>NC_086196.1:135474639-135809317 GCF_035770615.1 Melospiza melodia melodia
TAGGCCAATTGCTGAAAGCAGAAGGTGGCCCCATCTGTAGATACTAAAAGTAGCTTTGATTTTTTCCTCATGGCCAATGATGTCCAGCATCCCCTAGGGATTCTTAATCACAATGGCAGTGTGTTACCTTACAACTAATCAGTTCCCCATGAATCCTGGAAACATATTAATTTGACTCATCTCTCAAGCATCATGAGGCCAGAATGGTGTCTTACACTGTTATGAAGGAAAAGAATACATACAGCAGCAAGGAATGAACAGAAGGAGATGAAACCTGCAAATACAAATTGACACAAATAATCATGACACCTTTGTATATAAGTTATTGATTATACCAGGAGCTGTATGAAAATGGCAAAAGTAGTTTTAACTATCACTATAACTACAGTTCATTCCAATTCCAAACTATTAATGAGCTTTAATAAAAAGGTTCAGAAAAAGGTTCAATGAAGACAAATTTGGGGGGAACAATGCCTTTCATGTTAGAAATTCTCAGGCAGTCATGCTTGTTCATTCATGAACACAGTTATTCATCATTTGCTATCTTAGCTGCTTATGTCACCACACACCAGCTTAGAAGTTTAATATCAAATCTGAAGCTTGAACCCTAGAAGAGAAACAGAGTAGTTTTGCAGTTTGAGTTCTGTCCTCACTGTTAAGAGGGATAAGATCTTTTTGGAGTAATTTATCATAAGACCACAAGTATTTTTTAAGTAAAAATGGATATGGGAACTTAAGGATCCTTTAGGAAGGGATCTTACTATCTCTGTGCAGCTGTGTGCCAGCCTTTAGCCCCATTCCCCCTTTTCAATATGTTTTAGCTGGTATTTTCTGAGTTGATAAGGTGAATATGAGACTCATTTCTGCTAGAGCCGGACTCCTAAAGGTGTTTCATATAAGTTGCTCTTGGACTACCTTTATTTGAAAAATGTTTCTACAGACCAACTTCTCCCATTTTAAGCTGGATAAGAATTTTTTTGATGGAGCTTAGCTGGAGAAAAAAGCAGACTAGGTCATGTATTTCTAGATGGTAATAACTACATGAAATCAATCCAGTTATATGTTTACCACCATGGAATGCTTGTCTCACCAGGAGCCTGTAAGTGTCATTGCAATGTAATTTACTTCCCAGCACAAATATTGTTTTGCTTTTCATGTTCAAAAATATAAATATTCTAAATAATGAAACCATTTCTGATGTGAAAAACAGTTTTAAAATTCTTTGTTTAATCTGTAAGAATTAATCCAGACAGTTATAAATAGATTCTGTTGCATAGCAAAATCTTTGCTTGATCATGTTGGCATCAAACTTATATTTTTTCCCTCCAGTAAAGCTGACTCAAAGTGTAACAAAGATGTGTGAGGCCAAGCCACCAGCTGAGGCAAAGGGGCTCAATTGTTTAAAGTGAAGGAGTTAAGTTGATTTGCACCACCTAAGGTTTAGACTTTTGTGGTATAATATTGTTTGATTCTTCTCTTCTATGGTTCATAGGAAAAATAAAGCAATGTCAAAATGATTAACTGTAAATGGTCTTGCATTTGATCATCTTTGTGCTTCATTACAATTACAGAGTCAAGCCTAACAATAGTCTCTCTATAATTTCTTTATTGGCATGCAAAGTTTGCACAGTAAATATTTCTTCTCATCACATTTTTTCCCCTTTTCCAACAAGCTCTCAAAGCAACCATTCCAAACTAAATAGCAATTGAACTGGACTCTTATTATGCTGTACATACTAATTCTGCTCCCAGCTATTTTTTTTTAAGCATGAAATTCCCAGATTACAAAGCCTGCTGCATCATGTGAACTCATCTTTGAAATAAGTCCTAACTGTAGATTTCAAAGCTCAAACTGACTTGAAACTGCACTTTCTCATCAAAGATAAATGTTTAGGGCTAGTGTTCTTGTTTGATCCAAGAAATAAGTCCTAGGTCTCAGTCTTCTGGAGTAAAATCTTGATTTAATTCAAGCCAGTAGCAAAATTCCTGTTGTTTGTTAACAAGGTCAGGACTCTAGCACCAGACTTCAGCTCCCTGAAGTTCAGGTGCAGAGGGAGTTCTGAATCCACATTCTGAATTCTGATTGCAGTGTTTGTAAAAAAAAAAAAAAATAAAGCAAGTTCATAAAAAGCACTTTTCAAAGTAAGGCTTACACAACCTTTGGTGCTAAATTATATCTCTGAAACGTGGAGTTTCAGAACTGGAAAGAGCCCTGTTGAATGCAAGAGGCTTTGGATTAGATCCTGTTACCACAGAGATGTAAATTGCAAAAGAAAATTAATCACACATAACACATTCCATTCCATAATTTAGATCATCCTTTCACAGCTTTAATTTTATAATTTATTTTCTAGTATAGTTTCCTGTTTGTATCAGTAACATATTTTTGGGAACAAGAATGCTTTCGATAATTATTTCCACAAAGAATTCTTTCATTTTGTCTTGCAGACAGAGAGTTCCTGAAGACACAACAGGCAAGGCAAGGAAAAGATATTAAACTATTACAGGCTGGACAGAGTTATAGGTCATCCTATAAAATATCACCTTCTATATCAAAGAAATCTTCAGAGAACAGAATAAAACTGCACAAGATAGTGTTTGGAGCTGGAGACCTGTGTGTCTCAAGTGAAATTGCTCCTACAGTCACTCAGCTGAATGGTGGACTTAAATTAAGAAGAGTTTAACAGTTGCAGGAGTTCCCTGTAAGGACAGGACTATGATTTTTGAAGTAGTTTCCATAACAAGGTGAGAACTGTGTGCCCCCACTCCAGAACTTTAATGAATTGGCCCAGTTTTGTCAATAATCACAAAGTCTGGGAAGAGGAGAGCAAACGCCTTGAATCTAGACTAGATGAGCTTTAGGGGCTCCTTCCATCCCAGGACAGTCTGTGATCCTCTTTAGTCTAAAATATAAACTCTCACTGATCCATGGGAAATGTTAAAGCATTTGGGGTTGGGATAAAATCATGTTCTGCAGGGATTTAGATACAACAGACATGTAGAAATCTTCACTGTTTTTAAGGGTTTCTTTTCCTATTTTGGTCTTATGCTATGATTTTATTTTGTGTTAAAATAAGTAATACATTTCTTCTAAGGGCATTGCTTTTGGACCAGTCATCATTTAGATTATAAATTCAAACTCAATGGCTACAATTTCAATGGATTTATGAGCTGAGGTAATTCTTTGTCTTTCTGTCTAAATCAGGTGGGATGAATCTCCTTTCAGATTTGTCTGCTGTTTCTCAGGACACTCTTCTGTAGATGGCACTAAAATGTTTGAAAGTTAGACACCTGAGCCAAGAAAAAATAAATCCCAATCCAAAATACTCTAACATGAGTCAGAGATAAATACTGCTCCCTTCTCCATATAAGCCTTAATAAATGTGGAAGAATTTGCTCCTTCTCAGAACAAGGAAAGCTTTGAATCACATGTCATGAATCATACATGAATTACTGCTTGAATCTGGGAGGAGGGAAGTTTGGAGCAACATAGGCATGAATTGGTGTCCACAGAGAGTCCTTGGTGGATGAAGCCTGCATCTTTTTTGGTGATCAATGAGCAATAACAGTTTTCTCTTAGGTGTTCTTTCAAATGGTGTTTTCATAACCAAGTTCACCCACTTCCTCTTCTTTTTGCTAGAGTGGATAAGGACCAGATTGCATTTTTCCTGTGTTACATTTGTGTAGCCTCAATCTCTATATAAACTGAGTCCTTTCCCTTAAAATCCTGGTAGACACCATGGTAGAAATTAAGGAATAACATAAACAAGAAAACCCCATGAAATTTCTGTGTCTAAGCTGGATTCTTTTTTGTCTATGAGGACAAAACCACTGATATAAGGATTTGCAAGGTTTGGCCACTATATAGGTAGATATTTATAACATCCAAAAAAACAGAGTTTAATGTAAATATCTCTTAATGCAGACAGTTACATTGCCCTTGGCTCCAATATAATCAATATAATTTGACAGGTATATCTAGGTCCTATTCCATTCTAAGATAAAATACTAAAGATAAAAGAATCAGACTTAAAGACAACCATTTCTTTTAATTGAATAATAAGAGAGATCAGGGTGAATTTAGGCTTCATATGGAGACCATCATATCTTCATTTGACCAGAAAGATTCCATTTTTTTCATTAGAAGAATATTTCTAGTGATCTAAAGTTTAAGTTTTGGAAACACCTCTTCTTAAGAATAATAGGAGTTAAACTCCTAAATGGATTTAACAAGGGGATTGAAAACTTTATGAATAACATAATATCAGAAGTCATGCAGCAGAAAGCATATAATCTCAATGGTGTTTCATAAACATATTCATAAATCATCAACAGATGTATAAGAATAACTTTACTAAAGAATTCTGCCATTGATTTATTTTTCCTTTATGTATCTTTTGAAGAGTTTTAGCACAGCTGAAATTTATGTCTCTTTCTTTTGGATCAGCTCTATTTAGAACATACTAACAATGGTTCAAGTTGCAGCTTGATAATAGTTTGAGATAACACATTTTAAGCTGAGAATGCTCTTGGATATTCTGCATGAAACCCAGCTATTCTAGACTGGGAATTAGGAAACCATTTTTTTTCAGAGTGTGTTCTTGCTCAGAATGTGGAGTCCAAGGGCTGAACAAACTTACAACTTCACAATGAAATGAAATTAAAAGCATAGGCCCACCAAATTTCAAATCAAGATCATGGGAATCCATGTGTTCTGGACAACTTCCATGAACTTTGTGTCTTTAATAATGATTCATTTCAAAGATGGGTGCAGAATGGTTCAAAATAGACCTCTCCACAACAACAACAACAATAGGAACAAAACAAACAAAAAACCCCAAAAACAAATCACCATCAAAAATCCAACCAGTGAGCCAGAAAAAACTGCCCAAAAACTCCAATAAAAATATATTTTTAATTTTATTTCACTTAGAAGTGGTAGCAGTTCTGAAATATTTGGGGAAAGACAGGTAAACTGCACTAAGGCTATAAAGTGTAATTACATTAAAAAACTTTAAGCTGGAGTTGCATGTTTTGAGGGTTTAATGGATGAAGTAACAAGAAAACTTCTCCTTCCAGTTTTCAGAATGAAGACACGTTCAGTTGGATGACAAGAGGACTAAGGTTAACATTCATTCTAGAAGCACCTTGTTAAACACCAACAACAATGGACAAAAATTTAATCTCTTTATTTTGTTCATTTATTTTCAAATATTGAGAAAAAAAAGTAGAACACAAATAGTTAAAAGACCTAAACTCAAGAGACAGAAGAAATATTTTTATTTTTTCAAAGTTTAGTCATATTAGAATCATAGAATGATAAAATATCCTGTGTTCAAAGCAACCCAGAAGGATGATCAAGTAATGAGAACTCATATATTATTTCTATTATTGCTAGCAATAACAATAATAGCAATAAAGACAAGACAAAACTCCAAATTTCATAGAACTGTGATCATGTAATCCATGATCCATCCTATGTAGAGGCTGCATAATAAGATATTTGTATGCAGTTCTTCTATGTGAGAGTAAATTAATTTGTAGAAGAGATGTAAATTGACAAAGCTGATGTTAACTCTACTCATGCAAGGCAACATTGGTGTGGAAAAGAGCAGTGTGGTCTAAGCTCAGAGACAGATGAGTGCTCAGCAACAAGATCTCAAAAGGTGTTTCCATCCTATTCTTGGATCTATTTGAAGGACAGGCATGAAGGAGTGAGTTATCTTTTACACTGGACTAAATCACTGCGACATGGTGGGTTAACACCTGGGTGTAGCTCCTGGTCTTCCTCATGATCAGAGAACAGAGGGAAAATACTTTTGCTGAAATTATTCCATAAGACAGATTGATTCACACAGAAAATAAAATATAAGATGTGAAAACCACATAAATATTTTATCATTGCCATCTGTAGACATCACTGGATAAAGGACCCTGCATCAACTCAAAATAAAGTTTGTGTTGTGACTAAAATTGCTCCCACACAGATATAATTTGCATGAGCAAGACATGAAACCATAAGTGAACATTTATGGGGGTTATTTTGACAAAATCTATATTATTACATTTATTCCATGCTAGATCTTTCTTATACACTTGCATGTGAAGCTTTAAATTGACATGAGTGGGTGTGTTGTTGACTACAGATGGAATGACTTAAAAACATCCAAGGTAATTTTATTTTAAAAAACAGTAAAAAACTAAAATCACTTGCATTCCTGGTCCCAGCCTGAAGCACATTTTTACAGCTGAAAATAGGGGCTTATAATAAAAATGCTGACACAACCTTAACTATCGAGGTGCTAGCAGGCAATGCTATAATAAATAATGTGGGAAATATTTTACACTTCAAGGCAATTACATGTTCAGCCATCTTTAGGGTTTCTGGGCCATGAAGGGTAGGGATTAGGTGTACTTGACAAGTGTAAAAGACCCATGACTCATGACTGCTGGAAGGCACAAATGAATTACAAAAGCTGAGAGAAAGCTTTTGTAATCAGTAAGCATAGGTAAAACATTTTTTATTTAGGGATAGATAAGGATTAGGTAGATGTAAGGATACACACTCTAGATTTCATTCAGTATGTTTTTTCAAGATGTGGTAAAAGTTGAGTTAAATCTATTGTCCTAATTCACCTTTATGTATTTTTTGTCTTGCATTTGTGCACTTATGCTACACAAATATGACTTTGAAATGGAATTTTACACCTGTAGCAGAACAGGACCAAATAGGACCAGTTAGGTCATTGAGTAGACTCTGTTTCAGAAGAGCTGGAGGAGATTTTAGTAGAGTTTAGGTCCACAAAAACTCTTAACAGCCTTTTCAAACATTCACCCACCAGAATATCCTCAACAGTCTCTTGTACATGAAGTGCAAATTAATGTTCCAGGTCTGAAAAATACCTGAAGTGACAAACATAGAAGCATGGAATCATTAGGGCTGGAAAAGATCTCCAAGATCATCAAGACCAAACTTCTGCATTGGTTGGATGGTGCATTCTCGCCAGTCCTGGACTCTGAAGAAATGATGAATTTCAATAATCATACAGACTGGAAATATTGGAACTGCTAATTAAGGACACCTTAAAAATGAACATCCAAGTCAGAGGGAGACAGAATCAATTTCTGGTCATTGGGGAGAGGTAGCACACCATGACCTTTGAGAAATACCTTTGATTTTTTCCAGTGAGAAAAAATTACTTTGGGAAGGTATTTTCCTGTTTCTCTCTGCTCGTTAGGAAGGAAGGTGGAGGCCACACTTCAGACTTGTACATGTTGAAGTTCAGTGAGTGACCACTCACCTGGTCCCTTGGTTTATATGAATTGGCCAGCTGTAGTAGAGTGATCAAATCATTTTTATGGCATCTCTGAAAGATTATCTGCAGTCTAAATATCACAGCAAACAGCTCTTACCTGTGTAGTCATGAGGGTGACAAACCCACAAGGAGACCAAACTCTCCTGATCTTGCAGCACTTGCAGCACCTCTACAACCTTCCCAGAAATCTTAAAATGTTGAAAATTATGGTTTCCAATAATCTGGTAAAGGAGTGTGTTTTTTCAGAGCTGTTTGTCTGATGTCTGCTTTTTAGAAGCAGTCTCAAGAATTTCTCATCCTGGGCAAAACCCATAACACTGCACCACCCTCCTGCCCATTTTGCCTCCAACTGGTAACAGATCTTTAAAACTTGTCTGAATCCTAGGCCAAGCATGTCTAAGGTCGTGTTTGAGTTCATGAGCTTTATTTCTTATATATACCACACCAAGTCTGGCAGAATATTAATTTTTCATGGTTTTCCCTCTTTACTTATCTGCTTTCACTCTCTTATTTCTGATTTTCATCACTCTTGGCTATAAGATAGGTGGTAGATCATGAGAATCAAATATCAAGCAACCAAGAGATTTCTAAAAAATAAAAGGTTTGGCTTGTCTTCACCACAAAAAATAAAATAAAATAAAATAAAATAAAATAAAATAAAATAAAATAAAATAAAATAAAATAAAATAAAATAAAATAAAATAAAATAAAATAAAATATTACCAGCCTGTAATTTAGAGAACTCCCACAATGAAGGGGGTCCAGGGGTTGGACTAGCAATTCTGGTCTGTGAAGGTCAACAGAAACTGTGTAAATGAATATAAAGTGTTCAGAATTTTACTCAAGTGCTCAGTTCTCTCAAATTTTGTTATTTAGGGAATCCTGCTACCATTCAATATTTTTGCCTTACTCCTTTTAGCTCCAAGTGATTTAACGCTCCTTCATCCTCACAATAGAACAGCTACAGTGCAAAATGATGAATATTCAACTTCCAGATCAGAACCTGGTATGAATACCAAGATAGATATACACATTTCAGTATATATCAGGGTTGGGTAGTAGCACAATAGCTTAAGACACTTAAAATAACGTGACACCAATTTATTATCATCAGAAATAAAGCCTTCGGAAAAGACCCTAAGCATTATGTTAGCATTGATATGTCAATCCTGCATTTGAAGGATGGCAAGTCTGAATCCCAGCACAGCCTTAATTAACAGAAAATAATTAGCATCATTTTCCCAGCTGTGAATTTGAGAATTTTTTTTTCCAACAGAATCCATTGATTGATAATTAAGGAGGAGTTAGTTGTAATAAAACTCCCAGTATTGCAATTTCTAATTGGCCTTTAAGGACATTTTACAGTTACAGTTACTTTGTTCCAGGCATTTTCTGGCTTTTTTTTTTTTTTTTTTACCAGCTTTAATAAGGAATCCTTTCTCAGCAAGGTAAAAAGATGCAGATGAATAGAAAAAAACTACTGTAGTGTTACATTTATGAATTTAATACCTCTCATATAATACAGTCCATTTGATTTGTTTGGGTAATAATTGGTGCTAAGTGAACGTAAAAAGCTTTGAAGTTTACTTTGAACAACCTAAGGTTTATCCAAGCACTTGAGTCTGTGATTAAACTGCATTATCCCAGAGATTTATGTAAATGCTTAACTTGATGAGTAGTGAATGCTCCTGTTGGCTTCAGTGGGATGGAGCATCATACGTATAGTTAAGCAGATATATGTATATCCTTCAAGGAATGCTGCCCTAGGCTGGAAATCTTATAGGAATGGATTCAGCTCAGGACATGTCTGCTTGTTTCATATTTCCAGCCAGTCCACAAATACTGCTCATGCAGTGTCCCCCAAGGCACTCAGATTTTAATCCTACAAGTAGAATTGATTTAAAAGCATCCATTTAATGATTTTTGTAATATCTGTACATTGACATAATTTTGAATTATTTTCCTGAGCTATCTGAAAATTTCAAATGTTGGATGAAAACAATCTGAAGCCTTTCAGTGTTTTCTCCTTTTTTTTTCTCTCCCTCATTTCTGTTTATTCTCCCACTTGCAAAGAAATCTTGAACAACTGACAAAAAAGGAAAAAAAAATCATATTGTATATCTAAAAACAATAGAAAAAATATTGTACTTAAATTTATTTACACACAAAGGTGATTTTTTAGGAACATTATTTATAAAGAAGTGTCAGATTTTTGCACAGCAGAAAATCAAGGTCATCTGAACATACAAACACAATGCTTCCTAAAAAGTAGCTTTCATATTTGAAGCCAAAGTAGAGATCCAAACTGGCCCCTAATGTTGTGAAAGTAGATCTGAATAATTAGACTTGGACCTGCACTGGTGTAATTTGTGGCCAATACACAATTACTTAAGTTTGCTTAATTCAGACAAAAAATTAATGCTTCATTAATGGCTGTTACTACTGGCAGAAAAAGAGCCACATGATAAAGACTTTTGGTATTGTTTCCATTGGTTATTCCTGTCTCTTTCTTGCCCTGTATTTTTTTTTATATGTCTATGCCAGTGAAAAAACATTTCTGTATGATCAGAGTGTCCTGACTATCTTTAGAATACAGATCAGCTCAGTTTCCCCAACTTGGGGATGCAATCAGGCTGCCTTTCTGCCTCTCTGAGGAGGCTGTCAGATCACTTTGCTGTGACTGCCTTACATCTTGGCTGGACTAATGCAGCTTTCTCTCTTTGGAGATCATCCAGATAAGATTTACAGCGCTTACAAATTTATTCCAAGTGTGTTCGCTGCATTTTGTTAACATGAGCTGGAATGTCCTCCCTCATTTCAGTCACATAGATCACTGGGATGATTCTCAGTTTGAAGGAACCAGCAGAGCTGGACATTGCTGCTGCTTCTGCTCAAGAGCACTTGGTCCTTCCTCTCACAGTGCCTAAGCATCACTTCAACCACAGAAGCACAAGAATTACTGAAAATTCATGGGTGCCCTTAGCTGGTACTGGAGCTGCTGGACTGGCTGGCATCAGATCAAAGAGGTAAGAATGAATTTAATGGGAAGGGACCTTAAAGACCATCTGCAACCCCCCTGCCACCAACAGGGACATGTTCAACTGGATCAAATTGCTCCAAGCCGCAACCAATCTGGCCTTGAGCACTTCAGGGATGGGGCAGCAACAGCTCCTCTGGGCAACCTGGGCCAGGGCCATACCGGGGAAGAATTTCTTTTCCAATATCCAATCTAAACTTGTTGTATGTCAGTTTGAAGACATTCCTTCTGTCGCTAAATCACTTTGTCAAAAATCCCTCTCAAAGTGACACCATATAGAGACATGTAAAAGCCCCAACCTAGGTTTACAGATTATCTACACATAAACAATAGGGACAATTATTCCCACCACCTCTACTATTCCCTAAAACTAGAAGGACCATACCTGCTCGTTTTTTCTCTCTTACTGACAGGAATACACTGCATTTGGTAGGCCAGCAGGCTGCTGGAAACAGCAAACCCCCCACTCTACATCCCACTTTGGTCAGCCTGGAATGCTATTGCCACCGCAGAGGGAGGGATGAGGGAGCAGAAGGTTGCAGCTCCTGCTTGTAGAGAGGGCTGACACTGGAACAGCAGTCCCCACCTTCCTTTCCTACCTCCCTGGAGGCAGCTGGGGCATCAGCTGAAGGAACAATTGTGTCTGGGTCCGCAGGGATGCCTGGGCTGGGCACACAGCTGGGATAACCCCAACAAATTGTATGTGATGCTAACAGAGCCTGGCTCTCCTTTGCTGCTATAGAGAGGGATCTGCAAACATCACACTGAGATTTCTTGTGGGTGTTTCAGGACAGAAGTTATCCCAGTTGACCTGAGCCTTCTAAGAGAGGGCTGTCTGGTCTAAGTTAGTCAAAGACAGGTCTGAGCGTGCTGGAGAGTGTCGCAGACATCTTTTTATGAAAACCCTTTCCTTAGGATTTTTTTCCTCCTCAGAAGCTGATAGATCTCAGGAACAAAATGTAAACAATGGTTATCTGCTGCTGTGGAATGCAACAGGTGGATCTGTGATTGGTCTTATGTTTCTAATTAATGGCCAACCACAGCACAGCTGGCTCAGACAGAGAGTCTGAGACAGCTGCCTTTGTTATCATTCTTTCTTTTCTATTCTTAGTTTAGCTAGCCTTCTGAGAGGAAACCTTTTCTTCTATTCTTTTAGTGTAGTTTTAATGTAATATATATCATAAAATAATAAATCAAACCTTCTGAAATATGGAGTCAGATCTGCGTCTCTTCCCTCACCCTAAGACCCCTGTGAACACCGTCACAGGAGAGCTGTTTGTTGTACTTATTTTAAAGCTCTTTTAAGACCAAATCTATACTTACTGCCTTAACAATTTGAATGACACATTTTGAAACATTATCCTAATTTTCTGACATTATTTCCCCCCCTATATTTGAAAATAATTTGAAAATAATTTCAATCTTGACTCAGAATTGCTTTCTTCAGTGGATTTAACATTCTGTTAGAGAACTTACTGTTTCCTAAACACATTTATCCTTTTGGAAACCTTAACCAAAACACCATTAACCTCCCATCAAATCCTTCTTCAACTAAAAGGTCAAATTAAATCCTGGGGTGTGAGAAGGTTAGACCTGCTTGCCAACAGCACTAAGAATCACTTTTATCAGCCTGTCAGTGATTCCTTTCTAGTGGAGAAAGTCTTTCTTCTTAAAATATGTAATTTCAGAGAAATCAAGGTAGGAGGATATTTCAACACCTTGCTTAGATCATTCTCTTGCCCCCAAACAGGATCAGCTACAGTTAAGTGATTCCTGTTAGATGCTTATCTGACTTGTTCTTAAAAACTTGTTAAGCTTCAACAACCCCTCAGGACAATCTGTTTCAGGTCTGCAGTCAGCATATTTTATCTGAGACCTCTCATGAATCTCACTGGCTTGGCTTTAAGTCTCTTAATTTTCCACTCCTCAGAAAATATCATAGAATCATGGAACAGTTTGGGTTGGAATGGACCTTAAAGATCTGGTTCCAACCACCTGCTATATAAAGAACAGTTTATTTCCCTCCTTTGCAGCAATCCTTTTACCTCTTCAAAGACAGTTGTCATGTCTCTGCATAAATTTTCAGTCCATTTCAGACTAAATAAATCCAATGAAAGATTTCTCCTTAAGGAACAGCACTGTTTGAGTTGGAGATATTGATAAGGATTGAACAAGCAGCAGCGTGTTCAAGGTGCTGCATACCAACCCAGAAGAGACATTTAGGATCCAAAACACACACTGGCTGGGATGACCTGACTGATTTAGGACAGCCCAAAAGCTTTCACAGGGAGCAGGTCAGAAAAAAGGAGCAAAAACTTGGATACTTTGGATACAGTGTTTGGAAAAGGCCCATATCAATATATTGCATTTTCACATTTTATAAATTCCAATAGATTTTACATTGAGGAGAAGGAGAACAGGGGGAGGAAATGATAAAAATATGCAACAGGAAAACGGGCATATTACCATGAGGTATAATTAAATGCCAAAGCTGTAATCTAAAGGACATTTCACAAAACAAGGATCAAGGTTAAAGTACAAGTGCCAAACATCCAGCTCCAATACTAATATTTTGAAAATAAATATTATTAATATAAATGAGGTCTGACTTCTGAAAGAGGCAATATTTTTGTCAGTTCCATTTAAATTAGATGGGCATAATTTCTAAAACTGTCCATAGGTTGAGGAAGACAAATATGGAAATGCTAAATTCTTCTTTTGAGAATCTTATTTTAGAGCAGAAGAACATTTGCTGCCTAGATGAAAGTATGAGATCTATAAAGCCAGCACCCTTCCAAGGGATTTAGGTACCAGGTTTTAATAAGCATCAAGCATTTTTTCTTACCTAAACTGTACTGGAAAAATGGTGTGTCAGTAGTAATATCAAGTTGTTTTTTTTTTTTTTTAATTTCCATATAATATTTTCCCCATTTTCCAATGGAAATGTCAGGGTCTCACAGGTATGTGCAGTGTCCCATTCCTCCATGTTCTTCAATTTCCATGCTATTAGTGCTGAACCAAGGACAAGATGTCAGGGTGTGATCTCAGAGCCATTTCACTTCACCATGCAGTGATGTAGCACATGCATTCCTACAGAAGCTGGCATTGGGAATCTCCAGGAATGTGAAAATAAGGAACTTCAGGTCTGTAGGATGAGGGAGCAATGAATCTGTCCTGAGATCATTGCTCTGCAGGAGCCCAGAACAAATTCAAACCACAACTGATCAGCATGAACCAAAGGGCAGCGTAGACAAGGGAAAGAGAAAGGTTCACAAGAGCAATAGGGTTTTGCCAGTCACAGAACCAGTTGGAAACTCAAAGCTTGATTAAAAGTGGTCCATTTTCTTATTCTGTTATGTTTGATTTGTGGAGGAAAATTTCCGAACAAAACCACTAAAATGAGGAATGGGCTATAAACCTCTCATCTCTTTTCCTTCCATGCCTGGATAGTTTAAAATCTTTGTCACAACCCTGATTGTCAAAACTACATTTTCTGTTGACCTCACTTTCAGATTTTTTAAGATAGACTTTTTTTTTTCCGCTACAGAAAATACTTACGGTGTACTGTTCAGCTGTAAAGGAAATCAGCATTTAAAATCCTACTTGGCCACAGGATCATTTTGCAAGCCAAGGTACTTTTCTCTTTCAGATAATTTCTTCCTCTTCTAAAGATTAATCATGAAGATATGCAGTTTGTGAACCCTTCAGCTGCTGCCAACATGAGGTCCATGCAGGAAGATCAAGCTCTTTTGACCAAGGAAAATATTGCTGAGGAGAAAATATGCTGATTCATTTATCTTTATTGCTGCATGGTGGCTCTGGTGTAGTAATGATGCTGTGGAATGCAAAGATGGGAAGCTAAGGTTAATGGGTTGTGAAAATCCAAAAAATCAAAGCACAAAATTTTGTCTTCAACAAATAGGGTGTTTTGTAATCACCAAGCAATCTTTTAAACTTTAAAAAAATATATTCGTCACATGAACCTACATAAATAATATTTATTAAAAAAGGCAGTAAACTTAACATGCTGGACCCATGGGTACATATTAAATATAATGATTAAATCTGAAGCTATTGCCAAAGTAAAAGTGTTCAGATGTGATTTTAAGGGAGTTTAGAAGATTTTTATTAATGGTCCCCTCACTGCTTACCTTTTTGGTTTCCAACAGCAATTTCTTTTAATCACTGGACTTAATATACTCCAAGGTGCTGAATTCTGTGTCAGCTGTAAACAGGCAGCAAAACATTTACATGTTAGTTTCCTTCAGTGCCTCATATTCAATTCAAGGAGTGAACAATGAAGCAGCACTGCTGTGCAAGATCCAAATTGTGCTGCTGGCAAGAAGATTCTCAAATAACTGTGGATCTCTCGGGAGAACGAATATTATACTATGGAATAGAGAGTATTTGCCATAGAGCAAGCTGGTCTATAGGCTTTTTTTTTTTTCCTCTCTTCTTTCATTCTGTTTATTTATTTGTTTGTACTGTCACGGATGTCATGTGAAGCCAAGAAATGCAATAAGGTTAAATCTATCTCAGGGAATTATTTTGATCTGCTATTAAATGAACCACTTCACCTTGCCTATGATATGCCATCATACATTGGTATGAACATTTGGTGCAATCAATCTATTACACTTCAATTTTATGGCTGTATAATGAGGCTTAATTGCTGCTTTATTAGTCTGACTAATATTAAGTGCTGGTAATTGCTTTGCATTCAACTTGACTCTCTCATTTAAATTACACATCCAATATTTAACCATGAATGTAGACCACCTTTTTACCTAATGACTTTTTGCTTTCCTCCTCGTGGTACAAGAAAAGCCCATTTGGAGTGATTTTTCTCCTTTGTACAAGTTTTCTGGCCCTGAGGAGCAGAGGCTGGAGAAGCTAAATGTTGTTCTTGGTAAATGCACAGGCCTTTGGCATTTGAAAAGTGAACTTCAAATTGCCTTTTGACAGAAATATAATACGGTTTTTGTGCACTAATGAGGGAACTGCTAAGGTGTGTAAACACATTTGCAGTCCCACTGAAATCCACGGGACTGCTCACACACTTTAAGCCATGCATGGCCTTGGGGGAGTGGTAGAGCCAGTGCCTGCTGCCCTGGGGCACACGTGGAAAACAAGTCCAGGAGGATGCAGGATGGATTTTGACTGACAAGCCACAGACCCCACGTTCCTGCCAGCCAGGATGTTACTGCACTGCTGCAGTCACAGGCTCAGATGCTCCGACCTGGATCTTTGGAAGGCAAGGACTGAGCTTCAATAAATTTCTTGGTACAAGAGATGAGAAAACGTTTTTCAGACCCAGCCTTGTTCTGTGGCTTCCTCACATTCACAAGGACCTCATTGAGGTGATGAATTGCTGGATTGTTCAAGTCGGCGGCAGTTTTGTTATTTCACTTGGCTTCTCCTGATTTCCTTTTTTTGTTTGAAATAAACTCCATCTGATTTTGCAGGGATGAGCTCAGCTTGCTGAATAGACATGCCAGTTGCCATTAATATCATCTGATCCTCCAGTGACAGCTGGCTGGTACCACCCTGCAAGCACCTCATGAGAAAAATCAGTCTGCATTTTGGGAAAAGAGGCCTAGTGCTGTGAAGTGCTGCAAAATTTTGTACATAGTTCTGGGGTGAGTCAGGTGTCTGGTTTGTAAGTCTTTGTACCCCAAAATGCAGCAATTGAACCAGTAATAATTTATTGCATTTTATTGCAATTCTCTTCCTGGATCCATTAAATAGTTAATATATGTATAGACCTTGTGAGAGACCAATATCCACCATTGGATGTCTATAGGGTTACAAAGCAATTGCTGAAAAAAATTTTAAAATAACAGAATGGTTTGGGTTGGAAAGGACCTTTAGGATCGTCAGCCGACGCCTGGAATTTTCCTCACCAGCCCAGGCACTGTTACTGTTTCTTATCCAAGAATTGATCTAAAATAAGACATTTCAGAGAGCAGGTAGTACCTTGTGTATGAGATCTGGTAGTTGAAACAACTTCAGGCTCAGGTGGGCCCAGGGCTTTGGTCTTCTACCAACAAGAGTTTACCAAGTGCCAGGTTTGTGGTGCTAAAGTGACAGACACTTTCATCACAATCTTTTTTCTTTTCTTTAGCTTGTTTTATGTAACCAGTTCTCTCACATTAAACATGTTTCCAAGAAGTCAGTATCGACAGCCAGGATTGAAGGGGATTGGGGCAACCTGATGTAGAGGGATGTGTCCCTGCCCATGACAGGGTAAGATGAACTCTAAGGTCCCTTTCAGGACAAACCATTCTATGGTTTCACAATTCTGAGATCTTGACCAACCATAGGCACCTCCTCACTTCTACTGGCTTCCTATGGAGTCATCCCAGACTGTCTTGAGTCACCAAGGTTAGCTTGAGAAGCCGTGAAGTTTTCCAAGTTTTCAGAGGCATTATCCTTTTCTCCACTGAATTAACAAATTAACTTAGGCCCACATTCCCTTCCTTCCCCTCTCCCTTCCACCCATGAGTATAAATTGTAATCACTGCACCCTGGATTTCACATTGTGGTCCCTGACACCAGCTCCACACCCTGAGAGGCCAGGTAGGAGCATCTGATCCTTTTTGGGCTCTCCTACGTGCATTGAAAACCTTCACTGTAGTAATGAGGAACTTCAGTGTACACTAGACCTGAAAGTAAAAGAATGGTATTTCAATGGGGCTGGCACAAATAAATCTCCCCTCTGGGTGCTTCTTATTGTTTCTTTATTCTGGGGCAGCAAGAAGGCACAAGGAGCTGCTGTGCTGAGTGAGAAAAGGCCATTTAAGAATTTCTTTGCGGAACGGGTTGTCAGGCATTGGGAGAGGTTGATGAAGTCACCATCCCAGAAGGTGTTCAAGAAACAATTGGACATAGCACTTGGTGCCATGGTCTTGTTGACAAGGTGGTGTCAAGGTTGGATCCATGATCTCGGAGGTCTTTTCCAACCGAAATGATTCTGTGATTCTGTGATTTTTACACCTTGGGTCTGAACTGTACCCAGAGCTGTCAGTCATCCACTGCCACTCTGAATCCTCACCCATGCTGCTTGCTGCTCATCCACACTGACTGCCAATGGAGTCAGGAGTGAGCTCCCCCTCCCCATGGCAAATTTGCCAGGGCCTTTCCATGTGATGGACTAACCCACCTTGCTTGGGAGCAGTGAGCTGGGGTTCTCAGCCAGGGGCAAAAGGCCAGAACAAAGGTCTGACATTACAGATGGACCAACATTTGCAGTCCTCTGTTGCTTCCTGTTGCTGTTTTAATTTATTTGACAGACATTTCCAGACTGTTGCCATTCAGCCCAGCCCTGGTCTGTTTCTGACAGGCAGGAGAGGAGCAGTAGGAATCTCTTGGGACCAGGTAGGAACCAGCATCCACCTCAGCTGCACCTTGGACTTCCTACCTTGGAGCTCAACTATTTTCATCAGGGTTAAGCTCTGCCCACACATCCTCCCCACATTAACCAGAACGATTTTTCTCTTTCCCAAATGCATATTATTATCTCTGCAGAAACCCCCAGATTTCAACAAACCCTTGATTAAGAATCCGTCAGCTCCCTTGGAAAGATCCCTCCCATTAAAATCCTCTTCAGTGAGCATCAAAATGTTTAAAGACTTTGGAAAAAGCTGTGCTAGGGGCAGCCTTCCAGATCTTGCTGGAGACTATGTCAAAACCTGAATTTTTCAGATACTAAAGAAAATCTCTCTCAAATCTAAAGTCATTACTTTGATTTTGATTTTATGATTCTATGATTCTGTTGTCTCTAAAGGCCCATTCAAAACCAAAACATTTTATGCTTCCATGATTTAGTAGGGCCAAAGATCCTGGTCTACTTAGACATGAAGGACCCATACTGTCAGTATAGAAATTTTTATTTTTACAGCATAGGCAATGCCTAGATTTGGGAATCCCTAGAGCCAGAGTCAGGGCACAGAACTTGGCTTTGGAACTCATTCTTCCAAATTTCTTCATTCATAGCCAAGCCTTTAACCCAGACAAAGTAGTTCCCAGACATGTTCTGAGAGGTAGCAAGAGCCAGGGACCATTCCCATGTATGAATTTGGATGTGAACTACTTATTTTGGGAGCTAGGAGAACTATGGAAGTGGTAAACCAAGTCAGGTTGATTCATTGCCAGAGAACAGGTCCCTGTAGTGATGCTTCTATCAAAAAAGATAAGGCTGTGGGATAGAGGATTTATGAATTATTTTTGAAATCCAGAAAGTAAAAGCTTCCCAGGGCCTGATATCAGGTGATATAAACCAGTATCAAAGCAGTGTTGGCTTATACAAACTGAGCAGTTATCCTGCACCCTTAAAAAACCAACTGGACAAACATAGCTGCTTATTGTTTTCTTCAAGAGTCATTTCACCCCTCCTTTCCTTCCTTCTCCTCATGTCTGAAAGTCTTTACTGCTGCACAGGGAAAGCAAATAAACAAGGAAGGTTAAAATCTAAAAGCACTCATCCAAGTTAATTAAGTTCAGCCAGCCTCAACTACATCATCTGGTAAGATCTGGCAAGTGTGTGTGTGTGTGTACATGCTTGCCTGTGTATCTGTTCTTCTCTTCAGGAAGAATCCTCCAAAAGTGCACCCACTTTAAAACACATTATTTCTATGCCTGGCTGTGAGGGATTTTGATTCTTTTTTCTACTTTATTTTATTTTTTTCTTTTTCCCTTGTCTGTTTCAGTTCTTACAGCTGCTTTCATATTTTTCTCCAACTACCCATTATTACATTTTTCTCCTTTTATTTATGATGCCTGATTCCCAGCGTACATTATTGCTGCTCTGCTGGTACTTTATTAAATATGATACAGACACTGGAGTGAGAGTGAGGTTTTATGTCCCACACATGGTGTGTTGTAATTGTGGCATTTTTACTTTCCATTAAGAAATATCTCCAGGAGGGGAGGATGGGGGACTCGCTTCATTACTTCTATAAACCAAAGAAGAAACCCCAGACAAGCTTGATGAGTTGTTAAGTAGTCTTTAAAGAAGTCTTTAAATCAGGATTAGATGTCTTTCCTAAAGAGACTCCCTAGCTCAGCCACGAGTTAGAAGCCTGATAGAGGGATCACTGCTTAAATCCTGTTTCTTGCAGGAGGGGAAAACCCAAACTATACTGAAATAATGGTTCTTCTGGCCTTCAAATTTATGAGAGTGCAATAAAAAGACAGTGGTTTTAGCTAGCCAGGAAAAGACAGTGTAAAGCTGTTAATATAGTCATGATGAAAATATAAATTTATTCATTTGAATCTTGGTCTGAAGGAAAAGACAGTGAACTCAGGGCAAAGGGAGCACTGGCTGAGCATTAAAAATACGGCCCTGTAGTCCCTTTCTTCCTGGAATCTATCTCAGAGATTCCTAAGAATCCTTTTTTTTGTATGTCACTTTAGAATATTTTGAAATTTTAATTTTTTATGTGCTCATTTTCCTGTCAGTGAAAGATTGCTCCTACCCCACCTCTAAACTTCATTATGGACATTTCTGTGCAGAGTTGTTCTGTTCAGCCTCTCAGAGTCCAAGCACTGAGCAGGGCTCCGAGGCTTTCAGCTGCATCAGTGCTGGAATCCAGGCATTGCCAGAGAGCAGGGAATGATAATAAATTTATTATTGGTGAATTTTGTGTATTCATTTTCCCATGATCAACACCAGCCCCAATCCAAGGCAGATGGGGGCCAGGAGAGCAGGCTGCTTCAGGCCATGGAATGGCCAGAACCACAATTGCCGCATTGCCAGGGCCCTGGCAGGGCAGAACCTCTGCTGGGAACCAGGTCCTCACTGCATTTTGGCCACTGCTCCTGCTTGCCTTTGCTCGGGATCAGTTTGCATCTGAGGACTTTTCCCATGGTCTGCCCCAATTCCATATTTCCCTCCAGCTTTGGCCTCAGCTCTTGTCTTTTCTGCCTAAAATTCTGATAAGGCTTCACTGCTGATGGCATTTACAGAGGAATCAATGCCTAGGTCACCTTGCCATGGAGGGACAAATTTCTCTCACAAATCCAAACCACAACTCCAGAGACATATTAAATGTTAATATGAAGCTTGGCATGCACACATAAAGCCAAAATGAAGTAGGCAATAAAAATACTAACTAAGCAATCAGAAAGACCTTCCTGACTCCAGTGACTTGAAATGAAGCTGCAATGAGAAAAGAAGTGGTATTAGTTGAAAATTTTTCTTTATTTCTCTATTTTTATTCCACATTTATAAACCTTTCCTGGTAGAACTGTTCTCTGTGTGAGCCAAAGAAGGCAGGAAAGAGCAAATAATGACAATCTTATATTTATGTGCTGCCCCTTTTTGTTCACACTTCATTTTGTTGCACATCTTCATTTGGAAAGTGACAGGTGTACACATAAGGAATATAATATTGGAGGAAAAAATAGCAAGAACACATTAAAAACATCAGAAGTAAGAACTCAAAACATGGATCTCTGAGATCAGTTTAGTCTGTTGTGGAGTGTACACAAAATAGTTAAGGTGGATTTATGGGAATCTGTATTTGTGAGCCTAGACTGGATTTGCTTGAAACAGCTGAGCAGTGTTGAAGTTCTGTCATTATTGTTGAACAGAGTGACTTTGTACCTTCATTTCATGATGGATAAACAAGAATGGGTTTTCTACTTCCTTGTAAGAAATTGTAATTTTGATTGATTTATGGGTGCCCTCAAATTCTATCCACCTGGTTCAAAGGAAAGAATGAAGGAGACATAACCTTGGTATTCCCAAAAAAACTTCAGAGTGATAGAGGGATGTTCAAATGCACTGAGAATGGTGAGAAACTACAAACCAATATGAAATTGCTAAGTCAAATTGATTTCAGCCCCCAAAAGCCTTTGAAAATCTCCACTGGCTCCCAATTCTATGGGCTAGAATGCAATTTCAAACATATTTTCAACCACAATTAGCCTATCAAATTCAGTAATTTCCTTTCGAATCATTTCAGTCATCCTTGTGTAATATTGTACAAATGACTGAAGAATCTATCTTCTCTACTTCCTTTCCTTTTTATCTCTTTCAGTCTCCCCTGTCCCCACACATTCATTCATGTCATGTGAGATTCAACATTGAAACACATCAAGCATCTGAGAAGGTCTATTTCTAAAAGCTAATAAAAGACTTCTGGGAATCAGCAGAGGGTAACTGGAGCAGAGAAGGCCAACCCCACCATAATTCCAGTGCAAAAAACATCTCCACTATTTGACAGCTCTTGTCTTTTTGCATCTTGGGCGCTTTCAAGAGAGAAGCTTCTGTGTTTGATGCATTCCCAAAGTGTGGGTCTCACAATTCACTCTTTTTGCCAAAGATGTGAGCAGGTGTTTGCTCAAATAAGAAAAAAAAAATTTAAATAATAGATTGACTTGATTTGGAAGGGACCCACAAGGATCATGGCCCTACACAGAACAACCTCGAGCGTCCCACCATGCCTGAATTCCATGTGCCTGAAATGTTCCAGAAATTCTTCTGGAAATCTGTCAGGCTTTGTGGTGTGACCACTTCCTGGGGAGCCTGCTCCAGTGCCCAAACACCCTCTGGGTGAAGAATCTTTTCCCTAATAATTAACCTAAATGTCCCCTGATACAACTTCAGGCCACTCCCCTGGGTCCTGCCACTGGGATCCAGAGAGGAGATCAGTGCCTGCCCCTCCTCTCCCCCTTGTGAGGAATCTGTAGATCATGAAAAAAAAAGGAAGTTTTACAACATTCAAGCAAAAAATACACTGAGGAACCCAAAGCAGACAGCAATAAGAGCTCCAGATCCCACTGAAATGATGGAGAATGAATCCTAACAAACTGTACAAACCACTTAGAGGTGGAGGCAATATCCTCTGTGCTGTTGTCAGCCCCTTTCCCAGTTATCAGCAGCAGCGCCGACGCTGTCTGCTGAATAACACATTTGTTTATACAGTAGATTGAGAATGTTTGTGCGCGCAGCAAACTCCTTGGGGGTATGAACAATGTGTTTCTGAAGAGTTCCAGTGCCATTAGAATAATCAAGACTTGTAGTATGATAAACAGAGCCACAAACACAAAGCACTACACAGGCTCTCGAGCGCGGTGCCGCGTTCGGTGCCGAGTCCCCAGGACGATCTGTTCAAACAGCTTTTCCTGTGGTGCAGACACAGGTTGCTACACGTGTTACAGAGGAACAGAGGGCGAGACATGGTCATGGTGCATTTTGGATGAGCCCTCATCAGCAGCATGCTGGCATGCGGCAGAAATCTCCTTTTCATTTCAAAAGGCCCAAATCCTTTCATTTATGCAAACCGTGTGAAATCTATCAAAGTGGAAAGATGTCCATTTGGTTTATCAAGGAGGACAGACCAAAGCCAAATTCTTATTTTTGTATTTTTATATTTTCCTCATATTCTGTACCAAGGATACTCTCCCCTCTCATCTAAATTGCATCAGAGAGTCAGAGAATATTTTAAGTTGGAAGAGACCCACAAAGATCATCAAAATCCAGCTCCTGGCCCTGCACAGGACATCCCAACAATCCTACCACGTGCCTGAGAGCTTTGTCCAAACATTTCTTAATCTCTGGGAGGCTGTGACCACTCCCCTGGGGAGACTGTTCAGTGCCCAAGCACTCTCTGGGTGAAGAAAATCTTCCTAACACCCACCCTCAACCTCTCCTGACACAGCCCCATTGTGTCTACAGCACCCTAAACATTTAATTTGGACCAGCATTTGGCTTGGAATTATCAGCACCACAAATACTCTTTCTGTGGTCCTGTGACAGCTTTAATTTTGTGACACTCCTTTTGAGCACAAAGGGTGACAAACAGCAAGAGGGATGTGCACATCTCTGGAAGTGCTCAAGGCCAGGCTGGACAGGGGTTGGAGCAACTAGTGGGAGCTGTCCCTGCTCATGGCAGAGCTTGGAACAAGATGAGCTTTAAGGGTCCTTCCAACTCAAATGTTCTGCAAGCTTGTGATTCTGTGAAATAAGGTATAGCTCCAGGGATGGTTAAATGTGATTTAATCCTGGTTTTCCTGTCTCATGGAAAGTAGAAAATGTATAGAAATACAAATGAAAAAAGGACTACTTTAAAGAAAGTGCATAGAATCTGAAGTCGCCTCATGAGTAAAAAGAAACAATGGGACAAGGAAAGTTATATTGACAAGGAGTTAACAAAGTTCAGGTAGGAGAACAGAGACATACAGAATCTGTGCTTTGGTGATGGCCACAAAGATAAGGAGTTCACCAATTTGAGTCCTATTCCTTTAATAACACAAGGCAAATATTGCCACCTACTTCACGAGTTATATCAAATGAAATTAATTGTTCCCATACTGATATGAAGTAGTTGTTATGAGAACAATGAACTGGAGAAGTTCATTATGGCATTGTCGTTTCAATATTTTGAATATTTCAAATAATAAGACCCCAAGTATGCAGCATAACCAAAATTTTCCTTTTTTGTACATACTTTTCTTTGGTGCCAATAACTTGGTGAGCTGATTCATGCAGCCAAAATGAGCTGGTCAAAAAAGAAGAAAGGAAGATAAGGAGACATAAAATTAGTAAACACCTGCCTAAGGCCTTTGACTTCTTGACTTCAGTCTCCTTCTCACAGCACTGTGATGAGTGACAGAAGTCCTCTCTGAAGCCTGTTAATTTAGTTTTATTCCTTCTGTCCTGTTTTTCCACTTCACTTAATGCAGGTTCTTGCTCTGAAGGTTAAAGACCTCTCTTTAACTATATTGCATCTGTTCACTTGTAGAAACACCATGATCTCAGAATTCATGTGCAGCTAATAGAGATTACTCAGTCTCTTGCTCTTAGTCTTTCACTCTTTTCCCTTTCCCCTCTCCCATCCTTCCCATTGTCCATCCAGAAAAAAACCAAAAGGCAGCTGTCAAAGAAATTTTATCAGGAAAGAATTCAGGTGAATGTGATAGTTGTTCTGCTGTCTTCAGGAAATATATCTCTAAAAAAACATAATGAAAAGTTCATATAATCCAGGGTTCTTTCTCCAACACCTTCCATGAGTTAACATCTGGATAAAAGACACAAAATCCAGAGGAATTGTTTAGTTTGGTTTGGGATCTTTTTTTTTGTTATTGTTTTTGTTCTTGGTTGTTGCTGTTTTGTTGGTTTTACCTCCAAACCTATATTGCCCAAATTGCATTTGATTTCTCTTCCACTTTTCTAAGACTCAGCATACTTCATACCTGTTCTCCTTCCTTGATATCATTTAGAATCATAGAATGGTTTGAGTTGGAAAGGACTTTAAAGATAATTTTTTTCTTTATACTCCTTAGATCTGTACCATATAACCTTTGTTATTCAAACTCTTCCCACTAGTTCACGTCCCTGAGCCTTCCCATTTCATATTTCAGGAAAGTGCTTCTGCCTTCTCTGTGGCTGAAATATTGTGGGTATGTTGTCTCTCCCAGACTTTTCATAATGTGTGTCTGCAAGAGCAGAAGCCAACAGGCAAAAAATAATCTTGCAAATTTGAGGTGTTGTCCCACTGATCTCCTTCTTCCCCTGCTTGTACTTGGGTCTGTGTCAGCTTTGAGCCCACACCAGCTGGATGTGGAAACTGAGCAGAAAGGAACCAGCTCCTGTCCCAGCTTTAACTACAGCTGGATGCCAATACAACTCTCTAGGATGCTCTGGCTGTCATTAAACTGAACTAAACAAGTCCAGGTTACATTTCTGACTCTCAATCATAGGCACTGCTAAGCTGCTAACACATTCCGTAATGTGATTTTGACTTCTACTAAAAATCAGATGAATGAAATTGTTTCCTGCTCTTCAATTTTGCACATGCAATCAACAGTAACCACCTAATTTGACTTTCCCAAATATGTAGCCTGTGGGATTTCACTCAGAGGAATGCTTCTTGTCAGAAGATGTTTCATTTGAATCTTTGCACTGCCTGAATCACACTGTTGTTCAAAATAATGGATAAAATAAGAGTCAATGTGAAGGCATGAGAGGTTTGGGATGTTTTTCTGTATTATATACATCAGCAATTTTTGTTCTGGACAAAATATATCATCCTGTGTCTTAGATTCCACTTCTCTTAGAAAGATACAAAATTCATCTGGCCTAAAGTACTCATATCCTTCCCATATCCCTGATATTTCTGTAAAGAGTAGGAAACACATTTGAGCAAACTCCTGCAAGAAATAAAAAATAAAAGTGAGAGAGTTTCAGTGGGAGAATGGGGAAAAGGGGAAAGTTTGACTCCCTGGTGTTCACTTTGGTCACGGGTAAAATGGCTGCACATTTCAATTAGACAGCTGCTGCACCAGCTCCTGTGCACAAAAGCTGTAGAGCCAAGGAAGTTTGTGCTGACCTAAATTCCCTCTGTGCTGTCACCAGCTCCCTGAATTATTGACACAAGATGGTTCTTTGTGCTTTCCCTAACTTCTGCCTTCCCATCCCTCCACTACTGGTAGCATGGCATTTGCTGCACAGATGTTTCTCCCAAGCCATTGCAAGGTTATTTTTCAAGTGACTTCTTCCAGCAGATGTTCCCCAGTCCCCAGGTGTGTGTGTGTGTGTGTGTTGTCCCCTCCACTGAGCTGAAACTCAGCAAAGCCTCTGACATATTGTGGTGCCTCTGCCCCTTGGAGCTGCAGGGTCCATCCAAGGCACGGCAGTGACAGCTCTGCTGCTGCCAGGCTGCTTGGTGACACTTTCCCCTCAGCAACAGGCCTCCCTGCTCCCCTCCTGGCTGCTTGCAAAGCCACTACCTGGGCTGCACAAAGCAGCTTTCTGTGCTGCCTGGGATGAACTTGGATAATTGCTGCCGAGCGTGTGCCCGAAAAGAAGAATTAATTTCACCCATTATTCAGGCAGCCAGGTTCTATTTCCCTGTAGAACCAGAGAGGAAAGCCAGATGCAATAGCTGAAGGACATTTATAAACAGTGTTTTGAATACAAGAACTTCTTCTTCCTGGTACCTGGGGAGTCAGGGTAATGTAACCAGGTACTGGATAAACCACTGAGCTCTTTCCCTCAGAGCCCATAACCCAAGTCTACTCTAGCAGATTACTAAATGCAGGTATTTGTCCCTGCCTTCCTCTGCAATCCCTGTTTTCCTGTACAGTTCAGACGCTTTCCTAGTGTTCATCTCTTGGCATTAATTTAACTTTTTTTTTTTTTTTTTAACATCGCAGGGGTGCAGACTGGCTTGCAATGACAGCCCTGTTTGGTTCAGCTAATATCTGGGCTAGCTTTAGCCTCAGGCTATAGAACAACTCCTTGTGAGCCTTCTGTGAGATAAAATGATAAGTAGAATCTTTAATTATTATTATTTTTAAATGGATACTATATCTCGAACTTGAAGAAACAGAAGTCTGTATTTAATTAGAGAGAGAAAAAAACCTGAAAGGAAATTTCTTCCCTCCACCTCTTTCCATAATTTCTCCTGTCTGAAATCAGTCTCTCATTCAGGTGGCCATGGGCAGAAAAAAGATGAAGCCAAATCCTCAAGAAAATCTCTCTGTAGATAGACAGTCTTGGGCCATATCAGGGACAGGACTATCGTTAGTGAATGCTAATGGTTTTTTTTTTTTCAAGCTCTCTGTCTCAGATTGGCCCCTTCACTTCATTTCTTCCCATCATGATGAAAGCACAGACCTCTCCTCATCCTTGGATCAACAAAATTCAGTGGTTTCGTTCCTCACTGCTGAGCTACAGCAGAGGAGAAAGGAACTTGTGTGTTAACTGTCAGGCAAGCCTGCAGAAGTGAGACCAAGACAAATCTCCTGCCAGACATTTTGGCTGCATCCCTGCTCGTCAGCTAAGGAAGTGTCAGGATCAGCTCGCCATCCCTGAGGCCAGCTGGCACTATCCAGACATTTCCTTAGTGTTAAACAACCTCCCCTCCAAAATACAAGAGCCAATTCCAACCTGCCTACCAGGGACAGTGCCTGGCGCAGGCTGGCTCCTGAGCTGTGCCTGGGAATTGTCCGGGACAGCACAGGCTACCATGGATTGGCAATGTGCCCTGGACCATCTGACTGGTCCCAAAGTCTGCCAGATTCCAGAGTTTACCTCTGTGCCACGGTGTTGGTTTGTTTATTGGCACTAAGCCCATGTAGATATCCACAAATCCATGGCTGGACCTGATGATCTTAAGGATTTTTTTCTAACCTTAAGGATTTTGTGATGCTAAACACAGTCACAAGCACATACACACATTCATCAGGTGGAAGCATGTGACATTTCCAAAGCAATTCCAGCCACAGCCTTTTCCCCTTCACTGCCTTGTGGAAATCACACTGCTTGAACATGGGTGAGCAGTTGCTTTTTACAGGCAAGATTTACGTTGTTGACTACTTGATTTATTTTTTGTGTTTTTTTTCCCTTGTAATTCACAATATTGGTGCCTACTCTTTCAAAAATCTGATCTACATCTTTATGAATCCTTATATTTGCAGCTTGCCAGTACCTGAAGGAAACCTACAGGAAGGATGGAGAGACACTATTTACAAGGCCCTGGTGTGACAGGACAAGGAGAATGGCTTCAAAAAGAGAGAGTAGGCTTAAATTGGATGTTAGAAAGAAATTCTTCCCTGTGAGGGTGGTGAGGACCTGGCACAGGGTGCCCAGAGAAGCTGTGGCTGCCCCATTCCTGGAAGTGTCCCAAGGCCAGGTTGGATGAGGCTTGGAGCAACCTGGGATAGTGGAAAGTGTCCCTGCCCATGGCAGGGAGTTGGAAGTGGGTGATCTTTAAGGATCCTTCCAACCCAAACCATTCCATGATTCCATAATTATGACATCTGGAGCTGAATGTTTGGAAGTTAAGCCAGCAGGAATCAGGAGAGCCTGAGCACCAGTGCTCCACCATGACTTGACCTCCCTCAGGCACATGCAGGTGGGAAAAGGTATAACACCTGCATGGAAAGGTGCAGACAGCGGCAATCTTGCATTTTAGACTGTCCTTACACGAGCCAGCTGCTGCCTGCAGTCTGATGGACACCAGCATGATCTGAGCCTGCATTTCCATGGCAGCCTAAGCCAGCCTGGTTATATCTGTACCAAAAAATCCATCATCAGCTGAGTACAGGCATCACCCTCTGCCCCTTTTCACCTCTACTGATCCACTTAGCACAGCTGCTATAGTTTTGATCCAAGACAACCAACACCCTCTGTGCCTGGTCATAATCCAAGGTTAACAGGAAAGAGGCATTTGCATCAATAAACTTTTGGGGTTTTTTGGTTTGGTTGTTTTTTTTTGTTTTGTTTTTTTGTTTTTTGTTTTTTTTTTTTGTGGCAAGACATCAGTACAAGCAGTATTTTTTCATGTGTCTTCAGAATTACCATGGAATGGAATGGTTCTACCTCTTAATGAGTGTAGATATTCCTGGAACATGAGCTTGTGCGGTTCTGCTTGGATCTGCCAGTCACATTTTCCCATCCGCCTTGACTCAGGTAATCCAAATGTGGGACTGAAGGGTCTGACTGAAAATTAATCCAAGACAAGAAACATGAATTATTAACAACATTTATTCAACATTTCTCAGTTTAAGAAGAGAGAGCAGCTCTACGCATGCTGGAGTAGGAAAGAGAAGACCATGGAATCATTAAATTATTTTGGTTGGAGGAGACCTTAAAATTCACCTATTTCCAATCTTTCTGCCATGGGCAGGGACACCTTCCACTAGGCTAAGTTTCTCCAAGCCCCATCCAGCCTGGCCTTGAAGACTTCCAGGATGGCATCCCTCTGGACTAGGATTAATTTAACCTTTCCTATATGTGGGGCCTGACTAGAAGACCTGAACAGCCACAAGGATGCGGTGGGAAGTTTGTGTTCACTGCATCAGCCAGTGGCTTTATAAAGAATAATATGTCCTTTGGAAATCTTCCATCAACCTAAATGAAGTCACAAATATTTTTATGGCTAGATAAGCACAGCCCTAGGTTCTGGCCTTGCTCTTTAACAGGCTTTGTAATCACAAGGTTAACATTGCGTCGAGTGCTCAAGACCATGAAGGGTCTGTCTTCCAACTCTGCACATGCAAACAGAGAGATGGAAAGAAAGAGTAAGTTTAAGAAATTCAAGCTCTCACTTACAAATGCATCCAAATATACATCAGTTTTAAAACATTTTTGAAGTGTCTTTATAAATGTAAATATATATCACAAGTATTTAAACACCAGGACTGAAAGATTTCCTTGAGCAAACTGCCTCCCACTAAAGGGATGCTTAAGAGAACGATGGGAAAATGGGCAGCATTTGAAATGGAGAGTTTGAGTCCCTTTAGTTTGTCATATTTGACTGGAAACAACATTAAAACACAGCCAAATGAAAAGATCCAGGTGTTCCAGGAAACTCTTGTGCTCACAGGAAAAAGTAGGAGAAGAGAAGGGGATAGAACAGATAGCTATTAATAGAAAAATATGTTATCATTATTATTTTAGTATTACTATTAATAATAAATGATGCTGCTACTTCCCACTGCTAATTTATAGCCATCATATACAAGTACAGAATAAAATCAGCACATCTCTATTTTTAAGCCATTACACAAATATGTCTTTGGTGTCTTCACATTTCCCCTGCCTCAGGTGTTTTGGAAATAAATAAATAAATAAATAGTTTCATATATTCTTAGATTTTTAAGGCCAGAAGGGACCATTGCAATCATCTTTCCTAAAGACATTATAATTTTATTCTTATTCCTGGCCCATAAATTTTCTGAAATACACTGTACCTTTCAAACTACAAATTGTTCTGATTTAAGCACTTCAATCAATACACAGTCCCTGCTATTCCTGGGTGAGTTGATTTGATAGTTAGTTATGATCATTAATATGCATTTTGTTGTTGTTTACAGTGTAAAATCACCTAGATCCCACTTCAGGGATTTTGGGTAGCATTTTCTGCTAAATCACAGAACCCTCAGCCCTCCATAAGTAAGCCATGTCCATCTGCAAAATTTTGGCCTTTTTTTCTAGTTCCTAAAATCACATTCATTTTGTCACTGTGTTTAATCAGGCTTTTAATTTTACAGCACTCCTTGAGCAATAGAGGAGTCAGTTTTGTCCAGAGAGATTGTGGAGTCCCCATCCCTGGATCCCCATCAAGGCCAGGTTGGAGCAACCTAGGATGGTGGAAGGTGTCTCTGCCCAGGGCAGGGGGTTGGAACTGGGTGGACTTTAAGGTCCCATCCAACCCAAATCATTCAGTGTTCCAAAATTCCTATAAATCCATGAAAACTCACGAGGCTGCCCATGGAAGTAGTGGAGCACCATCCCTGGATTTTTTCCAAAAAACTCTGTGTATGTGGCATTTTCTGAATCTTTGCTCATCGTACACAGACCACAGGAAAAAAATTCCTGGATAGTTTAAAAAGATATTTTTGAAGGCTTGTATAATGTGAGGAAGTCCCTTAATCACCAGTTCGTTCTTATGCTTCCCCTAAAACAGAGGCAAAGGAAAGGGTATATAGTAAATTTGAACTCAAGATTTGAAAATCTCACGGGGAAAATTTCTAGTTCTGTGTTTTTTTGAGAATTTAGCTTTGGAAGGATCATTCACACCACATGAATTAAAAACCACATATAAGATTTTGCAGAATGACAACTGTTGATACAAATTTCTATATATCCATAAATTCCAGATATGGGTATGAGTAGTGTGTGAAAACAGAAGGTATTAATTGCTGCAGAAGGAATAAATCCTTTCTAACTTTAGCAATTAAAATTGTAGGAATTTCACTTGAGTCAGTCTTTTGGAGATGAGCTGAACACCCTCACAAGGTTGTTTGCCTACCCTAAAATAAATTTCTGAAAAGGATAAGGTAAAAAAGTCTCTGGAGAAACATTTCTTTTACCTTTTCAATAACAGGATCCTAATTAGAGTCTAATTTAGCCTGAATGGCTGAAGTAACAGAAATTAATCTCATATCTAGTTCTGCACATTCAGTGGTGACTTAAATCTTTGTATTTAAGCTCAGATCTGGCTGCAGAACAGGCTGAAGTCATCCACTCTGTGGTATCAGCAGTATTAATAATAATTAGTATTGTTATCCATTACCTAACAGCAACAATAATATTAATAGCTAAATATTAGGGATACCATCACTTGAAAAAAACATCTTAATACCAGAGAAACGACAAGGATTATTTTACAGAAGGGAAGCCCAGTTGAAAAACAACTCAGTACAGCTGAACAAAGAACACTTACAAGATTGAGGCTGGCCCCAGTGCAAATTATATGATAGCATCTTCTGATTACTGTGTGTCTGACACAGTTTTAGCCTAGGATACAATCTGTCATGCTGGATTGCCACTGTGTGTTCTACACCAGGGAAAAATATATATCAGTAAAATTTACCATCTGTGTCATTATGTGACTACATCAATTTCAATCTGAACATATTTGTTAGTTTTAATTCCCAGATATATATATTTTTTCTCACTAAAGCTGTTATTCATATTAGCTTTCATTATATATATAATACAAATTCTTTAGTGATCTTCAAACGTCAGAAAAAAAATCTGAAACCTGTATTATTTGTAAACCTGGGGTCAGGGAGTGCAATAATTTAACCTTTATGACTTCTTTTTTTTTTAAAAGTCCATCCTTACAATTAAAACTGACACCAAAAGGCCAAGGATCAGGGCACTTATGGTGGGTTAAAGCTTAGCTAATCACTCCCTCCTACTCTCCCTCTCATTATGTCACGCTTTCAGAAACACCATTTGATTAACCTTCCCCATGCTTTAGCACCTACCTGAGAAGAGACAGGGGCTGCTGCCCCACGAGGAATGTGGAAAAGTCAGTGGAGGTTTAATCGGATTAATCTCTGTGCTCTGCATATGCACAGGTACCTCTGGTGACAGCTCAGCCAGCGCTAATGCGCAACAAAGGGGTCTGGTATTCAGCAGGGTCCCACACCTTAGCCGGGGGGGATGCACCTGGGCAAGCAAGAGTTACAGGCAGCTGATAACAGCCCTGCTCTGATATTGTCACAAATTGCTGGCTCTGGAGAGAGCTTTTTGATAAAACTCATGCTGCAGTTTGGTGGTTCAAAGGGATGGCTCTCAGCTACAAGCTCCTGCCAGGCATGAGCTCTGCACAACACCTTGTCTCCACTCCTGGGAAAGCAGAGTCCTGCTGGGAGGTGGTCTGGAGGTTTTGGCACCATTTCTGTAGGAGGAAGATGTGGTTCAGGTCAGGAGGATTGGCCAGCATGCCAACATCATTCAGGGAAAAGCCCCTGCCCTACTGGTTCCCAGGGAGCAACACAGATGTGGCCACATGGAATGGAGAAGGCAATGCCACCCTGGAGTCCAGCTGGCCCTTTGTCCCACACCCTAGGGCAGTGTCAGGATCTCTAGCTGGTCAGAGTGACCCCGAGAAAAGTTAGAAAGTCAGGGCTCCTCATTTCTCGGTCTCAAGGTTGTTTATTGCGTCTTATCTATAAAAACTTTTCTCCTGCCCTGCCAAGGTCCCTCCAGCAGGACAGTTCCAGGCACTCTGCCTGCCCCCAGGGCAGTGTCATGTCTTTATACTAAAAACTACGTGTGTAATATTTACAATGACTTTCCAATACCTATCACCTATGTTAGACAGTGAGCTTCTACTCTAAACCAATCTGTAAGTGCCATCATCACTGCAGAAGATGGAGGCCAAGAAGAAGAAGGAGAAAGGCTGGACACACCCAGATTCCTCCATCTTGCCTCCTGAACCTCCACACCAAAAACCCTAAAATCTACTTTTTCCACCCTGATAACTTCACTAATATTCCACCTAAACTGTTGTGGCTTGCTGATCTTCATACAAGGTTGGTAATTTGCTCCACGGTCATAATCAAAACCACAAGCATTTTGGGCTCTGTGCCAGGGTCTCTGAGACCCCAGGCAGGGGTCCTGGCTGCTCAGAACAGCCAGAGGGGTGTCCTGGGTCCTGACAGGGCAACAGGAAGAGCCCAGAACATGTAAATAGGGCAGAGCAGTCTCCTACAGACAGGAGCCACGGGCTGGGACACCCTTGCCACAAGAGCAGCCATGTCCCATGGGGTGACAAGGAATGCATCTTACCCTGCTATGGACCTCTTAGACCTCTAAGATCCAAAAGACCTCAGATCTTTTTCTCCTTAAAGCCAACCTTTAATGAAGATACATCTGTGCTGGTCTTCTTGACCTTTGTGAAATCCCATGACAGCAATCCTACACAGCGCGGGTTTTCTGAAACCCTCTTCTTTCCTGAGGGCTTAGAACTCAACTCCAGATCAAGTCTGCCATTTCCCTGACTTCACTGGTCTGCCTCGGATCCATCTGAATGGATTGACTTTGGTTTTACTTCAAAAAGTGCTGGCTCCATTTAAACAGTGTGCAGTTTTATTCCAGTCCATTGCAGACTACCTGAAGAACTTGATAAAAGCAAAGCAGAATAATTCAAATTACCTGATTTCATTGTCCCAGATGTTTTATAGGTTTCAGCCTCCCAGATTCTGCTGAAGTTCATTTTCCTGAGAGCTGAAAAGATTCCCTACATGGTTGTCCTCTACTGGCAACCATGGAGAGTTAAAACAAAGCCCACTCAAATCCAGAGAGTGTGAGATTCATTCATCTCACTTTTGGAAATAGAAATAATACATATATAGAGTAATTTTCGGTTTTATATGTGTCAATACCTGTCTGAATGGCATTGGACACCAGCTGATAGCCATAGGATGGGACAGTGGAGACTTCATGCTTCTGGACCAGGAACTGAAGGCCAGAAGAGGTATCACTTCTGGAGGTACCCATCTTCCTCCATGGTTTGTAATCTAAGATTAATTACTTGGACCAGTTTCCTAATTTTCCTTTTCTTCCTTTACATTTTACATCTGAATAAAGAAATTTTCCCTTGATATCAGCTCCTACAACCCAGAAATATTCCCACTGGTCACTGCAATGAAGGTAAGCTGTTCTATTTGAGCTCCCCATACCATCCATTCTGAGGATCAGTGACCCAGGTGGCAGCTGTAAAAGGAGTTAAAAAATTATTCCTATTTTTAGGAACAGCACATTTTAGAGACAGCACAGCTGTCTCTTTATGCTATTGCATAAGTACTTTCTAAAAGGTGAAAGATGGAAAAAGCAAGCACTGAAATTAGATACCTTCTCCCTTTCTGGATCTCAGTCCATGCTTCTCTCTGAGACTCAATTAAACTTATTGTGTGCTTTAATGACAAGTTAGATGCAAGTTAACCAGTGCCAGGACAGATTTGCTGCCTCTTACCCACATAATTTCTTATTTTCTTTTAAACTCCAAGAGAAGATGATCACATACACATACCCAGTGAAAGAAAAGTTCCTTTATTGTGTTAATTCCCAAATGGAATCATTTAGAAGAAGGCCAGTTGCATGTACCAAAACCAGAACAGGCACCAAACTCCCATTTTAACAGGAATAACCAAGATAATTTCCTCATGTTCGCAGATTAGCTCTTTTTTACTTCCCAGGGTAGATGTAGCTGTATATTCATTATCATATTATGATTCATTCATGTCTTCACAGCTTCACTGCATTGGGTAATTCCCAACCCCATCTGAGCAGCCTTTCCCATTGTTATGGTGCTACTTAAGAGCAGGCTGTCATGTTCTGTAAGACATTCCAAATCCTCCAGCCTAGAAAAGACATCAAGCTTCTTTCAGCTCTGTGCCCCTGCTACTTTCTTATCTTTAGTGAACCTCTCATGGTGTCTGGTCTCGTGCCCTTTGGGACTTTCTTAATCTTTTCTCCAGCAGTTCTCCCGTTCCTGCCTCAGAGCTTTTTGTAATCACTTCCTACCTGAGAAGGAATTTTGCTGTTGCTGTTGAACAAAAAAATCCCCCCAACATGCTAAAACATAAATGTGTGCTATCACCTTAATGTAAGTCATAGAATATCAATAATAAATTAAGATAATTTAGATTGGAAGTCTGAATACTACATGGTGCAATCAACCATCAACACAAGCCCAGCTGTTAGGCTGGTTTGGGTCATGCCCAGTTCTTGTGCCTCAGTGAGTTATTTACCCAGACTAACTTTGATGGGTGTCCACTCCGGGTTAGAAATGAAGGCATGTGAGGGATTTGCTCCATGACTGGAATTTATTGAAGAAGTTAACGAAATTAATAACACAGATCAACATTGAGACAGAAGGCAGCTCTTGCTGAGCAAAGAATTGCAACCATTTTAATACTGCACATTAGTCTTACACATTAATTTGATTATATGTAAATTTCAAGACTGTTTTAATGCACAGTGAATTGAGACTGAAAAAAAGTGGCAGTGGTGGGTAGAAGGTGCTGGCAGTAGGGTTCAGTACTTATGAGACAACCCATTTCAGCACCTGCACTCCCAGGCTTGGATCTCCAATACCCCAAGGGTTTTGATCTTCAGACCATGACAGGAGGTGTCCATTTTCCCTCCTCTCCTGAAAAAAAGTGACTTGAAAGCACTGGTTTTATAGGGTTAAACAGGCCTTATATTTTGCTGGCTTATCTTTTTGATTAACCTTTTAACCTGTACACTAATTGCAAGAGGTGAAAGGGAGGGAGATTTCACAAAACATGGGTTTGGACAGAAGCCCTGAACCAAAGTAGAGCAGTAGTAACAACTCGTGAGTTTACAGACATCCAGAAATTATGGGCACATTACACTTCTGGAAAATATATTAGGTGAGGGATAGCTTTATCCCTCAGGTGAGTGTTCAGCTTCTTTAGTGACCCATAACTCAGGAGTGTGGCAGGCATTAGCTCTTTACAAAACATCTTTATCCTTCATGGCTGAGACAGAAGCCGTAGCATGCTGAGTATCTTACTTATTCAGCAGTGATTTGAGTAATTTTATTTTAAACACTGACTTGATGTGGTCAGTATAATGGATGAAGGGAAGAAAAAAAAAAAAGAAAAGTGAGTCAGTAGAAGTGTATCTAATTTTTTATTAAATATATCACTGTTGCAATCTGACTGGTACTGTAAGGGAAAATTACACACCCTAAAACAGTACAGAGAATGGATTTGATGCATAATACAGGAGCCTGCCTGCAGAAGAAGCCACGTCACATAAAACTGTAAATATATCCTTACAAATTCAGACACATTGGGAAAACAGAGGGATTTTTGCACTGTGTGTCTTGAATCAAGAAAAGGGAAATGCATTGACATGTCTGTTTTACCTGTCCTAATCTCTGTTTGCCAATATCAGAGGCCATTCCCTTGTCTTTATTATCACAGTCACTGAAACATTAGAACAGAAAAGAAGTGTCTTCTGTTGATACATGGGAACACCGGAAACTGCTCCAATTCCCAGAAAACAAGTTGGTTGGATTTTAGCATCTAAGGCTCCTTTCTTGACCTTTTTTGTTTTAGGCCAAGGTGTCAGACAAACAACAGTGCTTCAAAAAACCCCAGTAATAGTTCAAGTTCTGAGGGAAGGTAAGTAATTTTTTGGTTAACACATCAAACAGTCTTAGGAAGATCTCTCTCTATGAAATATATAATAATGGATTATACATGTTATAATATATTTATGATATAATAATTCTCAGGGTTTTCTGAATTGGATCTTTGAAGGGAAGTTTTGAATCAAAGCTTCTTATAAAAACCTTAATATTATCAGTGAATAATGAAATTCTCATATTTTTATTTTTGGGAAGGTGCACATATGTAAAGAAAATCTATAAACTCAACATAAATTACCATAAATATTTTTGTTCTACTTAGAAGACTCTTCAATTCAAAATAATATAGAAATAATTTTACAAGTTTAAAATTATTATAATTTGTCAAAAGTGAAATTGAAATTTCTTTATTTAAGTAAAACAGTTCAGTTTGTTCAACTCAATGTAAAAAGCACATTTCCATTTTATTTTCTTAATATATTATTTTCCTCAGACATTTTCCTTTACATATATACCATCAAACTCCAAAAATCCACTGCTGGGCCAGCCCTAGTTTTGTGGCCAGCCCATTTTTCTGACTTTAAGCTTTACATATTTCTCTCATTTTTCAAAACATTTCACTTATTGAATTATTTTAATTATTGAATTGTTGAATTCTGGTCAGTTATTGAATTTAATCCTGAACACTTGAAGATCCTGTGACTTCCATTACAGGATTGGGAAATATATTTGGTGTTTTAGGTAGTTCAGTGGTCCTCATGCATAGGTGCATTGTAGTTTGTCTATCAAATTAAGGCATGAAAGCTTGGTATCAGTAATTAACAGGAGGGTTTCAGCAATTACTAAAAAAAAATCCTTTTTTTTCCTGTAAAACTTTTTAAAAGCATTTTTACCTCTAAATGTACTCTCAAGAGTTGTCTGTTTTGAGACAGAAAACAAACCGAAGCAAAGCAAAAACAACAAAACAAGCTTGTTTTGACAGTGCAAAACAACATTTTTTTATTATTATTCAATGAGATGAATATTTTCCATAAACATTCTCGCTCTGAACAAAGAGACAATTTCCATTCAAAGCTGTTTAGAGGGAAATGTTCAGAGCAGTCTAAGCAGCCTTAGGTGACTGCCTTTCACTGATGGGTGAAGCGAATGCTTAAGAGATGTCACTTTCAGAAAGCTTTATAGGATCCTTGGGAATGGCAGTCACTTGCTAAATATTAGGCTCTAGTGTTTAATATTATTTTATCTTTGCTTTCTTCCTTTCCTTTTTATGAGTCAGAGCCGTAAAGAAGGAATGTGCACATAGATGTGAAATCTGCTGGATTCAGATCATGCTGGGACTGCGCAGAAATGGAATATCTCAATTTATCTTTTAAGAGATAAACACGAGCTGGATAGATCAGTTATGACACTGTCATATCAACAACATTCAAGGGGCAGCAGAAGATAGGGGATCTTTAATTTTAAGTGATTAATTTTAATGGCATGCAGGCTCACATTAATCTTCCTTGCACTGCCTGTCTTGCCTGGCCTCAATCCCACAAGCGCTAAAGTTCATCTCCAGTTTACTCAGAAAGGCAGGAGAGCTGGGGCTGGGCGCAGAGAGCACAGACCTCTGCTCAGGAAAGTTTAGCACCTGAAGAAAAGTCAATCAGTCTTACCACTTTCAAGAAAATCACCTTTTTTTTTCTTTTTTTTCTTTTTCCTGACACAATAAAGATCAACAATTCCTGATTTGTGTGATCCACCCAGCAGTAATTTTCTATCCTGGCAGAACAAAATTTGCTGGGATATAGATTTTTTTCAGAATAATTCCCTGGACACAATGCCAGTGTCTCATGGGTTCTACAATGGTATCAATAATCATAGAGGCAATTTTCTTGCAGTGAAATTAACTGTATAAATGTGTAAAAGAACAAGCCACAACAAGCCATATATAAAGTGTAAATATAGTGAAAGAAGTATGATATCAGACATTCTTCTCACAGTATCTAGGCAGATGCATTTTGCTAAGCCCTATTAAAAGTCTAGTTTGCAAAACTGAGAGAGTAAATGCACATTTTTTGCTCCTGTGCTCTTCTTTAGCACCAGTTTCTGGAACTGGCTTGTTTTACCAATGAACTATTTTGTCTGTCAGCTTGTATTAAGTCAAATTAGTTCTCATTTCAATAACTGACAAAGATCATCTTTGACAACATCAGTGACCTCACGTGTCCTGACAAGGGCACATAGTCAAAGTCTATAGAAAAGGAAGGAAAGTTTTATAAATTGTGTGCCAGAGGAATGTTAGTATTAGGAGAACACTTAAGTTCCTTGGATATATGAAACCCTACATGAGAGCTTTGTGTTTTTAGCTATATTTCATATGTGTTTTGAAGATTAATAGGCAGATAGCTGGGAAGACAGATAGAAGAAACAGGAAGGCAGACAAAGATGAGATAAACAGGAAAATAATTAATAAATTCATTAACTGGTGTTGCAAATGTCCTACATGTCAACAATTGTACCTAGTTTAAATTTTTTTTCACCATTACTAACGCAGAATTCAGGTGTATTATTTTAATCAGAAAATTTGTGAGTCAGTTTAGGTAGTTCCGAAGTTGATCCCATCATGTGGGATGAAACAGTCTGGAAGCTGTAAAGGTATTGAGGTATTTTTCTCACTTGGAGAATTTATTATTGATATAATAGAATTCCTTTAAGTTGAGCACCTCAGTTGCTTTATTGAAGCAAAAGTATGGGACTATTTTTGTAAGGTGAAATCCACTCTGGTGCACATGCCCTTCTGGAGAGTTCCACAGAAGTTTGTGCCATGTCTGTGGTACAAAAGCCTTTGTACAGGACCCATTCATGAGGGGTAAATGTCATTTCCAATAGAGTAAGTTGCTCAAGGAGGCAGAGGAATGCCTATCATTTCTGTTTCTCCTGACTAGACCTGACATTCATCTGGTGGTGTCGGGGATGTTTTAAGGATTGCTAAATGCATCTTCTGTCCTCCCATCATTCAAACAAACAGAATGCCTGATAATCCCTTAACCAAGAAGATGCTTCATAGCAAATGTGATAAAGTCCTCAAAATAGAAGGATTTTAAGACAAAGGCATTTCTAATCTCTCAATATAGATCCACATATTTGTCTTCTCGTTAGAAAGAATGTATATCTCAAAAATTTTTAACTTTCAACACTCAATTCTTTATATTTTTTGTGCTTCTCATATCCCATCTTATTGTTTCAGGGTATATGAAGGAATAGCTCCTTCCACCAAGACGTGGTTATCTCAGCCTGGAAAAATTGTTGTGTTCCATAGAAGACCTAACACATTACCATTAACAGATTTGCCTAAAAAAAGATGATATTCTATCTAACAGAAGCGCCAGGATCTGATATGCATCCACAAATGTTAAGGGTTATCTTCTAAGTTTTCTTTAAAATCTAGAAATGGAACAATTAAAGATTCCAAATATAACCTAAAAATATTGTCACACTGATTAAGGGTTAATTATTTTTAAATGAGAATTAAAAATATGAGTCTACTTGGAAAAATGTCCATAAACTTTATAGAAATGTTTGTTTATGCAGTGCATAATACAGAATGGTATGAAAATCCAGTACAGCTTCATGCTGGAGAAGAGAGATTCACCCTCTTTGTGCTTAAGATCAGGTTTGCGAGGGTTGAGGTAGTAGTGCCTTTCTAATTTAATCATGTCACTGATTCCTGACACCCCAGACTTCTAATCTTGTGTGTCTGATTTCTAGTTCACATATAATTGTCATATATCCAAGAATGCAGCTTGACAATTCCCTGCTCAGGGAGCCTGGATTTTTAATATTATGAACTTGGATCTTAAGATATTAATATTCCAGAACTAATTGCAGAAATATTGTCTATTCTGCTCAGTATTTAGCATAACTCCTACTGATGGAGATCTGATTGCTCACTACCTTTGAACAAGCATCCAAGACAAGCTTACAAACTTCCCTATCTCTGGAAGTGCTCAGGGCCAGGTTGCACAGGGCTTGGAGCAACCTGGGATAGTGGAAGGTGTCCCTGTCCATGGCAGGGGCTTGGAATAAGCTGATTTCAAGGTCCTTTCCAACCCAAACCATTCTGTGATTCCGTAGTTTACCACCTTACACACTTGTCATTGAATATCGCAAGAAATGTTCTGTAAAAACCTTAGGAAAGAGTTTGCAATGCACAAAGTTTCACATTCTTTTCAACTGGTGCCTTCAATTTCCTGTGAGTTTACCTAGTTTTTGTTATTTATTATTTATATTCCCGAAGTGAGTGTGGCACCCAGAAAAATGTTGACACGTAAATTATTAATTAGGCTAAATCACTTATCAGATTTTCATACATTTGCAGATTCATTTCCTTTCCCCAATTAACCCCTTAACCCCTCAACTACCATTTCATTAAGTAAAGAGGAGGGCTGTGTAAACCAGTGAATATTTGTTAACAGAGTTGTGCCAATTAGTAAGGAATATATTTTTCCAAGGCAAGGGCTAAACAGCCCTCCAGTCTTCTTTTGTATACCCATGTTTCCATTTCATCTGGATAGTGGAAGTAGCAGGTGTTGAAGGCTAAGTGCTGTATCCAATTTGAGGCTGTTCAAGTCTGCTGATTAGGTGATCACTTCAGATGAAATTTCTCCAACAAAGGCAAGATTCCTTCATTTTGGTCAGTCTATAAATAGTATTTTTGGTAGTAATATCCTTGCTGAACTTGGCTGCATGACACATCAACAACATCTATTTATGCCAAATGGGCAAATTTTGAAATGATGATCTTCACAATAAAGGAATGTACACAAAATATTGCATAAAAGGGCTCAGTTCCTCTGACAAAGATCAAATAAAACTTGGTTGGTTGATCTGTCCATGCCTATAGGGTATTAGTGATTATAATATTGTGCTTTAATGGACTATGGACCCAATTTACATAACATTAACATGTCATCTACATACTCTTTATGGAATAAAAACCCAGTGATTCAGACAGAAAAAATATCTAAGATGCACTCTTCAAGCTGATTTTTTTTGCTCTTCAGCTTGCAGCTGAGAGTTTTGACTTTACCTGTTCCCTCTGGAACCCAAAAGCAGAGCAGGAGGATCACTGCAGCCCCAGCCCCAGTACTCTCAGTGGGACAATGCCCATTAAGAAACCATCAAACCCAACCAGCATTTCATTTGCACAGAAATGACTCTTTGAATAAAAGTGTGAATGTATTAAAATGTTCCCTTTTTTGAGAAATTTCTACTTTTCTGTGTTTCCTACCTGGAGAATCTTTGGCATGATCAGATACAGAGATTTTTAAGTGTCCTCACAATAGTCCTGTACTTCTGCTTTGCAGTTTGGGGAAAAGGAATGGGGGCGACAGAATTGTGGCTCAACCACAATGCAGATTTTCTGTGTGGCACTGACAATCACAGAGACCATTTAGGCTCTCCTGTTCAAGAGAGAAATGTCAAGAAACCCTTTATTAAATTCCTGGCAAGTCTTGCTCATTTACAGCTTTGGGAAGGAGTGACCAGATGTCCTAAAATTCTGGGATGCTCAGTAATGTCCCAGTGCTGCTGGCTTGGCCCTGGAGGCCTGAAACATGGGAGGAATCCACAGGAGTCACACAGAAGCTGCCCAAGGCTACTGAGTCTCCTCTGAGCTAAAAATAAAATGGGCACCTCAGGGCAATGTCTTATGATTTAATCTACCTGTGTATCTATAATAGCTCTGATGATAACCAGAAAGGGGAAATATCAGGGCCAAAGTGGTATCACTCTAACCAGGACACATCCTGTGCCCAGGATGAAGGTCTACTTATTTATAAGCACAAAACCAAAATAATTTTATAGTTCAGACAGGAACTGAGAAATGTGGATACTAGGCCTTCCTGATCTGTGTTTGGGACCAATTCATTTTATGAAATACCTGAAGTGTTGCAGTCCTTCTATTGGAAAAGGAATGAAGAAAGAAGGAAGAAGGAAGAAGAAAGAAGAAAGAAGAAAGAAGGAAGAAGGAAGAAGGAAGAAGAAAGAAGAAAGAAGAAAGAAGGAAGAAGAAAGAAGAAAGAAGGAAGAAGAAAGAAGAAAGAAGAAAGAAGGAAGAAGGAAGAAGGAAGAAGGAAGAAGAAAGATAAGGAAGAAAAAAGAAAGAAAAAGTTTTAAAAGAAAGAATTTAGGACCAGTGGAGAGGACCTTCTTCTAGTCATGGACAGAAAGTTCAGGAAAAAAGTCAAAAGCAGACTTTTTCTTCTGATATTCCCATGACAAATTAAACAAAGGAAGTTTTGCCAATACCTTGGATTTGAACTCAGAGCCAACACTGCTTGAGTACCTTGGCCAGACAGACTCTTCATAACATTAGTTGGCACTGTCCCCAAAAGTTTGGTTTGTGTTCTTGGCTCTGCCATTTCTCACAGACCAACCTGGCAGAATCTGCTGACTCAAGGTCACTAAAAGAGACTGCTCCAATTCATTTAAAACATCCAACCAAGGCCAGGTTAGGTGGGATATGGAGAAACCTGTTCTAGTGAAAGGGGTCCCTGTTCATGACCTGAGGTAGGAACTGGATGAACTTTAAGGTTCCTTCCAACCCAAACCATTCTGTGGTTCTGTAATAGGGTTGGTGTACATCAGGACCTACAGATCTGTGCATGAACACAAACCCTTCCAAGTGAAGCCTGCTGCAAGGGGCTGCATTATCTGTATTGTATTGTATTATACATGGTGATAGTTTATCCACAGGGATAATGACCAAAACAAAAAGATCTGGTTGAATAAATAATAAGTCTGAAAGTTAGCGCATTGGAATTGTGACATTGAGTATTAAACTGTCAGTGGAAGGGTCAAATGAACTGGGAGGTGCCACGTGGCAGAAGCTGTTTGAGGACAGCTAAAAGGCAGTTCTAACAAGGCAGAAGGATAATCCTGGATACAAAGATGACCTGAGACAGGGCATAGTCTAAGAGACCAAACATCTGTGATTCAGGATGTTTTGATAACCACTGAAAAAGAAGAGTGCAAGAAACTGAGCAGATGACTGTAAAAGTATGAAAACAAGGCAAAATAAGAGTTTCTTTGTTGAAATAGTGAGCTGAAAAACAAATTTTCTGAAGAAAAGAACTGTGAAAATCATAGGTAGAAAAGGAAAAAAAAATAAGTGGAACAATTCTCTTGTACAAAAAGAGATTTTGAGACAGTGGCGAAAATCCTAAGAAGAAATGGTGTACAGCTGGTTGTGAGAGAACAGAAAAAGGGAAGTTCTTTGGACAGAAGGAGGAACAGAAGAGACAGATTGTGGTTCACGGAGTTCATGGTAGCTCCACAAAGCCATGTGTGGCTCTGGAATTTTGTTGGGGAGAATTACAAGACCTGTCAAGTGGGTAGAGAGAACAAAAGACTGGGTCTTCTGCCAGGAGAACAAGGCACACAAGGCACACAAGGAGTAAAATATAAACTGTGAGAGAACATACATTTATCTGTTCCCCTGTATTTTCTGGGCCCTTGATGGGGAAAAAGAGACGTGGATTAATCCACGTGTGCTTTCTAGACTAGAGACATGTATGAGGTTGTGGGGAGGTATGGTTTGACCTCTTCTCCCAGGCAACTCATGATAGCACAAGGGGAAATGGTCTAAAGATGTGCCATCAGAGGTCTAGGTTGGATATCAGAAATAATTTCCCCACTGAAAGAGTGGTCAAGCATTGGAACAGGCTGCCCAGGGAGGCATTACCATCCCTGGGAATGTCCACAAAATGAGTAGAGTGATATAGTTTAGAGGGCATGGAGATAAATGGTCTTAAGGTTGGAATTGATGATCTTGAAGGCTGTTTCCCACCTTAGTGATTCTATGTTCTCTGAGGAAAACACCTGATGTCTAACATTGGGCTAATAACTGTGCTCATAGCTCTGATCATGCTTCCTCTGGTGACAAATGTTTGAGTTCTGTCCCATTTTTAACACTGATGCCAATATTCTACTATTGCTATTAGTGTCCACTGGGGGTATTTTGACAACCCAACACAAGCTGCTGATTTTGAAAATCTGATTAGCATGTTAATTTCAATCATTTGCACACCAATAAACCTTTGTACTTTTTCAGAAGGATAACATAAATTGTCCCCTGTATTGCAAGCAGCATATCTACAACAATTCACCACCACCACCACCATACTTGTTCTGCTTTATAAACCAAACCCTTGATATAGATTTCAAAGAGCTTTCATGTAAAATCCTTCTTGACCTTGTTGCATTGTCAACAGAAAACAACCTTTATCTACAGTCTCTGGTGGCTTTCTTTTTGTTTCATATTTTTTTAAACATCAATATGTAATGATACAAAAGGATTTCTGATAATGTAATTTTTTGACTAGCAGCAAAATAGCTGCCACTTCACACCATTGAATATTATTATTATGTGTTTATTATCTTGTCATCTTTTTCTATCTTTTTTCCCTCTTTATAGAAAAGGTTTTTTCTAATATCCTTTTAACTGCAAAACATTCTCAAGCCCTTTTTGCAGTTGCTTGGCCTCCACTTATTTTTTCTGTTAGCAGGCAAGGAAGAGAGAAATAAAAAGGCTCCTGGTTGTTCCTAGAAAGAAAGTGTGTTTTTTAGTCAGAGCAGGAATGGAAAAAAGTGGGATCTTGGGCTCCAATCCATTCTTCTGTGAGTTAAGGACTTCATTTCACTCACTTTAGTTTGGATTAAGGCTGTGTGTTTGTATTTCTGTGATGACTGCAGCAGCACCGACCCATTCAGGCTGGGGCCTTTCAAGTGGAATGAAATGCATGATTCAAATCCCTTGCTCCATCAGAGCTTTGCGTGTGGGTCTGTCGTGCACAGCAGCGACGTGAGGAGTCTTTGAGTTGAGCTGAGCTCAGTGGAATTGTGATAGTGCAGGTCTCTGCCCAGGTGGTTTACCTCATCTGATGCACATTTTCTCTATCTTACACTACCACTGCAATTCCTTTCTGTCTTCTCTTTCCCCTTTCAAATCAGGGCAGATTCTTGCCATTCATTTGAGCACTTACCTTACCCCAGCGCTTCAGTGGTGCAAGTTTGGTAATAACCCCACTGCATTTGAAGACATCAGCTCCTTCTGCCAAAAAAAGATACAAAGAAAGCAGAAAAAGATGTTTAATCAGAAAAGGATGTTTGCATGCATCAAATTGCTCACATAGGAATTGTTCTTTATAACAGAACATCTGTGTTAGGTGAGGTTGAAGATCCCGCCAACCTATCACTTCATAGAGTCACTAAGGTTGGAAAAGACCTCCAATATCATCAGATACAATCTTTGCCCAAACTCCACCATGTTCACTAAACCATATCACAAAGTGCCAATTTTGAACACATCCAGGGATGGTGAGTCTGCCACTTTCCTGGAGAGCTTGTTCCAAAGTTCAGATAAGCCTTTTGTTCCTAAACAGAGAAATTCTGGCGCATTTCATGTCCCAAGGTCAGAACTCTCCTGGGAAATTTGTACCCTTGGTTTGAGATGCCATCCTTCTCCAGATGTTGCTGCACCCAGGAGTGAAAAAAATAGAGGCAGAATCAGTACTTTCAGCATATTTCTCTCATAAATTTGGTGTTTTCCCTTTGTTTCTTAACTGTCTTCTTTCCAACCAAGTGGCTTAATTCATAGGGTGACTTGTTACCTTTTTCTTGGTGGGGACAGCTTTTTTCCCATAATTCAGAGCAAAACTAAACTCAGTTTTCAAGGCTGTCCATACCAGTGACTTCTACGTTCCCTTGAAAAAGTGGGGGAACATGGTTCAGATTCCTTCAGGCTATAAACAGACCAGGAATTGAACCTACACCTTGGTATATCAGTTCCAAGGATTAAATTCTTCTGGTCACCCATTTAGTGGAAGAACTAGACCCACAAATGCAGCCCTTGCAGGGATGTGGAGAGTGAACAGTGGTTTTGACTAAAAATTCATGATTTTGACCCAAAAGCCATGATTTGGCTTAGTCCAGAATGTCAGTGCAACTGCTTTTATCCCTTTCCTTTTTTTTTATTTTTTCTTTACCCACAAAGGGAACAAACAATGCCCAGACCGAGATCCACCATTATTAGCATCTGCTGGAGGTCTGCAGCCTTTTCTTTTGTGCTGTAAATGCTATTTAATATTTCCTTTTATGTGTTCCACATCTTCTAAAGCAAGTCACTCTTAAAACAATAAAATTTGGAGGGGAGGGGACAACCGACCCCAAACAAGGAACCATTCTGTGTAGAAAGGGCCACAGTCCTGTTAATTCAAATGACATTTTGACAGTAGCATGCTGTCAGCCCAATGGTTTGACCTATACAACAACCTCTAATTATTACTAATTAAAGAATTAATTATTCATGGCAGCACGCGCTATTAGCATAGCAGAGATGTGTTGGAATATGAGTTATGCGCGGTTTATGAATCTTCAGAAAATAGATTCTTTAATAAATTAATAAAGGGGCTCTGGGGTTTCATTAAAAGGTGGCTGGAGGGGTTGCAAGCCAGTTTCCAAGGAGACCACAGGTGGTTTGCTTGGATTTTTTTTTTAGTTAAACTTGTTTGGACCAGATGATTTCCCTTCCCCCCTCCCCCTCTCCCTCTGTCCTCACTGCTCTTTCCTCAGGCAGCGAGGAGAACATTTTAATGAAACCCCTGTTGTCCTCATATCGCTTTGATCCCCGTGTGGTCTCCAACCTCCATGTTGGCCAGTTGGAGGATAGTGCAGTTGTCTAGGTTTTTTTCCTTTTTTTTCCTATTCTGTTTTTTTTTTTTTTTCTTTTTTTGATTGAAAGCTCCAACCAGCTCCACCATGAATAAACAACAGAAATTATAAAAGCACACAGGTAAAGGAGAATAGAACAAACAAAGGAGAAAATAAAGGAAATTGCATAAATTCAAATGAAACCATCAGGATGGGAGCAGAGTTAATTACCTTGTTTTCTGTCTGAAGAGGAGATTTGGTGGTTGTTCTTGTTACTATTTTTATATCCATGTTTGTTTCTAACATGATATTTTTTATTCTTTGGGCTGGTTTATAGATGTTATTGTTACTATAAACACAAGAGAGAGAACATTTTTCTCTTCTTTTAATTTTTTTTTGTTTTCATTCTGTCATGACCAATGTTTCCCAACATTTATTTCACTCTAATAATGCAGAGGATGATATTACTACCTCCCACTACTGCTAACTAAACAGTGATATAAATAGCAATAACAATGCTTCCAAGCTTTTTCTCCGACTTCCAGATCGCATTAAAATTCCATCCTTGATTAAGAAAAGCCTCAACAAAATAGCAGTTACATTAAAAGGATAAAATTAAACAGTTCTGCCTCATTTTATGAAAGTTTGTCTTCCATCCAGTGAAGGGCATAACCACCAAATGGAGTAATCGTTGCTGCTACACAGATTCCCACCACAATTACCAGTACTGCTGTCAAGGGCCAAGCAAGTCCATCATCTTGATGCTTCTAAGCTCCAGAAAGATGATCACGAGGGAGGATTCATTTCCTGTGCTACTGCTCACCAAAATGTTAGGAAAAGGACATTCTATTGGAAGTGATCCATCCCATCTAGCTGAGACACTGCTGTAAGGAAAAGAGAAGCCACCTCCACAGGCCATAGGGAAAATTTGGTGTTTTAGGCACAACTTTTCAATAAGGTGCAAGATGAGTCTCACACCTTGTACCTTCAAGTTCTTGCATGAAGCCCATCACTTCTCATTCAGTTGAAACACAGCTTCAGAGAGACTCTGCTATTTCTTAGTTTCAGATAGCACTTGAAGATTAATTTATTTGTATTCTTGGCAATTATTCCACAAAATATCTATTGTAGAGGTCATGTGTTCTTGTATTAACTCCTGTTGTATTTAGGAAGGAATTCTCACTCTGTGAGGGTGGTGAAGCCCTGATACAGGCTGCTCAGAGAAGCTGTGGCTGTCCCTGGATCCCTGGAAGTGTCCAAGGTTGGAGCAACTTGGTCTGGTGGAATGTATCATGGTTTAGGAATGATATTCTCTGATTTAGTGTTCCCACTTAAACCACTCCAAGCCATGTGTTGCTCACTCACTCCCCTCTCCCCTTACGCTGCAGAGGGCTGGAGAGAATTGGAGGCACAGAAGGTGAAGAGAGTGGGTTGAGGTGAGAACAATTTACTGGGAACAGCAGTGAGGTAAGCAAATGAACAGTAACAGCCACAATACTGTGATGACAGAGGGTACAAGAAAGGAAATGTTACTGCTCAACCCTGGGGAACCCCCAAAACCAGAAAATACCTGACCTCTCCCACACTACCCCAGCCTGGAAGGAAACCTGGGTCCCCTTCCCAGAAAATGATGAGAGGATGTATAGAATCAGGGCCAAGTCCTGACCATCACCCTCTCCTTCCTGGCTACTGCAAAAATTAACCCTCTCCTGGCCAGAATAAGGATAAAAATGCCCCTGCCCAAGGCAGAGAGCTGGAACTAGATGGTCTTTAAGGTGCCTTCCTACCCAAACCATTCCATGATTCTGTGATTTTTAGGGGCAATGATCACTTATTACTACATCTGCATGCACTGTCTAAAGCAATAAAATTTCAATCTCAGGGGAAGCTGTGGCTGCTCTGATAATCCAGCTATATTTTTCTCTTGTCTTTTTGATCCTTTTCACTTTACAGCAGCACTCAGAGACTCTAATAAGGAACTGAGGTTCCACTTTGCTATGCGTGGTATGCACATATAAATGGGATCACATTACAACCTTGCAGCAGTTGGATAAACTTGATCTCCCTGTGTCTGTTTGGCAAACTGACAGGCAAAACCCATTCCTGTTGAAGACAGATCTTTCAAACAGTGTGGATGATCCCAAGCAATTAACCTAATAGGTCATAAAATACCAATTCCAAGACCCTAGAATTCCGAATAAAACATTGTGTTTGGAACAGACCAGTTATTTAAGATCAAGTTCCCACAGAAATGTATCAAGTGTCATGCTACATATTTTGGAATAATTCCTCAAGTCTAGCAAAGAGTTCTGTGGTCAAATTTGCCAGTCAAAATGTATTCAGGTTATGATATCAATATCCCAGTAATAATACCAATACCATTTAGACCAATAGCTCAGCAATAATGCCAGTAACCAAAGTCAGCTGGGATATCCCAGTTTACTCAAATAAAAGCAAAATTGTGCATCTGGTGCCCACTTCCCAGATAAGCATATGAAGCTTTAGAGAAAGGAAGTGCATCTTATTTTGCCCTGAGAAAACAAGTGAAAAACTTTTGGTTTCAAATGAAAACACATGCTGAAATTTCCATGTTAAAATATGCAGGATAATTCTTGTTTTCCTATATGGATTAAGTCCCTGTCCTGAACAAGATATCTGTATGGGATTCTTTATAATAATTTTGCTCTTGGCAAGTTTAGAAATAAGATCAGGACATAATTCAGAATTGAGTTCCTAATCCAAATTGGGATTTAAAATGTAAAAAGGAAAAGTCTCAGTTTAACCCAGACATGGGTGATGCTGCTACACCGATCACCTGAAGTTTTAATGAAGTCTAAAGCAAATTGACTGAGAAGATTCTCAGAAAACCCGGCCAATTTTATTTAAATACCTTAAAAATAATTTATATGCTTAACTTCAGGCACAAAGGTTTGAAAACCTAATTGGCTCAGCCAATATTACACAGAAAAAATTAGCATTACACTTTTCTGTCTATTGCAGTTAACAGAATCCAGCAAAGACTGAGATATTTTTCCAAAGTCTGGTATAGATTGTAATTGTTGATTTGGTCTCTGCCAAGGTTTTGGACAAATCTGCCTGGCAGTCATCAAAAAAATGACCAAGAACAGGCTGAGAGTTCACACACGAAAACCCAGGATGCTGCATGCTCAGAAGAGATCCTTACAACACCTTTACCTTGAGTAAAAAGAAAGAAGTAATTGAAGCAAAAATATTTGACTGGACAGGATGGCTTGAAAATATTCCCTGCTCATTTTTCTTAGAACTTTTAGAATAGTTCTAGCTTTTTTACATTAGTGAGATATTTAAATTTTTCATAATTTTGCAATTTTTTCATAGTAAGTCATCTATAGGAAATATTTCCTTTAGAAAAGGACTGAGAAAAAAAATTTAATTATATAAAACAACACACACATAATTCTGCACTTCTTATTAAATATATACTCCACAAATCTGTGGACAGGGGACAAAGACATAAGAATATGTGCAGGGATGCTTAGATTTGATAATTTAAGGAACAATATTAACATTTTAATTTACTTTTTATATTTTGTTTTGGTCCATCACATGACCAGTTTCAGTTTCCTCTGAACCACTTAGTAATATTTATTTCCTTCACTCTGTTCCTCACTTGTCTTTGAGACACATTTACCACCTGCCAGTGGAACACTTTCAACACTGGTGACTGAAAAATATCTCTGGGATTTTCAGGACAATATTTGGAAATTTCACAGCGATCCTTACTCCTTCATATATTTTCCTCTTTCCTCCAGATTTATGTGCTGGGATTATTTATTTATGGTTTCATCAGATATTTTCAATCAGGTTTCTTTAATGGAGGAAGGAATTCCACTTGCTTCCTCATGCCTCTTGTGTTTTGCTTATCAGTTTGTGCTTACAGATTTATATACTAGAAGCCTTTTTTCTGAACATTTTTTCTGAACATTATGAACATTTTTTCCCTCAAACAGTTATTTTTATTTGTCCTTTTTTTCCCCTGTTCTTCTTTATGTATTTTTTAAATGTTATTGCAGCCTAACGAAAACACTATTTTTATTTCCTGGAGAATTTCAACATTCTTAATTTTGGGTTCACTAGCCTCAAAATATATGAATTTTTTATAGAATTTTTCTCTGTCCAGCTCATCTGCCCAAAAGCAAAGGTCTGGAGTGATCTGCAAGCCCAGCTGTGGGGCAAATAGGGATCAGCTATGGCTCAGCTTTAACTGAGAAACAATTGTCCAAACAGTTCAATCAGGGCTATTATGGTGCTGCTCATTTAACAATGATCTGGACTGGAACATGAAATAAGGAGAAATAAATGGATACCAAAACACTGAAGTTAATTACTAACACAAATGGATGTTTACTAATATATATTGTAGAAGCAGTTTTCACTCTAGGAAAATATTATCAGACCCTATGGGCATCCATTCCCTACTTTTTTTTTTTTTTTTCTTTAATGAGCTCAGGAAAGATTAAAGCCCTAATTAAACACATATTTTATTTCTGTATTTAGGGTTTTGTTTTGTTTTTTAAACTACATCCTTTTAATGTAAAACCGACATTCTGGCATTGCTCATATGCCCAGAAGAATTAGATAATCAACAGCAGTTTATAATAAGAGTAAGCCAGAACAGACCATGAAGTTCAATAAAAAAAGGGATATTTTTCTTCACAAGGTTTGGAGAGATCAGATTTTCTTCTGGGTTTGGAGTTTTATTCTACAAGTCAGGTTGAGAATTGCTAATGTATTACACTTCGAAACCATTTATTTTAACTGCAGTGAAAGTTGGGAGCCAATTGGTGACAGACACAATTTAAAAAGTACATATTAAAGAAATCAAAATTTAATTAAAATGAAATTAAATCTGAGCAGGATAGTGACTCCACATATAGACAACTACATCCAACGTAATCATTGAGCTGTGACTCAGCTCTCCTAACTCCAGACATGTATGATATTTGCTCCCATGTGAGCATTTTGAATCCCAGTTTTGGTCTAAGAGTGAGTTAATTCAGTCAATAGAATGGGAAAAATGTCACAATGAATCCTGAAGGAAGACTCCACATTCACACAGCTGAGCTGCCCTCCAAAATTTGCCTCAGTGCCACTCACAAAAGTGGGGCAGTGTGGAAACACCTGTGAGTGATTAAAAATGTGATGCTTGAAACCAACATCCTCAGAGTAGAGCTGATGCTTTAAAGAAGTTAAAAGGAGATGAGGTAAATGGCTGAGATTTAAAAATCCATTTTTGTGGCTGATGGAGTTAGCTGAAGTTGATCCCACTCTTCCTGTCCCAAACACCATCATATCCTATTGGCACGTGGGTGGAATAGGCAATGTTAGAAATTCCTAACATACCAGTAAAATGATGGGTAAATGTATTTGGACTGTGGATAAGGAATAGAAATGCTGCCTGTAAATAAGCAATAGGAAGTTCTAAGAACTTCTTAGATGAAATAATTATTCTGTTACCCAAACCATGCTGTTCACTTTGGTGATGGATGAGGAAAGAGAGGACTTCAAGGAGACCTCCCAGTACATCAAGAGAACATTAATACAGCTGTAAAAGGAGTTTTTGCTAGGGCAAACTCTGCCAGAACAAGGGGGAATGGCCTTAAGCTGAAGGAGGGTAGATTTAGGTGGGATATCGGGAAGAAATTCTTCCCTGTGAGAGTGGGGAGACCCTGGCACAGGGTGCCCAGAGCAGCTGTGGCTGTCCCTGGATCCTTGGAAGTGTCCAAGGCCAGGCTGGACAGGGCTTGGGGCAACCTGGGATAGTGAGAGGTGTCCCTGCCCATGGCAGGGAGTTGAAATGAGATGAGCTTCAAGGTTCCTTCCAATCCAAACCACTCTTTGATCCTCACATTTGGTGGGATGAGATTCTGGAGCAGCCTGACCTTACCAAAAACCTGTGGACCATTCTCATAGTAGTACTGCCCAACACCAGCAGTGGATTAAAAGTGAAGAACAGCATGGACTCTTCTGACTGTGTAAGCCTATGTAAGAGCTGGTACCAATAATGTGCCTGTGGGTGAATTACTGCTGTTTATTGTGGACATTATTCCCCATATTGTGTCAAGAAGTGCTCCTTTTTGCTCCTTTTAATGTGTAAGAGCTACAAAGTAATCAAAATTTCTCCAAAGATTTTGCATTCTACAAAGTTTAAACTCTCATTTTATTTCACAGTGCATAAGCTTTTTTTCCTTTAAAAAAACCCAACCAACTCTTTCTATAAATGAATGAAAAGCACAGTAAATATTTGAAAGAATGTCAGTGCATGGAAATTATTTACCTTGCAATTCACATGTGGTAGCTGGAAGAAAATTCTCAGAATTTCTGTAAGGAATTTTCAGAGAGGTGGTAAGGCCATACCTTTTCACAACCACCACTTTTTATAGAAAGAATTCATAATTTATCCATTTACACAAATATGCAGGAAAGATCCATGATGCTATCAAATAATTCTTCAGTGCATTCCCACTTACTAATGTGTTACCCAGGCAATGTCATAGGCAAGACATGAAAAGTACTTTTATTAAAGTCAAACACTTTATTGGAGGATCCAAATATTAAAAATAATCAGCAATATTTTTCCTGGCTCTGCAAACAGCTTAAACTAATGTTAGTGGAAACACTTCTGTCACTGAATCACTGGACCAGATGGATCACTCAGCAACTGTCCAGGTACTAAACTTTTATGTAGAGCACTAAAACCACAGGGGATGCAGAGCAGGAGATATAAATTATGAATAATTTTATTTCCCTGTACAGATAATTAAATATAAATAGCTCTGATGACTCCAGTGCTGTACCTTGATGGCTCACACCAGATGAGCATCCAGAGTCTTCTTACACCTGAGGAAAAAAATCTGAGTCAGCTCTCTCTGACTTGACTGTGAGACCTCAGGTCTAATACAGCAGGTTTAAATCCAGATTAGCTCTGTGTAAAATGGGATCCAAACTGGCTGTGGCTGAGGGATTTACCTCATGGTCCAGTTGAGTTTGATTTGCCCACAATGCCTCTGTTTCTTAAAATATTAATGGAAATGGAAAGAGCAGATTCTTGCTGTTCTTAACTGCGACCACTAATGAAAACAACAGTGGAGAGAAGTGCCAAGGCTGAAGGATAAAGCTTCTGGGATAAGACATGACAGTTATTATTAATCTACACAATATTTGTGATTTGTTCCTATTACTACAGGTTCTGTGATGTTTCCGTTTTGCTTTGTGCTGCATTTCCTCAGCAAGAACATCCTTCTCCAGAATAGAAGTTATTTAACTCACATGGATTCCACTTAGTGTCCTCCATAGGTGCAACACTGGATGGAAACTCACCTGGAAGTTGACATTTTAGCTATCACTGCACTGAGGATAATATTCATAACTGAGGATTATCTGCCCATACATTTGTTTTTTTATCCACATGCTGGTTTTTTGCTAAAGAGGGAAATTTTCCTCAACAACAGCATATGCTGCTTAGTGATGGTCAAAAGTCCAAAAGATCTTGACTTCCTGTAGTAAGATTGAAAGGTATTAGCCACACTCAGATAAAGAAATTGTAAGACAAATTCTTAATATTTTTCCCTCTAAATAGAATGTGCAGTATATTAGCCATCAGCTTTCCATAAGATCCTACAGGGGAGGTGCAGAGAGATTAAGCTGAACATTTATACCACCCAAAAAAGAGAGTTGAACAGACATGGAGGCTGGTCTCTTCTCCCAGGCTATGAGACTGATATATGACATCAAATACTTAGATTTGTCTTGGAATTTTAGTTGCAAACACTGGTTACACATAGTAATCATTATAAGGATGTTATTTTATCTATCTCTGTGCTCTTGATAGAACTAAGTTTTGTGTATTTCTTTTACTTTCTGAGAAGCTTTTTACAATCAATAATCATTCAACCAAGTGCTCTTCTTATAAAGGGAAGGGGTGGATAAGTCTTGGATAAGTGTGGATAATACCTAAATGAGATATTTTATAACTAGAGTCACTTGAATTCTCTAATTAATTTATTTAAAACTTCCCATTTCCATTGAGGGAGTTGTATTAGATCCTCAAACTTGACCTTTCTCTGCTTTACATTTTGCCCTCCTTCTGTTACCCTCACACTAATCCTGGTGGCTGATCCCCTCTTTTGTCACACTGTCACAGGTTTATGGAATCATCAGACATGCCCAAAACTCTCCCTTCTCCCACCTCCCAATAATCTTAAACATTGATAGGATTTCACACAAGCTTTTCCAATAGATGTCTTAAAATGCTGCTGAATTTCAGACATGCTGTGAAGGCTTTTCCCTGCCTTTCAGGGTGGAATGCACTCAATCCATCCTATTTTTTACGAAGTGCTGTTGTCCCTTTCAGACCCTGCTGGAGGATCTCAATGCATGGCACAGCTCCTCTGAATGAGCCTGTTGTCTGAGGGGGAGAGACAATGGGCCTTATTTAATGAGATTAGTTACAATAGGAAAAACAGCTAAAAGGAAAAAAAAAAAAGGAAAAAGGAAAAAAAAAAAGAAGCAGCAGTTATAGCAATTGGAGTGACTGTTAAACCATTCTTTTATGCAAGCTTGGCACCAGCCATACCTTTTCCTGGACATTTGCCAACATCCTTCACAGTTTAGACTCAGTCGTTGATTTTTTTTTTTTTGTTACAATTTCCGCTCGACTTTACAGTTGCATGGCCCATGGTGTAATTCATTTCCGCTGTGAAAATGCTCCAGTATATTAACACTTCTGCCTGCTTGTAACTTGATCAAAGCCCACGTATCTGCTTTAATTTACTCTTAACGGTGGCTTTTTTTTTTTTTTTTTTTTTTTTAAGTAAGGTAGATTTATTTCAAGCTGTGTCACCGCTGAGAATGGGAACCTTGTTTTCAGCAGAGAACCAACAGCAAATCCACTTAGGGAATATGTTCAGATATGGAGGCACAACTGCAAATGCAGCTGTCCCACGAAAATATCCTGGTGCTCTTGTCAAGGACAGGGGCACCTTTCAGAAGGTGATTTTTTTCTGTACTGCTACCTCTAAGCAGCTGTCTGTGTCACTGGGTGGGAAAAGCAATATTTATATATAACTTGATAATTGGCATTGGGAGTAGTTACAACTAATTTATTTCCTTTTCCTCAGTTTTCTTGGAGAAAACAGGCTGAAGTCTTTAGTGAGAAGCCCAGTAGTCAAGTGCCTCCTCTTTGAAACAGGACATGGATAGACTCAGAACTACAGGGAAAACTCAGTGGGTTCACTCGGATGGTGAGAGACACAACTTTCAGCTAATAAAAAAAAAATTAAGCAAATAGAGAATCTTCCCAGAATATGAAAATTATGAAATTTAGCACTTCCAGGATGAAGGTTGCCAGTTTACAACTACTCCTTAAGAAAATATTTTTGAAGATCTGATAGCATGGGATCACAGATTCAGAGAAAGGTTTGGGTTGGAAGGTATTTTATCAGTGTATTCTCTCATTCCACCCCCTCTACCATGGGCAGGGACATCTTCCAATAGACCACATTGCTCCATGATCCATTCAATCTGGCCTTGAGCACTTGAGGGATGGGGCAGCCACAGCTTCTCTGGGAAATTTGTACCAGGGCTTCACCACCCTCACAGCCAAGAATTCCTTCCCAATATCCCATCTATCCCTGCCCTGCGGCAGTGGGAAGTCATTCCCTTGTCCTGTCCCTCCATCCCTTGTCCCCAGTCCCTCTCCAGCTCTCCTGGAGCCCCTTTAGGCCCTGGAAGGGTCACTAAAATGTCCCTTTGACCTTCTCCTTTCCAGGCAGGACACCCCCAGCTCTCAGCCTGTCTCCAGGGCAGAGGGGCTCCAGCACTCAGAGAATCTTTGTGTTCTCCCCTGCACTGGCTCCAACAGCATGTTGTAGTTTGGTTTCCATAAAAAAAACCAACAACCTGAATTATTTCTCAGTCCAGGTGATCACCTAAAGTTCAAAACCTAGAAACAACAACAAAATCAGACTCGTATTTCTACATCACATAATTTTTAATGGACCCTGCAGTTTCTTTTTCCTTCCTCTGATCTGCACTCTGGCAGCAAAAATCCACCCACAGGAATCAACCCCAGCTCCCATTGACAGAGGTATCCAGCAGCAAGAGTTGGCTGCAGCTCTCTACCACCACATCAAAAGCCCCCTGCTGAACTGCTCATGAGGTTTTCCCTTGTCTCCATGTACTTTACAGTCTTCCAGTCCCAGGCTGCCCAGCCCTGAGACCGAGGAGCTGGGAAAAGCAGACAAGGATCTACAGTCTTGCAGGAGACATGAGGGGCTGAATCATGCTGAGTTCAGACTAAACCACTGGATAATTGCACTGTCTTATTACTGAGCAGTTTCCAAAAACTTACAGTTTGGCCAAATCTGGGAAGGTTTCACATGAACAACATTCCTGATCTTGTTTTAAGTGATTCCTCAAGCAGGACTAATAATATCTTCATGATTCTTTCTTCTTGTTCTTTTGAATAGTGAGGTCTTTTAGTATAAACATTTCAGAAGATTAAAAAAAAATAAAATCAGACTCTCTACCCTTCAAGAGGAAAAAGGCTAAAACCAAAATTAAAAGCAAGCAGCTGGATGTAAACTCTGGACAAATAATTTTCTAGCCAAATATTTTGACTTTGGCACAAATACAAATAAATAATTGTAGATTTTTATATTAGAGTGCAATCTAATATGATTCCCATCTACGCCTATCCTAAAAACTGAGAAATGTCTCAGATTCTTATTCACTTACATTAAAGACTACATCTCTTTCAAGTATTGGTAAGATTTGGAGAAGACAGCTAGAATTAGGTCTTAATTCCCATAGGTGGTGAATCTGTCCCTGAACAGATAAATTATCTTAAGGTACCTCCTTGGGTTGATTAAGGTGGGTTGTTGACTGTGGTTTATTAGAATCACAGAATCATGGAGTGCTTTAGGTTGGAATGGATCTTAAAAGTCACCTTGTTCTACCCCCTGCCATGGGCAGGGACACCTTCCACTATCCCAGGTTACTCCAAGCCCTCTCCAGCCTGGCCTTGGACACTTCCAGGGATGGGGCAGCCACAGCTTCTGTGGGCAATCTGTGCCAGGTCCTCATAATCCTCTGAGTAAAGAATTTCCTCCTAAAATCCTGTATAAACCTACCCTCAGTCTGAAGCCATTCTCCTCTGGCCTATTACTCCATGTCCCTGAAAACAGACTGTCTTCACCTTTCCTGTCAGCTCCTTCAGGTACTGGAAGGGCACATTCAGGTCACCCTGAAGCCTTCTCTTCTCCCAGCCAAAGAATCCCAATTCTCACAGCCTTTCCTCATAATAGAGGTGATCCATCCTTCTGAAATTCTCAGTGGTCGTGTCAGGTCCATGTCCTTCTGTGTTGGGATCCCAGGGCTGGGGGCAGCTCTGCAGGTGGGGTCTCACCTGCCCAGGGCAGAGGACAAGCATTCCCCACTCCCCTGCTTCCCATAGCAGGTGAATTTCTGGGTTCCAGAGCACAGATAGGGCATGGCCAGCTCTCACCCACCAGCACCTCCAAACATCCCAAATACCCCAAGTCCTCCTTGGCACTTCAGCTCTTGATTCATTCCCCAGCCTGCAGAGGACTGATATTGCTTAGTGCATTTTTAATGTTGCATCTTGGGGAATTTGTAGGTGACACCCACAAGCTGAACGACAACTGTATGGCTGCAAAGAAGAAAGGACACTGGGAGAAAATAAAAATCTGTATTTCTGTGCAGTCACCATGTAAATATGAATTGGAGCGTTAATATGATGGTACCATAAGGACATTAATTCAGCATAGTAAACTTGTTCCATTGCATTGTTATTTTTATTTTATACCTCCCTTTATTGTTTTATTGCCTTTTTTTTGTTGTTGGCAGCATTAGAAAGCACCCACAGAGGGGCAATTTTCATTGCAGGCAGTGTCACTCTGGTCCTTGATGCAAATAAAGGACATGAACACACAAGGAGGAAAGTTTAATCAGCGCATCATTGTGAGAAATGTGCATTTCTCAGCTTGCCCCTGAAATCTCACTCAGTTCCAGGGGTAACAATTTTGGTTAGCTCCAGGGAAACGGGGAGACAGTTATTTTTCCCACTGCTGTTCAGCATCTGCCCGCGGTCAGGCAAAAGGGAAGAGCGTGAATTTACGCTTCCGGTTCGTTTGAACAGAAATAATGAAACTGTCAACGAGTTATGAAAAAGGGGGAAATCTGTGCAGGGCTATTTGTGCTCATCTAACCTCATCTCTTTATTCAATCAGTGAAAGAAGAACTGATAGGGAAAAAAAAAAAAGGTGGTTAGAAACACCTGGAGAGAATATGAAGGTGTAGGAAGTATTTGAGGGTGGTGAGGTCCTGGCACAGGGTGCCCAGAGAAGCTCTGGCTTCCCCTGGATCCCTGGAAGCGTCCAAGGCCAGGCTGGATGGGGCTTGGAACAACCTGGGATAGAGGAAGATGTCCCTGCCCATGGCAGGGTATGAAATGAGATCACCTTTAAGGTCCCTTCCAACCCAAACCACTGTGTCATGCTGGGCTCAGATATTTCCAGGGATGGGGCAGCCACAACTTTTCTGGGCCTCACCAGTCTCAGAAGAATGAATTTATTCCTCAGTTACAATCCAACCCTGTGGTCTGTGGGTTTGAAGCCATTCTTCCATGTCTTGTCACTTCAGGTCCTTGTTCAAAGTCCCTCTCCAGTTCTCTTGGATCTCCTTTAGGCACTGGAAGATGCTCTAAGATCTCCCTCCAACCTTCTCTTCTCCAGGCTGAACAACCCCCAATTCTCTTTTTTTTCAATCAGATCTGACTTAAACCCTCAGTGTTTGTTTTGGGTTTTTTTTTCCCCAGAACTAAACCCTCACATTTTAATTCCAAAGCCCTCCTCCTCAGCTTTACCCATGCAATTAACTGCTTAAATTAGTTCCTTAGGAAAGTATCATGTTTTCTGGGTTTCACATTTTCAAATTTATGATTTTTTAGAGACTACAAAATAAAATAAGAGAAGATACTGGAAAAAACCCAAAAAACCCAACAAAACCCAAACCTCTACCCAAATGAAACCAAAATCTTCACATTGTGGAATTAGACAGTGTGAGTCAGTGCACATTTGTCCAGTACATCTGTCTCAGTTCTAAAGAGCTAAAATACTGAATTTTCCATTTTCATGAAGAATGAAAACCATTTTGCAGCTAAGGCAGGACAGTGACTGTCATGTCAGCTGCCAGTGCTGTGAGCCTGTGCCTGAAAACCCATTATGGAAATCAGTCCCAATAAATTATTTGCTTTGACTTTTCCCATCTCATACAAAGTAACTGTTCATTGTCCAACTAATAAAAGAGAGAGAGATTTAGAAAGCCCTGAATAACCAGTAATTAGCTTTCTATTTCCTGTTATAAAAATTGAATGCAGGAAAGAACTGAGTCATTCCTACCATTTTCAAGGAAGGAATTGTAATTTCTCTTATAGATCCTCCCACAAAGTTGTAATTAATTTTAGCATCCAGATTGTAAATGATGGCCAGGATAGCCATCATCATGGAAGCCAAGAGGATGTAGGAAATGGGAGGAGGAAATGGAAATGCTTCTTGGTTTTGATTGAGATTATGAGTTCTACAGACTGAAAATCCAGTGAACTGAGCAACTTTTAAAAACCCCCGAAAAACCCAAAACAAACAAATAAAAAAAATCCTCCAAAAATTAAGGAAAAGAAAAATCTAAGCAAATGTGGAAGCAAGATAGTTCCTCCAAGAGGCATCTATCTACCCTCAACTTTGGCAGGCAAGGAAGTCATTAATAGGAACAACAAGAGAGCATTCGTTGTTGTACAGCCATGTAGCTTAGTGGCTCTGTGCTGCATGGAGAGAGAGACTGATGCTGAAAAAAACCACCACAAAACACTTCTAATATTTCCTTCCTCCATAGTAGAAACCATCTGAAATTAATGAGTCTTATTAATGTAAATTGCACCACGCTGTCAGACATAAATATCCCAATACCAAAGGGGCCCATTACCATTAACATCAGAAATGATCAACAAATAAAACTGTTAATGCCACAATATTTACTGGACAAATTGACTACACTCCAAGATAGGCTTATGATCGTGTCTTGCTGTTCGATTTCATTTCCCTGCAAGATGCACTAATGCATGTTGTTATGTGCAGCTGTGGCCGCTTTCCATAAAAAATATCTGTTTTCTATTGAGAGGTGTAGAGCTCGACTTAATCACTGCTATTTTCTCCCCCTCGTGAAAATGGAACATTTTGGTCCCTTCAAAACTGATAGGGGAAAATCGGGGATTTTTATTAGAAAGGATAGGAACAAGATTGAAGTTCGGTTCTCAAGAGGAAAAAAATAAAAAGAAGAAGCAAAACAAAAACACCAGACTAATGACTTAAGTCAATCACAAACAGATGTTCTCCTAAAGAGCTAATAAATTTTTTTTCCTGATTTTTTTTCCATCAAAAATGCAAAACAGCAGCCTTTGAGTAAAATATCAGGTTTTTCTGCTGACATTTTCTCAAATTTGAATTTTTAAAAGACACCAGATTTTTAACAAAAAAGGTCTAGTTTATCACCAGTAAAAAAAAAAAAAAAAAACAGAATCAATTTTTCAAATATAGCATTAATATGAAAAAACTCACATAAATATATTTAAAAGTCTATGAAAAAAATAAAGACATCCATTTTTAACTCTTTTAGGGTTTGCATAACTTTTCCTCTGCTTTCCAAACAACTGAATTTCAACTTTTAAGATATCCTTCAAAAGTTCAAGATGTAGTTCTACTTAATCAGAATGTCACTGTGGAGTGATTCTGATTGGAAAAAAAAAATCTATATTTGTCTAGGAGAACCAGCCCTGTTCTACCCTATTTCTGGCTTTAAACACCTAATTCCCATTAACTTTCCTAGGGTTTTGGAAGTTCTAGCCTCCTTTAACAAACCTCAAGTCTGTGAATGTGACTGATTCCCTAATTTTATCATTAAAACACCAGGCATACATTCCAAGCAACTCATCTGGGCTCCCTTAATGGTTGATAGAGGAGGATGTGCACATCCAGAAGGAAATTTGTCCCATCTGGAGAGACACATCTAAGAGATGTGGGGCAAATTTTCTTCTGAAGAAGTCTGTCTCTCCTTCCACTATAGCAGCTGTTGAGTTAATGCCATATACCTAAGTTTTAGATTCGATGAAATCAATCTTTAATAAAACGTAAATAATAAAGCATCACTATGGGCCCAAAATTTTTGGCATTCTAATTATTTAAAAAAGAGTAAATCCAGCCAAAACAATCCTAAGATCCATACCTGTAGAGCAGCCAAGCAGAATGCCTGCATTTTTCTGGTCTTTAAGTCAATAAATAAATTTTGTACACCGTAAATTCAAGAACTTCAATTTTCCATAGGAGATATCTGAGTATAGAGTAAACAGATAGCACAGAGCTACACTGGATTGTCTTCAGCTTCATATGTTGCATATTTCAACAGAGCCAGGGATAATTCTGGGAGTCAGAGCACCTGGCACAGCAGTGTTTATATCCACACACACAGCCACCATCACCCTCAAATCCAAATTGCTGATGGGCAGTGCTCTAGTGCTGTTGCCCAAACCATTTGTGTGAGTTTTTCTATAAAAACACAGCTAAACACAATCCAGTGCCTGTGCTAAGGATTTAATGTGAGGAGATACACTGTGCCACTGACCTGCTGCTGCAGGTTTGCTAATTCAAACGCAGCCTCAGAGTCTAAAAAGCTGCATCAAACGACTCATCTGTAGCAGCACAATCAAGGAAGCCTTGACACAGTTATTAACACAGTGATCCACAGCCAGGGGTGAGAGGATTGCTTGACAGAGCCTTGCTGGTGGAACAGAGTGTTCCCAGGCATCATCCTACCCATGTTTGATTGCACACTACAAATATTGCCTTTCCCAGCCTATGGGCCTTACTGCAATTCATACTAATAACAATCATTGTATTTTTTTCTTCTCTTTTATCCACCTCATTTTAAACAACTTAGTCTCTCCACTTTGTGTGCCTGCTGCATGGTGTAATTACTGAAGGTCACAGCAAAAGCCTGGAGCAGAAGGAAGAGATAACTCAACTGGTGGGGCCCCCAATTGACATCAGTTGACCTAATTTTCTTGAAGTCAATGAAGCTGGCAACAGTTGAGGGTTTAGCTCATTTTTCCTAATTGTTTCTGCTTTAATCACAACTGCCTCTTTCCTTAAGGACCATCACAGCTAGGAGCTCAGAAAAAAAACAATAACCTCATCAAACAATGATTGTAATAAAGCAGTTGGTACCTGCGCTGCTGGTTTGTAGGAAAAGTTTATACATACACTGAGTTGACTCGAGCTGGTGGAGCTGGGCAGTAGCCAGGTGTGAAATGCTGTGTGCTGTCCTGGATTTAGCCAGTGTAGGAATACAGCATCTTTCTCCAGATCATACTGCCAGACAATCTTGACCGCCAGGAAGAATATCAGTACATGGGGCAGATTATTTAGTAATGGAAGTCCATGGAAATATGGTTATTGAGGCAAAAATTATAAGCTCTTTCATAAAGCAACTAGCAAAAAATCATGAAAGAAAAGTTAATTCAGACTTTAGAAATCATAGAAGATAGGACAGTTTGGGTGGACAGGATCTTAAAATTAATTTCATTCCATCCTCTGCTGTGGGCAGGGACACCTTCCACTAGACCAGTTTGCTCCAAGCCCTGTCCAACCTGGCCTTGGACACTTCCAAGGATGGGAATAAATAAAAAACACAAGTTGTACCTGTGTCTTATTAATTATTCTAAAACTTACATTCCCAGAAGATGGGAATATATATGCAAAGAATAAATAGAATTTAACCTTTTTCATGTTTTGCTGTCTTTACCTGAGAATCAATTGCAGATCACTCCCAATATGAGAGTGCTGCCAATGAACATTCAGGTCCAACAGAACTCAATGTAATCATTCTCAGTAAACCCCCTTAACACTCAGGTCACTGTCTGTGCTTTCTAGCTGACTTCCATATCTTCTGTTGAACAAGATTTGTCTTGGGTTTTGGGATTATTTTTTTGCTTTATATTAATTTCTTCTTTTTCTCCAGAAATACTCATATTCCCCTCATCTTTACTTTTGTTAGATCCTCTTTCCTAGTAAGATCCTAGATATGGAATGTGATGTATATGAACATAAATTTGAATGCATGCATGTATAGTTATATACATATATATGCTGTGCTTAATCCTTTGCAATTAAGCTTGGTGATAATTGTTTTTGTGCATTAGTCATAATCACTTTTTAAGCAGCAAAGCCTATTATTGCTGTAGTGTGTGTTTCAGATGCCCTGCAGATTTGAGTCATTTTGGGTAATGCAGCTGTGTGTGGTAAAAAGATTTTACAATGCCTATAAAATTTTGCCTCATGACATGTTCAGCAAGTGAATCTGTGGCACCATGAAAGAGTTTCAGTGGTTTTATTAAATACTGGGTACCATCACATTATGAATTGTTTAAACAAGACCCATCCTAAGAGTTTAGAAAGTGTGGAGGTTGGGGTGGGAGTTCATGAGGAGCAAATGGTTTCTGTTGGGTGAGTTCACTTTGCCTTTTTTCTGGGTTTTGGATGTGTCAGGTTGGCCCATCTTTCCTTAAATGTTGCTGAGTACAAAGTCCCCCTCCTTAGAGGCAAACACTTGTTCCTGTTGCTGAAATACCCGCTGGTTAAAACAGCAAATGAAAATCATGGTCCACACACACAATGTCTCTGAGGAAAAGAAGTTTACCTACCTCAGTGCATTGCTTGAGACAATTCCTTCCATGTCTCTGAAACGCTGTAATGCAAACCACCAAGTTGTGAGTGTGCAGCACTTCATGGAACTCTGGAATGGTTTGGGTTGGAAGGGACCTCAAAGACCAACGAGATCCAACCTTCCTTCCATGGCCAGGGACTCCATCCACCAGATCAGATTCCTCCAAGCCCTGTCCAACCTGCCCTTGAGCACTTCCAGAGACGGGGCAGCCACAACTTCTCTGGACAGCATGTGCCAGGGCCTCACCACCCTGACAAGGAAAATTTTCTTCCTAATATCTCATCTAAATATTTCTTCTTACATTTTAAAGTCAAATTATCCTTGCTCTATCAAAGTAACTTTTCTTCTGTTCCCTCCCTATTTGCAACTCACAGTCAACACAAGAACATGGGAAAAAGGCAAAATTTTACTAGCCAGAGTTTCAAGTAATTTAGAAGTTACTGAAATGGGATGATTGTGCCATTTATTAAACACCCCAAACCTTGGTGGAGACAAGAGGTGGCTGACACAAACACATTGTGACCATTATCAGGTGTCACAAGGACTGTGCCTTTAGAGATCATTCAACATCATATCCTAAATAAACCCACAGGCACAATTATTGAAAAGAAATGGGTTGCCATCACTTAATTAGTTTCAGTTGAGCTGGGATAGAGACACTTTCTACAGTGAACTTTCACCTTCACCAGCCATTTCCACTTTCTTCTTCAGATCACATTCCTTTTGAATATCTTCCTCCAGCAGAAGGATTCCCTGAGCAGAAGGATTCTCTTTCCTGAAAAACCACTCTCTTCCACTGTATCCTTGCAAGCATTTGGGAGGGCATAGATCACAGTATCAGAAAACTCTTAATTTTGGTCTTTCCTTAGTTCATCGTGCCTTGCTGACTGCTGCAAAAGAGTGAAAACTGATCCAACACCTCCTTGTTCTCCCAAATTAGGACCAAATTTTCGTAAAAGAAATAACCAATTTTCAAAAGAGACAAGTCTGTAAAGAGGTTTTCATTAGATATTTGATTAAAAGTAGGCACATTTCCTTTGGAAAACTCTACTTTAATTTTTCCATTTGCATGGCTATTCTCAGTCTTTTTCTCCTCCATGGTGTACTTGACAAGTGTAGAGGAATCTCCCTGAACAGTCTACCTCCATCTGCAGTATCCTGCACAGCAATTTAATCTTCTCAAGAAGAAGAAAGCAAAAAATCCATTTTTTTTAAAAAATAAAAATCTAGTTTTTAATTTTCCTGCCTGATTTCATAAATAGTTGCACAGCTTGAGGTCCTTGCCTCTCCTCCTGTCCCTGTTCCCTGGGAGCAGAGCCCCACCCCCCTGGCTGTCCCCTCCTGTCAGGAGTTGTGCAGAGCCACAAGGTCCCCCCGAGCCTCCTTTTCTCCAGGCTGAGCCCCTTCCCAGCTCCCTCAGCCCCTCCTGGTGCTCCAGCCCCTTCCCCAGCTCTGTTCCCTTCCCTGGAGATGCTCCTGGGCCCTGAACTGGATGCAGGACTCAAGATGTGGCCTCACCAGTGCCCAGCACAGAAGGACAATCCCTATACTGGACCTGCTGGCCACACTTTTTTTTTCCACATGCAGACAATGCAGCTCACAAGTGAATTAAAATCAAGGCACTAGACTTTTCCATCCTTGCCAATCACAAGACCAAACTCTTGAATAATTACAAATCATTTTTTGTAACATTCACAAGTGAAAAAAGAGTTAAAAATACTCCCCCCCCCCCTTCTGATTGTTCAAGCTTTGATTAATCTACAGTCTCCAGTGAAACAGATCACATTAAAAAGTTTCCATTCACCAGCCATTTTTACTTTAGCCTATTTTAGATCCCCTGGAGTTTTATGAAATATGAAATCCACTGACTACAAGCTCTGCTTCTTCCTGCTCTCAACATATCCTTTCCCTTTTCTGGCTCTGTGCTGGTACAAATGCTGCAGTCTCTGAAATCCAAACAGGATTCATTGTAGAACTAATATCCAGATCTCATGGATCTGTCCGTTCTTCATCCCATGCCTCTTTTCTGCTGCCCATGAAGGTGGTGACACAAACTGAAGACAATTCCCATTCCTGACCTCAATCCTGGGACACCAGGACAGGTTTAAGGCTCCACCAGCCAGCAGTGCTGCTCAGCAAAGTTTGCAGACCACTGCTTTGCCAGGGAATTAAAAGAAAAAAACACCATGTGCACTGCTGTCAACACCTTGGCAATATCAGCCTTCCCTCAATTACTTTTGCTTACAAATTACTCCTAATTTTGTTCTTTAAAGCTAGTTAAGAACAAGTGCTGGTAGGATTGATGGGGAACTAACTGCATGATTAAGTAATTACATTTTTAAAGCTTGCCTTACACTACGACTAATGATTTGTCACACAGTTGCAGAAACCCAAGATAATGAATGAGAAATGTTTACAGGTAGTTTGTTTCTTCCAAGTCTTTTATCATATTGTGGCTGCTGCCTTATCTGCTTATGATTCCCAAAGAAAGAAAATCTATCACAAAATCTCAGCATTTCTGAGCAACTTGTTAGACCTTTGATCACATGTACCATTTATTATGTGATTTGTTCTATGATCAGAATTAATTGATGTTAGAAAAGACTAAATTGGTTTTGGATAAAATCATTTTCTGTCAGAAAATGGGAGGTTTCACTGAATTCCAACATACTGTTGATGAATAGTAATTCAACAAAATCCAGCACATCAAGAATAATTTGACACTGTTTCAATAGTTTCAAATTTAATAATTTTGTCTGTTTTTCTTCAATATGTCATTCATCTGAAAAAAAAAGACATTTCAGGCTGTGTATATATAGAATTTTAATAAGGTTGTATTAATTTTCTAAAAGAAAATGCTTCATCAATTCCATCTTTTAAGACTTTTCTGAATTTTTTGGTTTTTTTTTTCCTCCTCAACTGGAACAAATGAAAATAAAGACAGTGCTTATAAACAAATGTTTCAGGCTTTGATCAGCTGTAACCATGATCTGATTTGATAGCCAGCTGAATTAATTTGATGAAATGTTGACTATTATTTACAATGTAGGAGCATTTGGAGGCTTCAGATGCAATTTTTCCACATCTGAACAAGGCATGGCACCATTCCTGATGGGCTGGTCCAGGGCCCTGAGATGTCAGTGGAAATACTCCTACAGATTTCTGTAGACTTGGAATTTGACTCAAAATGAAAATGGATCTCTCCATGGATCAAGCAGCTGAGATGTCAATGGAAATACTCCTACAGACTTCTGTAGACTTGGAATTTGACTCAGAAAGAAAATAGATCTCTCCATGGATCAAGCAGCTAAGATCTAGGGAGAAAAGGTGAAGGAAAAGAAAGGGACTCACCCCAGATCAGACAAAAATATTCTGGTTACCCCCATCCATAGAATCCCAGAATCCCAGAATGGTTTGGGTTGGAAGGGACCTTAAAGCTCATCTTGTTCCACCCTCTGCCATGAGCAGGGACACCTTCTACTAGACCAGGTTGTTCCAAGACCCATCCAACCTGCCCCTGAAAGTTATTTGAATTTTGGGGATTTTTGTCTGGTTGGTTGTTTGCTTTTTAAACCACATCAAATCACTAAGGCAACAACAGCATAAGAGATTTACCATTTGGGGCTCTCTCCAGTCTATATTTTACTCATCATCTGTAATTTGTCCTGGGCAATGTCTACTTGCTCAGAGAAAAATAAGAATAATGAGTTTGAATCTACTTTGGGGCACTTTGGTCACAGAGGAAAGAAGGATTTTGGAATCCACTTGGCTTTCAGTCTTGGAGGAGTGTTTTTGGTGTATTCTAACTGGAACCATGGGAGAAGTGGGAGCCTTTTTATTTTCCAGGGCCACCCTCACACCTCACTGCCTTCATGCCAATCCTGACATCCAACCTGGCACAGGCAGAGGCACAGGGAGGTCGTGATTCATCTCCTGCTTCTTGAACTTCAGGGTCTTTAGAGTTTGTCCAACATCAACACTCCCAGTCAGGCTGAGTGATCCATGAAAAGATGAGAAGGTTTATATTTTTATTGTAATCTCAGCATGTTTAAACCATTTCTACTCTACAGTGAGGCTATTTCCATGAGACACAGACTAGAGATGCCTGCTCTAGGTGAGATTTTGTTGCACTTAAAAAAGTGCAAGGAAGAGATTGTTCCTGGCCCAGAGAGTTGAAGAGCTACCCAAAATCATGGCAGGAGGAGGGACAAAGGGGTTTTCAATGCAATAAGTCTGAAAAACAAAAGGGACACAAACTTTAGATATCTCATGGAATGTTTTTAATTTTTATACTCAGAAAATACTGAAAATATTCACTTGCTGTGAAAAGGTAATTGATTTCATCCTTGTACATGTAGCAGTAATTAGCTGATAGCAGTGGTCACAACAGGTCTTTGTTGGTGTTGCCAGTAAACTAAATAAAGTATCAGTCTTAAAATAGTTCATATAAACCTACTTCTAGCCAGAAAAAGGAATGTAAAAAAAAAAAATTCCAACAAAAAAATTATGCTAATAGTATTGTGAGAAGACACAAAAACTACTTTGGATGTTGAGCAGAAATGGATGTGCACATGGATTTTTTGCTGCTTTTTTTCCTCCCTTGTACGTTTTAAAATTTTTTTCCCTTCCTAGCAGTTACTCTTCCAAACACAAAGGACAACTAAACTGACATCAAGTAAAGTTAGTATTGTGCTGTCATTTCTCTGGACATCATCTGTGACAGTTGCGCTCGCGGTGATTCGGTCCCTCACACGTCACTGTTTTCATGTCAGCTCTCCGTTTCACGTTGCAGAAATCCCTTCTGTCAGCTCCCATTCAGTTTGATAGGTCATGCTTACACCTGCAAGCTGGGGCAGTGCCTCCCTGACAGGATCTGTCACAGCACAGCAGTCACCACGCTCAGCCAAACAGCAACTTCGCTCAGCGGCAAGTTTGTTATGACGACTTTTAGGATTTGAGGTTTTTCTTTTTTTTTTTTCTTTTTTAATTCTTTATCTTTTTCCCTTTTTCCTTCTCCCTCCTCTCTGCCAGTGACACACACTGGGAAGTACAGGAGAAATGACAGCTTTCATCAGTGGGAGAAAGCAGAGATTTTCCTGGCCAATTCAGGCCAAGGGGATGGTTTGCTTTTCCTGGATTCTCTGCACCAAGCCCATTACAGGATGTCACAACAGCTAAAATATTCCTTGGATGTGCAAACCTCAGGAATAATTTAAATACATCTCCTTGTATTCCTAAGCTATATAGCTCAAGGAACAATTAAACTTAGAGATGGCAAAAGCCTCTGAGGTCAGAGCTCTGTCCACTGCTGACAACTCCGGATTGCTCTCTCTGTGCACCGATGGGAATGTCCTCCAGACCTCTGTCCACTCACATTTAACTGCATGGAGGATGCCACTGGATTTTCAATCACTCCTATAGATCTCACTCTTGGAAAATCTCCATCATTATTCAATCCCCATTTTCTATTTTATCCTGCAACAGGTCTTGGTAGGTTCTTGGACCAGAGGAAGCTGCACAAATTAGAGGATGAAGAGGTATGAGATCCAGGATTTTGGCCTTTTCACTTTTTCCTAAACAGAGTCATTTTATTAAAGCAAAAAATGTATCTCTTGGTACATCACTGTGATTAGTAGAGAGTTACTAAGTACTGCCCCTTTATGGGGTTACATCCTGTTTATTTTACCAGAAATAAATACATATTTTGCCTTCTGGCTGTCAAAACATAACCCTCATCATGATCATAGAGGTCTCAATAAACTCTGGTGGTTGGACATTTCTTGTACAAATTATGGTCTTAGTTTGTGGGATGGAAAAGTTCCTGCCTTTTGTGCCCAATGTACTGACAAATATCTCCAGAAAACTGAATCCCTAGAAACAATGGTGGAACTTTATTCCCACCATACTAGAAAAAATGGCTCTATATAAAGGGGTCACATGATTTAATGAGGATAATAGGACTGTAATATCACAAATTTCATATATAGCATGAAGGAAACCTTAGAATATGTGAGTGTTCAAGATTTCAGAGGGATTCAACATAATTCCTCCCCTTATGTCTTCAGAATTTTATAGATAATTTGACTGTACAGGCAAAGTACATTATTATACTTGGAAGGGGATATTACTTCTTATCTACCACAAACATCCAAGGTGAATACATGGTATGAAACCACACTCGCCATTACTTTGCACTGAATTTTGGAAGAGGCTGTCCAGGGAAATAGTGGAGTCACTTTTCCTGAAAGTGCTCAAAAAATGTGTAGATGTGGAGCTGAGGGACATGATTTAGTGGTGGATCTGGCAATGCTGGGTTAATGATTGGACTTGATGGCCTTAGAGTTTTCCAACCTTAATGATTTTGTGATTCTATGATTTTGGTTACATTACTTGCTGTCTGTGCGCTCAGGTGAGATAAGGAACACAAAAAAAGGAAAAACATCCAGGACTGTTTTCTTTGTACACCTAGCATTAATATTTAACAACTGCTCAACTTAAATAAAATAACAGTGCTTAAATACCACAAAGAAATTTGAGCTGTGAGATGGGTTTTCCTGTAGAAAACAGAATTTTTTCTTCTCTTTTCTTCCAGGACAAATTCAGGTGATCTAAAATTGGGCAAGAGAGGTGTTGAGATTTAAAAGGAGATGGAAACAGGTTGAAGATTTAGAGATGCAGCTAAACTATGAGAAACATGGGGATTGCCTCCAGAAGATGTTTAAAGAGTGTGATGTTCCTGAGGTAGAGGTTATGCTTTAAGGATCAGTAGCCTATTAAAAGTGGGAAATACTTGATCTGATAAAATAAATAGACTATCAAGACCATAGGCTATATGACGCAGAGAAAACTGGCTTTGTACTGAGGACAGTTTCTGGATAATTTGAGGTGAACTTTCATTTCCAGTGAGGTAAATGGCTCTTTCATTAGGTTTGAGCAAATCACCAGAAATATGATCACATCACACGGAGTAGAACATCCAGGGGAATACTGAGGAAATACTAGAGTAGTCTTTTTCTAGTATCAGTGACTGTGTGGACTTGGTACTTGAAATAAGATGATTTAGATGTCGTATGCATTGGAATTGTTTTAATTTTTTTGAATCTGTCATGGAGCCACATGCTGCTGTTGATTGCTGCATTTCTAGAGCCAAGGTTAAGAAACCTGCACAACCATCACTGCTTCAAAGCAATGCGAATCTTGTGAATCTCTCCTCATTCCATACAACCATGTATCACAGCACCCTGATCCAGACAAGAACACTTAACATGGAAGGATTTAGATGCTATATGACTCAGACTTTTTTTTCATCTGTCCTGGGCATGTATTTGTTCCTGCCCTGGCAGAGGTAACCCATGGGTCAGTCCCCACAGAGCTGCATCTGCTCTTTCACAGGGCACCTTCCTCCAGATGTGTTTCCAATCATGTCATCTTCCACGTTTCTCCTTCATTTCTCTCCATATTTCTCCAAAATCCTTCCCTCATCTATCTCTATCCATCTCACCCATACCTCCTTTGGGGCTATGAGCATCCAGATCCAGTTGAAAATATCCCTGTTTATTCCAGGGCAGTTGGGCTAGACGAAACTTTCCACTTTAATGAAACTTTCCACAAAAATAAAGCATTCTATGTTTCCATGATCTTATGATTACCTGCATTAATTTTGTTCTTTCTGTTCATTTTTGGATTGTGAATTTTTTGGGGCAAAAATTTTCCGATGTAGAGATAACTGAGAGAGCTGCTGTGAAGTCTGAAAACTCTTTGGCCCTGCCTGCCTATTAACAGTCAAACCTTGTCATAGCATCCTCCTGCCCCAATTGCAAAGGCTTCAGGCTCAAATACCCGTTTTCTACAAATGTGTGTGTTTGGAATTCTTCTTCCAGTGGCTTCTTGTGAATTGGTCTCTTGTTGAACACTCTTCAGCCTCCCACAGCATTCTCAGTACAAAAATTAGCAATGCAAACCTGAATGAAAATATATTTCCAATTTTATTTGACAATCTAAAAGACAAAACTTAGGTTAAAAAAAGCAAACCATAAAACAGGGGAAATCAAATATGGAAGATAAGGTAATATTAAAAACCTGAGCTGAGTTTAATGTCTGTTAACTATTCATGATGAAGATGTAGCTTCTCTGTACATCTCAACATTTTTGGCAGACTGAAGCCACATTTCATAGGGAATCTCAGCACTGAAGTGCTATAAAAATACAGACACACAGAGCAGAGAAACACCTCAAGAAGTGATACACAATGAGGGGGAAATAGCATTTTCCTTTCACTGGGAATGTTAGCTTCCAGAAAAGAAATAATTCTCTGGACCTTTACCAAGTGATTTTTCAATTTCAGTGTATAATTTCTTTATTTACCATTACACTGATTATCCATACTTAGACTAATGATCAAATAGCTCTCAAGTCCAAGATATTTGGCTCAGGCAGCCTGCAGGATTTTTCTTTTCCTTTTCAGTTCTTTTTTTCCTCCTTTTATTCCAAATTTTTAGGGTGATTATAGGGTGTGTAAGATCATTAAAGGATTGGCAGCAAGCACAAAACTCAAATCTTTTATCCAGAGGCTAGAGGAAATGTGAGTTGCCAACATGCAATTCCTTCATTGTCCCACCAGTGTCCTGAATTAATGGAGGAACCATGCTCTCACTCCACTGAAGGAAGAATTCAGGCTTCTCAGCTTCCCAGAGACTCAGTTTAGGATAAGAACTATTAATCATATATTTAACTCAAAATATTTGGCTAATACTTATCAACCTTAATGCTAGAAAAGCCAAAAAGCTGCAGTAAGAAGTAGCTCTGGCATGTTTTTTTATTATTCCTTATATCCAGGATTAACTTGAAAGAAAGTTGCTACATAATCATCTGAGAAGCAGCTGAACTTAAAATCAGAAAACAAATTGGAATCCTACTTTCTGATAGAGGGTATACTGGGACAGAACCACCCAGAAATTTAGGTTTTCTGATTCCTTTACCCTTAAGACCATGTTCAAATTCACAGTTCATGAGAAAAATGAGCCAGAATGACAGATATTAAATTTACTAACAGAGTTTAAATAACTACAGCTTGAGGAGCTGAAAAGCAAGTTTGCTGGAGCAACCATGGGAGTGGATCCCACCACCCCTGTCTGGAGACCAGGGAGTTATTTAGTCTCTGTATCTGCTGGCTTTTAGATGATATTTCCAGATTATTAATAAGTTTTATTTTTACCATGGCCACCACCTTTACAAGGTTACAGGTCATTTTTGTTTGCATTTTTTTTTATCTTATTTCAATAAAATAAATAAGGAAAAAACCAAAATTTAACTGAATGAGGAGCACACACACATAGCTTTGGTGTAATGGCAGAATTATTGCTCTCTCCTCACAACACTTTGAGGTCTTCCTTCTCTCATTAATACAACCAGAAATTAATCTGAAAGTCTGAGAAAAATCACACCTTAAACTGGGGAAATCCTGAATATGAGTTTCATTTTTCTGTGGATTTTACCTGATGTTTATAATCTCATTCCCAGTGCTTGGAAGATATTTGCCACCAGTTTAGCACTCCAGCCACCTGGACTTTTCCTTAACTGCTCTCCTGAAGAACTTTAAGTCGTATTCCCAAAAAGAGAAGCCTGCATGTGTCTGTAAGCAATTGTTTCTTACAATATATAGAGTTTTGTATTTGTGATTGAAATATGAAATTTAAAATTCAAAAAAATTGGGAACAGAAAGGTAATTAGTATCTTTAATGTCAGGAGGAAAATCTTTGTTCTGCTGCCCACAGGATGAGCCAGGCTGTCTCATCTGAAATAATCTACATTTGAGAGCTGACTGTGGCCCAGTTCTGCACTTTTCCCTGGCAAAGATCCATGCAGGTGTCACAGGAAATCCCACCTGCAAAGAAAGCACAGGACATACCTGATATCCAGCCAGAGAAACCAGGCACAAGCTACCAAAGGCACTTTTGTCCGCTTATCTTTTTTCAAAATGTGCAACTTCCTTCTCTTTCATCTTTGGGTTTTTCTGGTTTGATCAATTAAGAATCTTTCAACTCACTTTTTTTTTTTTTTTTTTTTTTCCTCCTCACTGTACACTTGTTTTCCAGGATCATGAAAGAAGGGTCACACTGTGCGTAATTCTGATTTATCCATTTTCTTTTCATAACACTTTTTATGTCATCCCTATTTTCTGGTTGAGTGAGTGCTGAAAGAGAAGTTTGGACAAAAAAAAAGGTGAAAAATTATGTAAAAATTTTTTCTTTTGGTGAACAGGTAAAGACAAAATTTGAACTTCTGTAAAGAAATCTAAAGACCATATTAAACTCACCAACAACCAGTTCTGTAATCTGTAGCCATAAAGAAATTTAAACTGATGGACTATATTTTAAGTCTCTTTTTTTTGAGGATTTCAGGCCACACATCCTTTATGAAGTTCATCTGAACTTTCAGCAACTGCAGTACAAGGCACCAAATGGAGAAATATTTTAAATGCAGAATCACAGGATTATTCATGTGGAAAAGATCTCCAAGAACACCAACTCTGACCATCAACCCAGCACCACTATATTCACACTAAACAATTTTCCCAAATGTTTTTAGAATGCTTCCATGGATGGTGACTCCACTATTTCCCTGGCCAACATTGTTTCTGCTGAACCTCCCTCTGGAGAGGAAAGGGAAATGCAAGGAAATCGGGAAAAAAGAAAAAGGTGGGGGTTTTGGTTGTTGTTTTTAGTGAAAACCAAATATTCCAGAGTCTTCCCTACACTCCAGGCCCTCCTGCATCACCTGTCTCAGCAGAGATGTTGGTCTCTTTTGCCTAAATGACTGAGGATGGCTCATGTGCTCCTTACCATGTGTTGCTGGCAAACAGCCCTTCCTCCAACCCAACCCTGAGCAATTTGTCTCAGATGTCTATTGTCTATTCAAACACAGGAAAATCAGCTCCTCAGATCTCAGCTGATGCCTTAAACTGTCGAGGAATTGGTGTCTCCTGCTCTGGCTCACACCAGTGTTGTTTTCCTTCTCAGTTATTGGATGCATGTGGGGTTTTTAAAGCATCCCATGTTCCTTCTGGGATGCTGCTCCAACACCAGCGGTTTTCCTGGCAGCCCCCAAGCCCTGTGCCTTCCTCCCCTGACCCACTTGGCCCCGCTGGCTTTTGGTGCCACGGTGTCAACTGGTGCGTGGATGGGGAGGGAGGCAGGTGGTGCCAGTGCTGACACAGGGGAGCACCTTCCTGGAGGGCTCCTGCTGCTCCAAATCCCAGCAGAGCCTGAAACCCAGCCCCTCCAGCGAGGGTCTGATTCCACTTGTGAGCAGGAACCATGCCATTCTAACAGATGGGCTCCGCTGCAAACAGCCAAGAAAACATGTATATTCATAAAAAAAAAAAACTGAAAAAATTAAAAAAAAAAGGGTACTGAGGGCATGAAAGCCAGCCAAAAACATCAACATCTCTCCATGTCTTCTCTTGAGCGTACAAATCCATGGTTAAGGGGATGTGTGGGCGCTGAGCTGAATTCATTAAAAAAAATTAAAACAAAATGCCTGGCCACGTAGAAAGAGATTTCAGAGCATTAGGAAATGGGCACGGTGCCCTGAGAGAGAGGAAAACGGAAAGAGAAAAGCAATATTCAGGAATAAACCGAGCCAGAAAAACACATGGGGTCTGTCTGGTGGTTCCCAGAGCCTGAGACTTGTCTGGGTGCTCAGTTCATGAATTTGGTTTGTGGACAAGGAGGAGGGGGAAGTAGAGCCCTGTCTCTGGGCTTTATTTTTTTTTCCCCATTCAATCTATTTCTCCTTTAGTAGGCCAAAATTAAAACAAGGAAACAAATAAAACACTCAAACTCAAGACCTTTAGGCTGATCTAACATTTAGGGCTCACACAGTTCTGTCCTTCAGGTGGATTTTGGTCAGGAAACTGTGAGGTCACAAGTGAGAAGATCAAGGAGAACAGATGAGAATGAATGGAGAACTTTAAAAGGGATTGTGAACACAGGTGAGGAATCCACTTTACCTGGAATACCAGCTGGGAAGCTCTTCCTGACACCAAATAACCACAACAGGCCAGCATAAGCCAGGTGTGAGTATAAGAAAGCCAGAAAGGTGCTGAGCCTACCATCATGTAAAATATTTTATTTAAGGGACACACACTGAAAACCAGGTTCATTGAGGCTGCTGAGATGGAAAGAAGGTCTGATCAAATGGAAACATGAATTTCTCTTGCACATCCCATCCTTGCTGGCAGCAGAAGGAGCAAACCAACCTTCTCCTCTCCTTTCTTTACCAGCAACGCATAGAATCTCAAAGTTTGGAACAGACTTTTAACACCACAAAGAGGAGACTTTAAACTCAGCTTTACTCAGCCCTTTATCCCCACAACAGGGTCAAACCTCTCAGAAGGGTGGTACATCCTTCATAACCAGCAGAGAGAGATTAAATGTCTGTTTTGGAGCTTGGAACTGCACCCAGATTTTCTACTTCCTTGCAGATTTTGCTGTTCCTGGAACAATAGGATGGTGTGGGACAGGCCGTGCTTTTGAAACTGTTCCAGCTCACACAAAACAGTTAAAGAAAGGCCTGCAAGCCAGCTCTCTCACTGGACTGTGCTGTGCTAATGTAAGAGCTAGGGCTTTATATTCCTTAAGTTAATTCATATTTCATTGCCTTATGAAAAGCTGAATTAATTCAGCTTTACCATGAAATGTGAGTGAAGTCTTCATTTAAAGGCACCATGGGCCTATTCAGAAAGTAGCAGGACCTGAACCTTTTCCTATATCACTTTGTGGTTTTCAAAGGAAACAAGGAGTCAACAAGAAAGTTAGAGGAACATGAGGTAATGTTCTGGGCCCAGGAGAGTGCTAAAGACAGAAATATTTGCTAAGATTTCAAATTCCTATAAACTGAAATAGAAGAGCATTAGAACCAATGTTCTCCTGGAAATGCTCCTGAATCACACAAAGATCTCTAAAAATCTCAGCCTGAACAACTTGCGTGGTCCAAGGAAGAATGAAATGTTCTTTAAGATCATTATAACCCAAACTGTTCCCTGATTCTGTGAGGTTATTCTAAAGCAAGCCAGGAATTTTGGCACATGCCCTGCTGTTGGGTAAATCACAATTCCAAAACCTGGTGTCAGAGAGTAAGGACCTGTGCACCCACAGCTGATCAGACAGGAGATTCTTTGATGCAGGGAACAGTAGCAGATGAGGCAGATGGTGGGAAAAAAGGTAGAAAAGGGACTAGAAAATGTAGGGGAAAATGTAGAAAAGTGAGAAGTAAAGGCTTCAGGGAGACTTTACAGAAACCGTCCATGACCTAGGGGGAGTTTTGGAGAGAGATGGAGAGGGACTTTCCACAAGGGTATGGAATGATAGGACAAGGGGGAATGGCCTTAACCTGAAGGAGGCTACATTTAGATTAAATCCTAAGAAGAAATTGTTCCCTGTGAGGGTGGGGAGGCCCTGGCACAGGGTGTCCAAAGCAGCTGTGGCTGCTCCTGGATCCCTGGAAGTGTCCAAGGCCAGGCTGGACAGGGCTTGGAGCAACCTGGGATGGTGGAAGGTGACTCTGCCCATAGCAGGGGGTGGGAAGTAGATGATTTTTAAGGTTCCTTCCAACACAAAATATTCTGTGATTCTGTGACTCTTGGTAGTGGAGTTTTGTCAGTGCTCTGCATAGGTTCTGAGCTTCCAAAGCTCCTCTCTGTTCAGCAAAAATCTGTTGAATTCTCCTAGTCTTTGATCTTTAACCCGTGTGCAGATACACCAGTGCAAATCTTTGTTCTTTTCTTCCAATGAGCTCAAAATCCACTATTGTTCATGGTGCCAGAAGTTAATTCTCCCTCCCTGCCATGCAGCAGTTATAATAATTATTATTATTATCATCATTATTCCCACTGTTACCTCGCTTCTCCTAACAAACAACAATAATAACAAAAATAATGGTAATAATAAGAGAAAAAAAAAATCAAAATTTGGATTCTGCCCTTTCTAATTACAAATCACCACCTGTGGTAAAATTATTGAAAAACAGATGAGCATTTCATTGCAGCAATAGCCTTAAAACAAGCAGCAGTTCCAACTGCCAGTGTGATGTATAGACACGGCGCAGGGCAGATGAGGGATTAATTAGGTCTGTCCCTGCACATTGCCAGGGGAGCACTTCTGTAGAGGTGATTGAAAACTAGAAAGAGTGGCATTAGTCTTCATTGTTGGTTAAAGGCAACAAAAATAAAGATGCAATTGAGTTGACAAAGCTTCCAGGTATGTGGCTGAGTCATTTGGAGGTGTCAAAATGATCAAACCATAATTAATTAGCTAAAGTGCTATATTTAATTCCTCAAATTTAATGAAGATTTCTGCAGCCAAAAACAACCAGCAGCACCATTTGTTTGTGAAGGGAAGGAGGGGAGTGCACAAAGTGGATGACGCCAAAATTTAATGGTGCCTTTATAATCAAGCCCATGTTCTTAATCTTATTGTCATTTTCTGTACAGACATAGAAACACAGTGCTGTTGTATGCAATTAGGAAACCAGAAGTGACAGAGAAACCAAATATTTATTATTTCCAAGCAATAAAACAGAAGACAGACAACAAAAATCAGTTTTTTGTTTTTTTGTTTTATTGGTTTTTTTTTAATATTGGCCTCCACGATTGACACTGTAAAGACACACAAGACCTCAATGGCAGGTAGTCTAAGTCTGTATCTCAGGAATTTAATGCAGCTTGTTCCAGAGGAAAGAAACTTGGGATTTATGAGTAAAGAGATCTGCAAGAGCAAACTGTGAGTTTTACTCCCAGTTCTGCCACAAATGTGAACAGCCAAAACCTTGGATTTGGGCTGAGGGAAGCTCTGCCCGAAACACTCAGGCAGCTCTCTCTGAGTATACACCTGTTCCGGACTGGGGAAGGTTTGTTTCTCTTTAGCTTTGTTACCTATCACTACAACCTCTAATGCACCCTGGTCCTATCAGGTACTTAAACCTGCAGAGACACCCCAAAATGTTCTGCGTCATACTGCCCATGAAAACAGATACCAAGAGCTCTGGAACAGACATTCTCCTAGGCCATGCTTGTTCAAATACACACACACACACACACACACACACACGCTGATGCCTCTATGTGCTGCTCAAACTGAAAGTCCTTTTTCCAAGGTATGTATTGCAGGATTTATGCAGGAATGGCTGTTCCCTGGTGACAAGAGGGCCAGAACACCTAGTCTTATTGAGACAGATTGAGAAGGTTGAGAGTCTTCAGTCTGGATTAGAGATGCTGCAGAGAGACCTTAGAGCCTCTTCCAGCACCTAAAGGGGTTCCAAGAGAGCTGGAGAGGGTCTTGGGACCAGGGCCTGGAGTGACAGGGCTCCTCTGTGGCTGGGATAAACTGTGTGGCACAATCTGCATGTTACCGTGGTGTTCAACAACACATTCCTGCTGCTGGCATCCCCAACCTGGTAGAAGCCAGAAGGGTGGGAAGATTCCTCCTCCCACAAAGGAATTGCAGGATTAGCTGACAGCCAAGGCCTTAGCAGGAAGGCCGGTTAATGTATTGTTTCATCTACAACATAAAATGTAAGCAATGTTTCCCTCTTACCCAGCAGCTGTTACCTCAAACATAAGCTGTTAAAAATCCCTCATTATTCCATGCAGCCAGGCCAGGCCCATTTCCTGTGCAGTTGTCATCTCCTTAATATATTATGACATTACAGACTTTATTAGTATATTTGCAGTGCCTTTTTATTTTTTATTAGCTAATGGGCTGTTTGCTTACACCATATTTGCTTAGTCTTTCAGAGCTCAGCCAATAAAATGGCCAAACGTGATCCCATCTGGAAGACATTAAAGATCAATAGAGATGGAATCCGAAGAAGAAAGAATGGTGGAGGAAAAAAAAAAAAAAAAAAAAAAAGAAAAAAGAAAAATCTACTATCAAAACAATTGTGAATAAAAACCTGTCAGCTTCTGTTCTCAAATCCGGATGTGCTAAAGCTCATCACAATCCCAACGTGACAAAAAGCACCATGGTCTTGTTAAGACCAGGAACAACTAATCTAGTTTAAAGGAATCATAAATATGATTAAAGCTCATGGTTTCCTTGATTCTTTGGGAAAATGGAAACCTTTCTAGCACACGTTGCTTTCTTCTGAAGTGCTGGGCTCTTTGTGGGGAAACAGCTCAGACGACAAACTGCTTCTGTGACAGAAATCCAAGTTATGGTGACACATCTCTCTGCCACTTTCATGGTGATATCAAAACACCTGCAGGTGTCAACATGACAAGATTGTGCCCAAAATGAGGAAATTTCATTGTGAAATGCACATAATGGCAGCCAGACAGGTAAAGTGGTGTCTGACTCCAAAGAATATTAACTCTGAATCTTCGGTACTTAAGTATTTTGGAAAATACACAGGTTTAGGAAGGTTTTGAAGAGTCTCTGTAGTAGATGAGGTGCTTGGCTCCAATAAGGCAGTCACCACATAGAAAGGAAGAGAGGATTTGAGGTTTTGCAGGAGCAAAGGGGATTGTGAACTCCATTCTTCCACAGGCTCATCCCTGACCCAGAACAAAAATCAGCCCTGAGCGTGGCACCCAGTGAGGGACCTGTGCTCAGGGCTGGCATTTGCCTGTGGTGTGAGCATTGAGTGTTTCAGCCATTCAAGAAGGATGTGTCTGTTCTGGCCATGCCTCAATCTCTGGTGCCAGGGCACTTGGAACAGGGAGATCAGAGGTGCCCACCCTCACCTGGGCTGTGCGTGCTCCCCTCTGCCTCCCGACGCCTCCAGCAGATCCGTGTCTGCTTTAATCACTTTGCAGCCTCAGAGAGGAGCAGACATTTCCAGGGCTTGACCCACCTGACCTGCTTTAGAAACGTGCCTGGGGATGAGGCAAACTGCATCCCACAAGGACCTTTCCCCCTCCTGCCTCTCTGGAGGCATTTGGGATGATTCAGTCCGATGCAAATCCCTGCTCTGGTGACAAGTGCCACGCAGCCAGCACCTGTGTGGGCAATGGCTGCAGCCATACCAGAAACTAAACACTGCCAGAACCTGAGCTAATGGTCACCACCTTCCTCTGATCACATGATTTATTTCCCTTAACCTCTAAACAAATGTGGCTACTTCCAGAATATCTGCTAAGGAATTCTTCAGCCAGAGAGCAGATGCCTAAATCTGTCCCTAGCTTGGAGATCTTTGAGTCTGTGTAGGAGAAAAGAAATTGGCCCAGAGTTTAGAACTCATCCTGTTGCAGAAATGTTTGTTCCAGGGAGCTTTTTCTCAGTGAGGACTGCAGAGAGGCTTGAGAAGAGGAAGGTCTGGGAGAACCTTTTCTCTGTGTACAGCTGCATAATATGGGAGAACAAATTATAAAAATCATGGAATTGCAGAATAATTTGGGTCGGAAGAGATCTCCAAGAAGAAACCTGAAATTTTATACCTAAAATTTGGTATTTAAAGGAAAAGATTTTCTGTTGGCTATCTATTGCCAGTAAAAAAAAAAAAAAAATATGGAAAGAGAGGACACTCCGGACAACTCTTCAAGTTTTCAGCTACTTAAAGAAAACCCTTCTTTGCACTGGATACAAGAGCTGTCTTAGCATTAAGACATTTTGAACTAAATTGGAGACAGAGTGAAGTCTGCATTTGAAATCATTATATTCAAAAAATTCAAAGGTTGGAGTTGATCTTCTTTTTCTTCTCCAACCATAATAGTTCTATGATTATATTCTATGATCTGCCCAGGAAGACACAGGATTCAAAGGGTAATGAAAGGCAGGATTGCATTTAAAAATGGGAAAAAGTGCAGGAGATTAATGTGTCAGTGCTTAGGTACCAAAGCAATGGCCACTTTAGGCAGGAAAAGCAGATAACCACTAGATTTCACAGGAATTTATTTGGTAGCTGAGGCCACCAAACTGTCCAGATAAAAGGAAGCATCTGGGAACATTTGGGATTTGGCAGCACCAGGAGAAGCAACACGCAGTTTAAAAATACTGCCCCTCAATGGGAGAAAATGTATTTCTATTAAGGGACCAGAATTGCTCTACGCCTGTTGGAATTTTTGCTTGTGCACAGGAATTTAGCTCCAGGTTCATGTCTGTCACTAAAATTGACAACTGCCTATGGCTCTCTACAATTGAAACGTAGATCTTAAATTTCACATCATTATCCAAATAAAATATATCTGCCAAGGGGGACTGGTATTACACAGTTAGAGAACTGTGATACCAGTTGTCTGATTAACATATTGAGAGGAATATAAGAATTTCTCACCTATTTTCCAGAGGGAGACTAACTGGGGAGCTTGTGGTAAAGAGACTAATTGAACATCCTCCCTCTGCTCACTATGGGGATGCCCAGAAATATATGTGCTCTGTGTAAGCAGGTTTTCCCTCTGCATATTACATTTGCTTTTTAGGACAGTAAAGGAACAAAATTATTAATTTTTTTTTTTACTCTTTTACTAAAAAGAGTTAGCCAGATTTTCATGTTGGAAAGTGTATGACTTTTCACAGAAAGGTTTCTCATGGCTGCATAAAAGAGCAAAGAGATTAAACAGAGAAGTTGCTTTCAGAATGAAGAAGTTCTTTTTTTAGGAGATATAAATGAAGCACAGATCAGAGAAAACCTGTCCAAGCTTCATTCAGACAATAATTTATTAATAGCAGAGACAGATGTGAATTTACACATTACAGGCAGAGTCCAGTTCAGACCTGGATCCACATTTTGTGTGTGACTAAGGTCAGGATTTTGGATCAGTTCATCAAAGCAGCTGACCAGGGAGGATGCTTCAGATCCAAACCTGCCTCTGAAGTTCTTCCAGGGCTTGTGTCTGATACATTCATGACATATCAGAGAGAGCTGCTTTCATCTCTTCTGTTTTGCCAGGACTTAAGAAATAAAAATCTGGGTCTGAGGACTCAGAAACAGAGGAGAGTGTTGCTGTGAGTCAGCTGAGCCACAGTAAGAGATTCTGTGCACATTCTTAGCCCATGACATATTTGAGCTAATGAGAATCATGTTACCTTCTAGAGAAATAAGTTAAAGCTGGCACAAATTACTACAGAAATGCCACAGATGAAAAATATGCCCACAGACCATTGACACCCATAGGCTGATGTGTCATCCCTTGTATCTCAGCCTGGAGCCAAATGATCCATTCCAGGTTTATTCCGCCTTGGATAGTAAATATAATTTGACCCATACCAACCCTGTGCAGGTATAGCTCTTCTACTTTCAGCCTTCTAAAAAGTACAGAATGCCACAAAAATACTGCAGCCAGTAGGTCAAAAGAAGGGATTGTTTCCCATTCTTCCTCACTCTTTGGCTCTCGTGAATAGTCTGAATATTCTGCGTCCAGTCATCTGAATAGTCTGCCCAATTCTGTGCTTCTTTGTGGAAGAGAGAGATTGAAAACTGGAGGAAGTCCAGGAACTACTGCTGCTAACACAGTTACAGAGCTGGAACATGCAGAGATGTATGAAAAGATGGGGAAAGAAATATGCTTATCTTGACAACAGAAAACTAAATGGGATTCTGGTTGTTGCTTTTGACTACCCAAGGTGGTTTTTTAGAAATTATTGAAATTATTAAATCTTTTTTTTTCCCCCTTGGAGGTGTTACAATTCTCCTCCTTGCTGTTTTTGAAGATAGGAGTGACATCTGCTTTCTAATAGTCCTCAGGACCCTTCCAGAGCTGCTGCCACCTTTCAAAGAAAACTCAAATTGTCCTTGCAATGACCTTGTCCAGATACCTCAGCACTCACAGGTGCATCCCCATCAGCTCCTATGGGCATGAGTATGTTCAGTCTGTTTAAATGTTCCCAAACCTGATCCTCCTCCACTGAAGGTGAATCTTCCTTGAAAAGCAGTCTGATTAGTAAATACAGATGGAGAAGGCATAGAGTACTTCATCTTTCTTAGTGTTCTTTGTCACCAGGTCCCCAGCCCCATTCAAAAGCAAACCAAAATTTCCTCTGTGCATCCTTTTGCTCCATATGTGCTTGCAGAAGTTTTCCCTGCTGCACTTCACCTGTGAAATCAGCTCAAGGTGGATTTTTGCTTTACTACCCTTGTCCCTGCACTTGGACATTGTCACTTGTCCTAGATCACCCCACCCTGCTTCCAGCTCTTACATGCTTCCTTCTGAGGTTTTCTGAGCCTTCAGTTTGAGGTTTTTTGAGAACTCCTTGTTCATCCATTTAGGCCTTCTGCCACCTTAGAGGTGGAATATTTTCAGCTGGAAGAGACTTATAATGATCATCTAGTCTACCTGGGAATCAGGGATGATCAAAACTTCAAACATGTTGTTAAGGGCACTGTCCAAATGCCACTTAAACCCTGACAGACTGGAATATCAGCAACTTCTGGAAGTCTCTTCCATGTTTGATCACCCTCTAGGTAAAGAAGTGCTTCCAAATGCCCAGTCCAGAACTACCCTGGTACAACTTTCAACCATTCCCAGGTATCCTGTCTCTGGATAACTGGGAGAAGACCTCACACAAAAGAAGATGTAGCTGGATGAGAATGTCTAAAACTGTGCTGAGTCAGGCAGACTCAGTAATCCTTGGGCAAGAAACTCAGGAATAAAGTGGACAGTCAATGAACAAGTCTTGCTTTTGTGTACTGCATTGCTCAGACTGATCTCAGTCCACCCTAGCTCATTTACAGTCTGTATCTAAGAGGGATGCTCTAAATTGGATGTGGCTCAGAGAAAAGTCCAACGGTGGGATAATTAAGAGCCTCATTTTGTCTAATGGTCTGCAAAGAAGATTGCAGGAAGGTTTTAATTTAAAATCTGTGTCTTTTAAATAAAATATAAGGTTTTAAGTAAACCTTTATTGTAACAGAGAAATACGCTAGAGAAGTCTGGTGGGAAGATGCTGAAGTTAGACAAGGGAAAAATAAGAAGAGGGCTCCAATGCTTATCATGGCCAAGACACGACAAAAACATCAAAAGGGTTCCATGAATGCCTCCATTTTTGGTGTTTTCATATAAAGAAAGACTGGCTCACCAAGGGATATGATTTAGCCAGAAATGGATAATTAGCTCAAAACAGATGTTAATAGGTAAAACTTTATCACCTGTTTTACACAGAAAATTAGATTCAACAATCAAATGTGGGTGCTTTTTTTTCCCCTGGCTATAAAAATATGTGATTGCTTCCAGAGTCAGAACATTGCTCATATAAGGGGATTTCATGTAGTTTGCAGAGGAAAAACATTGGAAAATGAGTAGACACATGAAAACCTGCCATTATAGAAGCTCCAATAATGAGCTACTCATGTCCTGCAGGAAGATGTATTTTCCCTGAGTAAAGGAATATCTCAATATATATCACACAGAACCTATCACCACGTTTTCTGAGACCTTCAAATGAATACTGATCCTGATCTCTAGTGATGCCATAAGCCCTAGAAAGGCCCTTGTGCTCTTCTGACTTGGTTGCCTTGCACAGAGAGGCACATCATCCACACTCACAAGAGGATGTGAACATTGGGCAGTTTTGTGATGAAAAAAGAAAGAGTTTAATAGTGTGGTCCATTCTGCACAGTAATGCTAGAAAATGCTGCTTTGTGGTTTCTGTTGGTGATTTGGGTCTCATTTTTTAAGTCCTTATTAGAATAAGAAAAGAAGTACTGGGAAAGGAAAAGAAAAAGGCAAAGAGAGAAAATGTCCTGTTATGCTGAGCCCCTTTTCATGATAACTTAGTCTCAGAAAGAGTAATTTCCCATCAGAGGCACAGAAAATCCTGAGTCACTACAAATCTTGATTCACTGCCATTTATCTTCTGCACCAGAAGGACACAACTGTGGTTGGACACTCACAGTGTCAAAATGCTTAACAAATTATTCTGATGTTTTTAATCTCTTCAACAGCTTCTTCGTCTTTCAACGCTTCATTCTGTAAAGAGGAATCAAGAATTTTCCCATCTGTTGTGAAAGTGAAATGATTTCAACCTGCAAATTATTTCAGACTTGGTGGAAGAACAGAGACTGTGATCTGCTGTTAATGCGCCAGTATTTGACATTTCCTCCTTGCTCCATGATACTTTATAGGGTATTACCATTATTTTTATTATTTTTTAAATGATGGAATGTAATCTTGATTATGTTTGCAAATAGAAATTAAATTATATAAGTTTATGCATCAAAATATTCATAGTATTTAGCGTGTAACAAACACTTTTAGCAGTTGAAATTGGAACTAGATGATCTTAAATGTCCCTTCCAACCCAAAATATTCTGTGATTCTACGATACAACTGTTCATATCTTATAAAGAAAGAAGAGACATCCTCAAAAATGTGATTTCTGTGCCACAAAATGCCCAGAGCAACAGCAGGCCAAAACCAAAATGTAAAGTTTGAGCCAAATCTTATCTAATTTCAGGTATCTCTAATGAAGGTCTGAATCTTTCACATATGAGTGAAACACCAGAGATTCTCACTGTACATAAAGGATTAATACAGACTGCAACTCTACCTCATGGGAAAATAAAAAACTAATTTTTTTTTGTTTTATTTTTCAATATCTTGCAACTTTGCGTGATAGAATCTTCTTGAGCATCTGCAGAAATGCAGCAGAATGCTAATAATAAATTAAATAATGTATCTAAAATATGTATCTCCTGACAAATGAAAGAACATTACAATATTTTCATCTGGGGCTAAAATGGAAACTCAAAACCACCAGAATCAGTCAGAATGAATCAGTACAGAAAAAAAAAGAAGCTCCTAGATGCTGCTATGATGGCTCATTCCAGGAAAATGGGCAGCACCTCACTGTCCTTTCTGAGGACCCATTATTACTTGCAGATTCCATGGCATTAGGGCATGTTCAGGTGAAAATTATCCCTACTCTGAAGTCCTAACATTTTTAGCCTTACCATGTTTTTTCTGAGAGGTTTTCAACCTGGTCTTAGAAAGATCAGTGAGGGTGGACAAAAACTCCTCAGGAATTACATGAGCAATTGCAGCACTCATCCTACAAATGATTCACAGGAAGAAAACTGTTTTGCAAATATTGAATGTTTTCTCTTCATTCTTTGGAGTTTTTCCTGTTTTATGTTTTGTTTTGGGTTTTCTGTTTGTTTGTTTTTTTGTTCATTTGGGTTTTTGTTTTTTGTTTTTTTGGTTTTGGTGGTTTTGGTTTGTTTTTTTTTTTTTTTTTTTTTTTGAGAAATCAGGAGCAGTGCATGAATGACACTTTGCCCTGTTTCCATTCTGGAAATTGGCTCCCATTTAAATACCAAGGGAAAAGCATCCTACAACTCAGGACATTGCACTATATTGCCTTAAAAAAGAAAATTAATTGGTTGTTAGGAGCCAAACTGCTTATCCCAGCTAGAGGATACTTTCTCTTAGAAGGTTTTCCTCTACGTCAGGTCCTCAGCTGGTATAAATCTGAGAAGTCTGTTCAAATTAATATAGTTACACAGATTTACATGATCCAACTGCTTGATTTCAGCTAAACTGCTCCTGTCAGAAGGCAATTTTTGGTCTGAGGTTATAAATCCTTGACCCACACTGAGGCAAGCAGAGGAGAATCAAACCAATCATTCTTTTTCTCTTTTTTCACTTTATGTGCAAGGCAGGAAAAGAAAAAAACAATAAAATGAGATCTACAATTAAATACATGTAGTCCACGAGGAGGTTTACAAAAAGAAATGAGTGAGATGGATAGAAAGAGAAACAGAGCACACATTGAAACTGTGCGCCCTATTTGCTGAATGTAGCCTTTGTGAAGCCTGATGGATCAGAAAAGAACTGGAAGCTGCAGTGCTCTGTTTATCCAAAAATAAAATATTGCATAGGTCAAGCAAGCACAATGCAATTCCTCCTCCCTTTCACTGGAGCTCAGCCCTGACCTGAAAAGCCAACTCTCTAATGTGCTGAAAGCCTTTCAGGTTTCCACTGCGGGAAGGGATTGACAGCTTTCCTGAGCCATGCCAGGAATAGGATGGATGCACAAAAATTAATCAAGATCCAATTTAGCAAGAGCTTGGGCACACATGTAACTCCCTTTACCCTCCAAACTAGGCACTCACTTATACAAATTACTAAATTAGTGTGAATTTCAAAAAAAAAAATCCCAGACTGAGAGAAATCTTGTGGGAGAAGATTCCCAGTTACATTATGCAGAAATATACCCAAAATTAATTTGAATCAGTTTTATCCTCTCCTGTACTTTTTAAACATCTATAAAATTGGTAAAAATACTCCTCCAGCAGAGAGGGGGAAAATTAAAATTAAGTTTAAAGCCTCTGACAATCATCAAGGTCCTCACTTTTATCAAAAATGATGCATGTGTGTATGTATATTTAGTGAAAGGTCAGCCAATGCAGGAGCCAAACTGGGCCATTTTTAACTCAAAACAAATTTTGAAGTTATTTATAACCTTCTGATGGCAAGAAAAAAGTAACACTTCTCAGGAAACTTTGTTGGGACCATCTCACTCTCTTCTCTTAGATATGTTTACAGTTATCTTGCCAGAACACATGGTTGTTCATTCATTCTTGTCTGATCAAACTCAGTTTCAATCTGACCTTCAGAATGACAGGCTGATACATCCCTTTCACTGGGGACTGAAATCCCTGATCTCTCAGAAAAATGGCAAGCAGAGAGGATGCTACCAACAGGTGAATCTCAAAAGTTTCAGAATTTCCTTCAGGTAAATCTCAAAAAAATGCCTGGTTAATCTAAAAATTAGATACAAACACAGCAATGAGTTCAGTAGTGCCAACATATCTACCACTGTGAATCACTATGAATCACATATCCCACTAACTGTGGGAAGAGGGAGACAGCTGAACCCCATCCCAAATATCCAAGTGGTTCCCTTGGATTTGAGAATTGATCCACTGTGATTCCTGTGCACTGGAAACACCATCCCTGTAGGGATTTAAAGGATGTGTGCTTGTGGCACTTGGGGACATGGTTTAGTGGTGGCTTGGGCAGAGCTGGCTAAACTAAATGTGAAACTTTTTTTCTAACCTAAACAATTCCATGAGTCTATAACTCCATAAAAGGCCCTGAGGTCCTTCCTAGTTTGTTGCACTTGTGTATCAGTGGCTCTCATTTTGACAATTTCATGAGCATGAAATACATAAAGTACATAAAAAATAACAAAGACTTATTTGTTACATTTGTCTTGAAATGTATTTTATTTAGGGATATAGGGGGGGAAAGGTATTGTTGAAGTACTTTGTATAATTCATTTGGTTTTCTTTAAAATGTTTCAATTCTCTTTTCACTCAGCAAATCTTGGCTATCTTCACGCAGACTGAAAAAAAAAAACCCCAAAACTCTAAAACTAAAATTTTAACTTAGGAAATTTAACTTAAGAAAAAAGGCTAAGAATGTCTTGATATTTTTAATTTATTACATTAAAATGCATTTGTATTTGCACCTTCTTAACCTGCTGGTGTTTTACAACAGATCATTGCAGTGTAGAATCAGAGTCACAGAATGGTTTGGGTTGAAAGGCACCTTCTGCCATGTGCAGGGATATCTTGCACTAGAGCAGTGTAAGATTCTCTAGTGTAACATTTCTTACATTGATGTTCTGGGGAAGGATTTAGGAGAGTCAGCCCCAATCTGTAGTGATCCTCCATCCTTTTTTCCTCTCCATTCCTCACCTGGCATTTATTCTCTAACAGGATGTCATGACAGTAACATTGGTGAGTAAAGACCTGCAAAAAAACTGCCCTTTGAAAAACTGAGAAACAGCAGTTACAAAATCCAGTGCTAGTTTTTTTTATGGGAAAATCTTCACATTATTTTGATTTTTCCTGTGTTTCTACTAAAGTCAAGGTCATCTGTTTACAATAAAGGAAAAAAAAGACAACAAAAATAGAGAAATAGTGTTAAGTGCAAATCCTTGCCAGGCATAACTCCTTGTGCAGCCACTGAAATCTTACCTGTGCCCATCTTGTGAAATGCTGATCCCTAAATCCAGAGGCAATCACTGAGACACAAAGCTCCTCCACTGGAACGCAAACAGGGACAGACAATTAGTGCAGGATGATGGAATCAGAGGGGTCACGTGTTTCCCAAGCCTGATGCTGCTTTTTCTATAAAAAGTTGGAAAACTTGCTCAGTGATTGCAATGAGTGAAGGACTTTGAGGGTGGTGGTGTTGGGCATGGGGAAGACTGGGCTCAGGATGCACAGACAACATTTCCAAAGCCTGTGCTGAACAGTGAAGCCCCAAACACACCCCAGGGATCAAACATCTTCTTGAGGTATGGCTGGACCTTGTGATCTTTAGAGATCTTTTCCAGTATTAGTGATTCTGTGATTCTGAAGGACACATTTCTGTAATAATTACAAAAACAAGCAAAGACAAAATTAGGGAAACTTTAAAACTAAAGAACATAAACTCCTCAGTTTATTTTCTCTACAGAACATCCCAGCAACAAATTTTCTATTTCTTTTGGTCAGGATTTTTAAAAACCATTAACAAATCCAGTGGCCAAACCACATATTCAAATGCTCAAATTAATTACCCCAAAATATCAGATTAACATCTCTATGGGTGCCTGATCTTCAGCAGATAAGATTTTTCCTCCTTGAGCTCCTGAATATGAAACTTGCACCCTGCAGCCATGGAGAGCAGCCTAGAGACAGCTCTGCAGTGGAGAAAATTGCACCGTCCTTTGTTCCACAAACACTTAAAATGGGAATAATGCACTTTTTGTTTTAATATTTTTAATTTTTGCAATATGCATAGACAGAAATTGTAAAGTGAAAAGGTAAAGCAAACAAAACTCTGTACAGGAATAAAAAGGATGTTTAAAGGGAAAAAAAGGGTTAAAACTTCACAAGCATGAAATGATGAATTCTAAGATCTCTCTAACATCTTCAATCACCCCAGAAATCAAAAGTCAGGGATGTGCATCCGTGCACAAAGGCTGGAAACTCTTTGGATCCGCTCCTGCTCCTGATCACAGGAGTTTCTCTCCTCTGACCGCGCAGGATGGGGCCCTTTCATTATCTTCCAACCAGCCGATAATTAGCAAGTTTCGTAACAATCCTGTCAGATGAGCAGCCTGGGGAAAGGGAAAGGAATCTATTATGTGGCCAGAGCCTTCTGTCTGCCCGATCTCTTAAGCAGATTGGAGCGGCGCTCCAGCGCCCCAGGTGAAGGCGGCGCGGGGCTCCTGGGGGTTATCGAACCTGCCAGGGCTCGGGGCTCAGCAAAGCCTTCCGCAGGGAAAGGTCCTCCCAAGTATCTCCGGGATTATCCCTCCCTGCACCCGCACATCATCTGGCTTTAAACTTCAGCCCCTCTGGCGAAGCGCTGGCTCCGAGCGCCGCTCCATCCTCTCCTTATCCTTCAGTCCCGGCTTTTCCCCGCTCATCCCCTCCCCATCCCTCCTTATCCTTCAGTCCCGGTCGCCCCCTCCCCGCTCCTCCCCATCCCTCCTTATCCTTCAGTCCCGGTTTTTCCCCGCTCACCCCCTCTCCACCCCTCCCCATCCCTCCTTATCCTTCAGTCTCTGCTTTTCCCCTCTCACCCCCTCCCCGTTCCTGCCCATTCCGCCCCATCCCTCCCCATCCCTCTTTATCCTTCACGTCCAGTTTTTCCCCTCTCGCCCCCACCCCTCCCCATCCCTCCTTATCCTTCACTCCCGGTTTTTCCCCGCTCCCGAGCAGCCACGGGCTGCGGCCGGCACCGCTGCCAAGCACCGGGCTGGATTAGCTGGGAGCCAATAGCTGGGGGTCAGGATTAAGAGGCCAGCGTGCACTTTAATACAAGCTGCCTATAATTAATGGCATTATTAATAGCTTGACTGAAAAATTCATTAAAAAATCCATTAAAAATAAATACCCTTTTACAAAAGGCATCGCCTTGGGTAAGAAAAACAGAAAAAAAGATAAAGGAAAATTGATTGGTGGTTTTCAGTTTGCAGAAAGACAGACCATAGTTCAAGCTGATTAAAATTGAACATTTTAGATTAAGCACCCTTGCCAAAATATTCTCTGTAGTTACCCAATATGAAAATATTATGAGATGTCACATTTTACATTTTTTATATGTGAAGGTTTCAGCATGAGGCACATCTACCACGTGCACATGCACTCAGATGTGCCCATGCTCATACTTAGAGGTAACTTCTTTCCTGAGATATTTTTTCTCCCTCAGGAGCATCAGGACTCCTCCTGCAACAGAGGGTAACTGTAAGAGATAAACCCTGAGACTCCACTGCAGAGAGAGTTTTCAAATGCTGCATAGCTCCCTGCCAGCACATATCTTCACCTCTCCCTTTCCAGACCTAATTGTTGCATCTAAGGAAAAAAAAATAGAAAAAAAAAGATCAAATATAAAATGTGTGTCCTTTTGATGCAGGTGTGTGTTTCTCTTCAGATTTCACTTCCCAGTGCTCATCATTTTGAGTATGCAGAACAGGGAGTTAAAAAAGCAGCTAAAACTGATTGTCATATATGCTAAGGCCTCCTAATGTCTCTCTACTAGTGCAAAAGGCCAATAAGAGTGAGCAAAAGCATATTTTATGCAATTTTTTTACTCCTTTTTACATTGCCTGAGTGGCGTAGAGCAGACTCATGCTTGGGACTTTGAACTTTTGTGTCCAAATCTTTGTTCTCCAGAATGAATCTCACAAAGATATGGGTGAGACTACAAAATAACTGTAGTTTATTTCCAGCACTAAAACTGGAAAGCCTGTGAAGGTAGACACTGATTTATGACCCATAGGTGAAGACCATGCTAGGACACCAAGATGGCCCATTTCTAAAGCATCAGTTTGTATCTTATAACCTCCAGGTTATGTCACAGAGTTACAGAATGGTTTAGGTTGGGAGGCACCTTAAAGCTCATCCCTGCCATAGCCAGGGACAGCTTCCACTGTCCCAGGTTGTTCCAAGCCCCATCCAACCTGGCCTTGAACACTTCCAGGGATGGGGCATTTACTGTATTTATAGAAGAAGGAAAATGTTTGAAGGATTATACCAGATTTAGTGTCTAAACAGTGATTGACAGCCACTAAAAGCAGATGCAGGAGTGAAAAGGGAGCTCTGACAGGACAATCTCCTAATCCCCAAGAATCACAGCTTTGTTTAAAGCAGCCAAATCATCAACATAGAGCAGGATCCCCTTTCTCTCCCCCTAAACAGGAGCTGGTTAAGGATGTAAAACCCAATCACTGCTTCGTCTGCCAACTTGGTTGCTGCTTCCAGCACCCAAGCTCTGCAGTTGGCACAACCTCTGCCAGCCCATAACACAAAAAGTTCACTTTCCATCACTGTTATACCGCAGACACAGAGGGTGACTCATGTGAGAGCGTCTCGCTTGCTGTTACCATCCATTGGAGATCCAGAGTGGAGTATCAGTGAACTCCCTCACACTTCAGCCCAGGAAAGCAGAAATCTCTCTCCTTGGCTCTGTGCTCCCTCTTGGCTCCTCCCGTTGCCAGCTGTTAGGTTTAATGGCCATCAAACCATTTGTGCCTCCGAATTAAAAGTCTCCTGGAGGCGATGTCAGATCCCGCCTTTCCTCCTGAGGAACGCAGCCATTCCCTGCTCCCATGGCCCTTGTGCTGCCTAATGAATATGGGAAAGTTCTTTTTGAGGCTGCAGCACTGGGGCTTTCCTGCCCTTAACTATGTGTAACAAGCAGGAAAAATTTCACTGCACGAGTAGATTTTCCTAGAAGATATTCTGAGAGATAAATGCTGTAAGATCCCATAACTGGGCTGGTGTTTGTTGGTGAGTTACTCTGGTTCTTTGATCAATGCTGTTATTTTGCAATGTTACAGAAGAGCATGGAGTGGGGGCTGCCAAAAAATGTGCCTCGCCTCAATTATATTAATAATTAATTTAATTATTTTTTAATATTAGATGTTGAAACATTTGGTGAAACATCTCAGAACTGGGTGTTCAGGAACTATGGGCACTATGGACACTATGAACTCACCCCTAAGATAAAACAATCACAAACTGGACTACATCCCGTGTTTTTGTATCTGCATAATTTACAGATTTGTAATCACAAGACTATTTCAAAAACTATTTATCAAAATATCCACTGAAATCTAAAAGTTTCACAGAAAGAAATCTATTTGACTGTTTTTAAGCGAAAAAATATCCATCATTTTAAAACACACCAACATTAAAGTTTTCATTTTTAGTTTTCACTTCACACCTTCCAGTAAAGTAAAATAGATTCTCTGTTATTTTTTTATCTAAATATTGGGAAATTATCTATAATTTAGAATTTTCATCCTTGTTTTAAGCACAAAAATCTTCAAACACTTACTCATCATCATATTCTATCACATTTTGTTTCCTTAAACATCCTGGTCTCGAGTCATTTGGAATGTGAATTTAACCTGAGAACAAAATTTTCCTCTGCAATAAATCATCACAAATCCTGTTCATTCCCAGTAAAAGGCAACCAAGTTGATTTTGGTTTGATATCACAATCCAAGCAAATTATTTATGCTTTCAGTGAGGTGCAACCACCTCTAGTGGCAGAAATCAGTCACCTGCTGAAAGGCTGTGGCAAAGCCACACAGTTTTAGGGGAAAAAAAAAGGAAATTATGGAAAAAGGGTATTAGGAAGGAAATCTTCCCTATGAGGGTGGAGAGGGTCTGCACAGGCTGCCCAGAGAAGCTGTGGCTGCCCCTGGATCCCTGGAAGTGTCCAAGGCCAGGCTGGACAGGGCTTGGAGCAACCTGGGATAGTGGAAGGGAGTTGTGGTTTGAATGAGATGATTTTTAATGTCCTTCCCAACACAAATCATTCTGTGATTCTATAAGAGTGATAATTTAAAGCTAGTTCTCCATATCAGTTAAAATTTGGTAGTTTTTCTTCTATCATAAAAAGAGGTACTGGGCATTTTCTAAACTGAAGGGTTGCAGGGGTGAACATCTGCCTCAAAAACAACCTTCAAAAATCATCAGCTCCTGGTCCATTACCAGCATGTAGAGAAGAATGTTTCCACTGAAGCTTGACTATGCTGATCTGAGTTCCTCTGTCATCCCAACATCTCTGTGCTTTCAGAATCCAGTCACATTTAGACTGGTATTTAGCTCAGGTATCTCTGCATTATGTTTCAGATCTTGGTTTCCCCCATAATTCTTTCATTCATCCTGGTTTCCTTATTTTATCAAACATTAGTGTTTGATAAACACTCCCTTAGTTATCAAACATTAGGAGTGATATTCATTTTACTGAAGGTAGATCATTACAATTTAAATTTCTGTGCCAAGATCATTCACAGAAAATCCTCTCCCTAATCAAAATTAGAAAAAAATACTCCAGGATTGTGTATTTTCTCATCCTGAAGTACATATCTAAAATGTGAAGATAAATTACCTTTTGAAAGTGGCTGTTCCTAACCATTAAACATAGTAATTTTTCCGATGGATTAGTTCTGATCAGCTATATGAAATGTCACATCTCAAAGTGGAATGAAATTAATTGAACTTCATCTATAAGAAATTTAAAAATCTGTATTATAAAAATTAATCTTCAGTATGATTTATGGCAGATTGCATGGAGAAAAATATATTATGTAGACTACTTTGATAGAAATTTTATAAACTATAACAAATTACTGAAAGAAATTAAATGTAATTTAGATTTACCTTGTGTTTGCTTTGAATTTAGGGCTGTGTGATTTGATATTAGAGGGTAACACAGGTGCCTAAATCCAGGCCAGCAATTCTGGTAGTGGTCCAGTAGAGCATCTGCAGCATCCACACAGAAACAGAAGATTTGATGAGAGAGACCTGAGCCTAAAAACCAGGTGCAACACCTTGGCACAAAGGTGTTGATGCATCTAAATATCCTATTTCAGTTAGAAGTTGAATTAAAAAAACCCTTACTTTACCTCTCTGAAAGAAGTGAATTGCAGAGGATGAGAATGAGTGGGCAGAACTCCAGGTGTGGGTAACAGCTGTATCCAGCCAATTCCAGGCTGTGGGTGTCTTAAAAGTGATCATCTCACAGAAGGTACTGCTAAAATTAACCTTTTTGGCAATGAGAGCCTTCACCTACCCAACCTGAGGTGAAACATTTGCTTGGTTGCTGTTAAAGCCCCAGGGCACAGTGAAATAAGGAGTGTGTACCCGTGAAAAGCGTTGGGTACCGGAAGAGATTAGCACTGATAGTATGGAAAAGAAATAAAATGCAAGTTTTAAGAAGGGATTTGAAGAGTTTTCAGGAGGCTTCACCTGTCATGGTTAATATCTACTGCAGCCCTCTGATCATGAGGGCCAGGAAACTTCTCAGGTCCGTGTCCATAATGAGATCTTGAAATAGTGGCTTGAAATAAAATGGAGAAATGTAATCGCCTTTGTTTATCACAAAGAAAGGATTTGATAAGGATCTGTGAGATCATACCCAGGGAAATGGGCCACATTTCATCTGGACAAGGAAGAAAAGCAAAATAAAAATTATACCTGTGGAGATTCTTACCTACAAAGACTGCACGAGGTGGGGTTTAGCAAAATGAAGCCAATGGGTGGAGCATCTGCCGGGCTGAATTTTGTCTTCTTTCACACCTTTACATCTCTTTAGCAGCTTATTCCTGGTTAGCCTGTCTCCAAAATAGTTTCCCCCAAAAAAGGTCGTGCTCATTTCCCTCTCTGATGCTCCAGAGGGGAAGCACAAGTGGCAGAAGGAATGGAGAAAAGGGACCTTGGTGTCAGGGGAAGGTGTCAAGTTGTGGGGCTCATCTGCTCTTTCCTGCCCTAGAGCAGCCCTTGACTCTTTCACAAAATATCTTCATACCATGATGCTGCAGACAGCACAGCCCAGAAAAAGGGATGTTCCTTGGTCTTTATGCACCAGAAATCACTGAAATGAATTCTCCAACCTGTTTATAGGACAGGCTGGTGAAGGACCTGTCATGGGCCTTGTCTCGTCTGAATAACATTTCATAAAATCCATTATTCCATCTATTGTTCTCTCTGATCAACATCCACTGCACATGAACTAAATTGAGTTCTGGAATGAATATTAGGAAAATTTTCTTCCCTGGAAGGGTGGTCAGGCATTGCAACAGGCTGCCCAGGAGAGTGGTGGAGACACCATCTGTGGAAATGTTCAAAATTGTTGATGTGTTTAGGAACATGGATTGGGGGTGGACCTGGCAGTGCTGTGGTGATGGTTGGACACAAAGACCTTAGAGGTCTTTTCCAGCTGCCACAATTCTGTGATCCTAAAAATCGCCACCAAAAAAAGCACCAGAATGGACTCCAGCCTGGCTGCTCTTTGGGTGACTTTTCTCAGGACTAGGGATAATCCCCTAAATAAATTCTTTCATTTTTTAAAAAAGAAACTAATCTTGTCGCTGACAGCGACATTTCATTTTAATAATTTCTTCTTGCTAGGTGATCTTTGAAAACTAAAAATATCTTTTTTCCTTTTCTTTCTTTTTCACTTTTCTTTTCTTTTTTTCTTTTCTTTTCTTTTCTTTTCTTTTCTTTTCTTTTCTTTTCTTTTCTTTTCTTTTCTTTTCTTTTCTTTTCTTTTCTTTTCTTTTCTTTTCTTTTCTTTTCTTTTCTTTTCTTTTCTTTTCTTTTCTTTTCTTTTCTTTTCTTTTCTTTTCTTTTCTTTTCTTTTCTTTTTTCTTTTTCTTCCAAGTGCACATCAACTCCTTCTTCTGGAGGACTCCAAACCTGGAGATTTAATCAGTAGGGTGGGGACTCTTACAACGTTACCCACTGGCTAAATAAGCCACTTTCAGTTTGTGCACACAGATTTGATACTTTTCCAGCATCAGATAGCGTCTCAAAAAGATTTCTTTTATCTTTATCCTTGTTCAAACAAGATGTCTGGGTGGTAATGTTTCCGTTCTCTCTCAGCCCACAGAGTCCTAACAATAACACACTTCACATGGGTTAATCAAACTGAGATAATAGTGTCATAACTGAGCCAAAATTCTGGAAATCTCATAGAGCAGCAAGAGAAACACAAATTCATTGAAATTTTCCTGTGCCAAAGCAATGAACACAACTGGAATAGTACTGTTGAGAGTATCAACACAAAAATGCAGAGACTACAGGCAGGTTTTTCTTTCAGGGAAGTGGTTCTCTATTATTTTTAAGATAATCAGCTTTATTTTCTCCAAATGAACTTATATTCCCATTTACTAACAACATGGATAACTTGATGAACCTAAACTTTTAAATTCTGGAAGATTAAAATTCCTTTGAATTGGGAATTACTGCCCATTATAGTTCCCCATTTAAACGCTATTTCACCCCTTCAGCTTCACTTGCTATCTCAGTGCATCTCAAGAAAGTTTCGTTCAGTTCCTAAATACTCACTGTTCAAGCCTTGACAATTACACTCAGAATATTTGCATGTTGTTATTATGTTTCTGTTAACCATCTATGAGCAAAACTTTATTTATTCTACCCTTGTACTTGCCCCTAATAATACCATAATTCCCAGCTTTGATCTCCTTGTTCTTGGAATAATTCTTGCATCTTGTCAGCACCTTTTTATTTTGATGATGTTGACAATAAAATATTTTTCCAGGTGAATTTGCTGGCACTTACCTAGAGGTCTTCCCTTCCTGAACTGGGATATAACATGCTCCTGTATGCAAACTTTAGGATTGTAGCAAGAACTCTTATCTTACTCAGTTTTACAGCCCAGTACCTCTCAGGATTGCCAAAAAGAGATCATCTGCACTGGGAAATTTAAGTGAGACAAGGCTGCTCAGAGCTAGGACTAAATCCCTGTCTCCTGAGCCTCTCACCACCCAGCTGGTTTTCCTACCTGTGTAGGTAAAGGTTCTCTGACTTCTGAAAAAGTGAAGTTTTTTTTCCTTTCAATACTTAGAGGCAGCTCACAAAAAATTTGAAGAGCAACTTCTCACAAAAGCATGGCATGACAGGATGAGATTTAGTGGCTTAAACTAAAAAAAAATAAAAAATTTATGAGATATTAGGAATATTATGTCCCGGCACAGGTTGCCCAGAGAAGCTGTGGCTTCCTCATCCTTGGAAGTGTCCAAGGCCAGGTCGAATGGAATTTGGAGCAACCTGGGATAGTGGAAGGTGTCCTGGCCATGGCAGGAGATTGGAACTGGATGAGCTTTCAATTCCCTTCCAACACAAACAGGTCCATGATTCAATGATTACACAAAAAGGAATGCAAAGAGAAAGAAGGACAAGGCTCCTTAAGGAGGAAACAATTAATTTATGTTGGTGGTGGTTGGAAATGCCCTTTGTGTTATGATTTTAACTAAAATTAAGATATGAAAGTCATGTCAATGCCTTATTCTTCTGCTCCACAATGTTGGTCACCTTTTCACTTTACAGTCAGGTTTGGATAATTGAGGAAACCCACATGGCTACGGTACATTCATGGCATGTCTAATTAGAACAATAGAAATTGAACTAAAAGCAAATTATTTCCACAAGTAGCAACATTTTTATTTTTTGATGCATATTCCTCTCAGCTGTCTGCCCAAGCACTTTGTAGTCTGCTCTGTTCAGGCCTCCATCAGCAGCTGAGAGACATTAGTGTAGCTGCATGTGTGCTACTCTGTATGCAAAAGATATCTATGAGTATTAACTAAATTTGCAAGAGGAATTAGGATCAGTAATAAATGCTTTAGCAAAGAGGCTTTTGGGAATAAAAAATATATCTTCAGGCAAAATTCTCATAAACTAGACATCATCTTTGATTTACAGTTTATAGTATTTTCTTGCCTGCGTCCAACATTCCCAGCTTCAGTGCTCCTGTTCTGCTTGGTGTGATTGACTGTGTAGGGTGGGAGGGCAGCTCTGGAGGATGAAAAGTTAAGTCAATGCAGTCATGAACCTAGGGAAATAAAGAATATAAACTTCAGTTTGTACTAACCCAGCCAGGCTGAAACCCACTGGATTCCCTCACTGATCCTAATACACAAATACTGTGCCAATGATAACCAATTCAGTGGCAGAACACAGGCTTTTGGTTGAAAGAGCAAAATATGGCCATGTGTGCAAGGAGGAGGCAGAGATGAATGTTTCTGGGATGCTCCCGTCCCATTCTACACAAAACCAGCTGTCAGTGTCAGGCCCACTGGGAGTTTCACCTCAATTTTGAGAGCTGGGCTGTAGCTGTTGTCCACTTCTGCTTCTGTAGATTCAGAGAGCACGAGGCCTGAAGGGGCCATTAGAATTCTCTTGCCTGATCTCCTGTGTAATAAGTGGATTATTATGATCTCCCCTGTCCTTAAAGTCTTTGGATCACATTGTCGCATACCTTGGCTTTTGAAGAATTATCCCCAAAAGGATTTTTTCCTTTTTTTTCCCTTTTAATTTTAAATGAGCCTATTAATGGAGATTCCACCAGTGACAGGTTGTTTAAAAGTCACTTTAGGACTATTTTTTCCCCTTCTGGTAGTCAGCTTCTACATTCCTTTAATTAATTTAATTCCATTGCTCATGGCAATGTCCACACCCTAAATAATTCCTCACCTTCTTTGGCATTTAAACCTTTCAAATGACTGTAGGCAATTTTTCTATATCTTTTTAGTCATTTCCTAGCCAAGGTACATGGATATTAGTTTTTCAGATCTGTCCTCATAAGACAGCACTCCCCAGCCTGTGCGGTGATGTCTCAGCCTTGTTCTTCACTACCACACAGGCAGAGCTCGAGTTCTCTTCCTGAGTTAACCCATCCAGCTCAAACAAGATGTGGGCAAAATTCCCAACTTGACAAGTCCATCAAAGCTGCCACTGACTTCACTCAGTGTTGGAGCAGGAGTTAAAATTTGTGTGGTTCCTTTTGGTGAATGATACAAGGAAATGAGTTACAAGCTTTGTAATGTTATCTCTGAAAACATTTTCTTTTCTATGTCCTGACACAACCTCATGGCTATTTTTCAGATCACTTTTATTTCAAGTAATTTTGCCCTATTTTTTTTTTGCCTGAGTTTCACTTAGCACACAATCTTTTTACATGAATTGGTGGGTTTTTATTTTTTATTCAGGGTGTTTTACCTTGTGTTTTTCAAGTTGAATTTTATTTCACATCTCTTGCCAGTGTATTCCCTGTGTGCTGCTCTGTATTATTCCTCTTTCCCCAAAGGTGACCTCTCCATCCCTGCTATGTTCTCACTAAGATGAGGTTTTATTGTGCCCCTCAGTTTCTAACTGAGTCTCCTGATTTCAAAGTGGTATCAACTGATTATATTTTGCAAATGCAATTATAACCAGCTATTTACAATAACCTTCCTTCCAAGCAATAATGACTTCCAGCTTTTATTTTGCTGTGTGGTATAAGCAAGAGGATCTCACTAGGACAGCTGTACCATACTCCACATTATTCAAAGGAATTCTAGTTTTCATTAACTTCTTGCTGAGGGTTTTCATTACATTTTCAGCCCATACAATAGACTTATTAGTCAAGCCAGTGCAAACTATTGTGCTGAATTAGATTTTGAGTCTAATACTTGGCAATTACCTATTCTACAGTAATACATAAAATATTGTTAGGGTCATATCAGTATCTCTCTGTACCTTACTGTCCATTCATAGTATATACACTAATATATTATATATATTTTAATATGTTCAAACAAAATATATTATTTACATCTTCATATATATAAATATATTACATATTATATATTATATATTATATATTCATAATAATATAATATATAAAATAATTATATAATATATAAAATTAATTATATAATATATAAAAATAATATACACTAATATATTATATATATTATATATTTTTATTTATTCAATATATATTATATTATTTACATATTCAGAAATATAAAAATATATAATATATAATATATAATATATAATATATAATATATAATATATAATATATAATATATAATATATAATATATAATATATAATATATAATATATAATATATAATATATAATATATAATATATAATATATAATATATAATATATATAATGCATATAATATATAAAATATATATAAATATATACATACACATATAAATATATACATACACATATAAATATATACACATATAAATATGTGTGTGTGATGTGTTTTGGTATATACATACCTTAGTAAGACACTAAGTATGCCTGTAAAACACTCAGTAGCCAAGAGAAAGTGTCTGAAAAACTTCAATTTAGTCACTCAATGTGAAAAGAAGAGTGAAATTCAAGTGGAAAAATCAAAACCAGTGAGAAGATGCATGATTAAGTTTATCTCCAAGAGAATTTTTCAAAATAAAACTTCAATGAATTTACAAAAGTGCAGGTAGTTACTGAATAAGACGGTGAGTATTAAAATGTAAAGTGTTGATTGTGAATAGGGTAGAAAATTCCATCAGTTGGGGCTTAAATACTGTTTCTGTGACAATGAGAATACAGGAGGGACATGTGGTTGCCATCGCCATCTCATCATGGAGGATCCAATTTAACTGCCTAAAAGTGCACAGACTCTGTCATCCTCAATTCCCTGGAGCATCCAAGGCATTCTAATGGGACTGACAGACAGATCCAGGATCAATACAAACCTTATGATTCTTCAGAGTGGCACAGCCCTGCAACTGTAAGCTTGTATTTGATGTACAAGAGTATGCACCCAGGTGTAACCTTGGTTTCTGCTCCATCACAAGGGGAGATGGCGCTGGATGGCCCCAGATGGCTGCTCAGAGCAGATGTGGCTGCCCTGGAAGTGTTCAAGGCCAGGTTGGACAGGGTTTGCAGCAACCTGGGATAGTGGAAGTGTCCCTGTCCATAGCAGAGGATTGGAATGACATCATCTTTAAGGTCCCTTCCACCCCAAGCCCTTCTGTGATTCTAAGATATCCCCCCTCTGTTCCTTTAAATCAATTTCATGAGATAGATTTCCTTAGGAAACAAAACTCCTCTACCAATGTATGTTATAATTCAAACTTTAAGTGGGTGCCTACCTGTCAGTCTGTGCATTTCCTAACTACACCTGTAAGGAAATCTATAAAATCCATCCTGACAGTGGCTGCTCACTGCTTGTTTTTTGGTGATATGGAGGAGCTGTTGTACAGGATTAGCCAATTCATCCAAAATCAGGGAGGAAGTCTGTGCTGGAGCTTGAAACAGCTTGCAGGTCAAAACTGATTTTCTCCCCCTGTGTGGACAGAGAGAAATTATCTTAGAAGAGGAAAAAAAGCCAAAACCAACAAACTATTGCAAGACAGTAAAATTAAGCTGAAATCAAACTTTAACCCTTGATGCTTTTGAGTAGAGATCACTGCCAAGGACCATTTGCCAGGGCTGCATTTCTCTGTTTTAATGAACTTGGGCTGAGAGTTGAGAGTATTGCAGGATGCAAAGCATTCCAACATCGCAATGCATTTATGAAAGCAAATAAAGCTTCCAAAATAATTTTGGTGATTTTGGTGCTGTCTGTATTTTGGCACACTCCAGAGAGATGTTCTCTGTGCTGAGACCAGCTGTCATGAGAATTCCGGCACCAAACTCTTTAATCTTCTGGACCTCTGAAACCATGGATGACCATAACAATAATTCTTGTGGGAAGGATCCATGACCAATTCCACCCCCTGAGCCAGGCCCAAACATTTTGGGGGACAGTTCTAGATGGCCAGAGACACCTTAAAGACTGAACTGTAGACAAAACTGAGTACTAGTGCCTGACAATGTTATGAAGTGCTAAATTCACCTGTGTAGCTTATGGGTCAGCTCAGATATTTGCTTGGTTGTTGAAAAACAGTCTTATTGCTGACACGAATTTTAATTATGTATTTTCTAAGTTGAATGATAATGATTACAAATACTCATTTTGTAATAAATAAGAAATAAATAAATAGAAAGAGAGAAAATAATGTTGAAATTGAAGTGTAAAAACATGCTATTTTAACATTATTGGATTAAAATATTTATTTCCCTATTCTATGCAATTTTTCATGTTAAAGTGATTTTTATTTTATGTAAAATGTAAAGTTTGGATTTAAAAACTCCATCACACACACACAAACCCAAACACAAAAATTAGAACTACATAACTAGACAAAATATCCAGATATTACTTAAAGTGATTGGGAAATCAAGTAGAAAGATGTGAAAGCAGGATTTTCAGAAGCACCTACATGATTTGGGAGCATAAGCCTCATGTAAAGACAAATGGCTTTATCTATCAGAGTGTCTTGCCCAAAGTTATTCAACAGACCAGTGACATATCAGGAGGACCTTTGATATGAGTGCATATTTAGTTTCATAATTTCTTTATCGTTTGTCTGACCTACTGTGTCCTAATGTTCCTCTCCACCAGCTTGGTCCTTGTTCAGGGAAATTCCAGTTTATTTAATGTTTCTGCATAACCCAGTGGCCATCCACTGCAAACACATCACAGGCCACAGACTCCACACACCTGACCTGGCATTTGCTGCAGCCCACAGATCCTCAGTGCGATCCATAAAGGACATTTGGCATTGCTCTGCCTTGCCAAATCCACCTCAGGGTTAAGCTTCATATGTTCTCTTTTGCATCAGTTCCTTTAAAGATGGTGCTTTCTTTAACGAGCTGTCAGAGCTGAGCATTTCTCCGCAGTTAAACGGTACCAAGCTTCCCCTGGATTTATTCATGCTCATAATTAGGGAGCACAGCCCTGTCCCCAGCTGCAAGCTGGGAGTCAGTGGCAGGTGAGGTGCATGGGGAGCTGGGAGTGTCAGAGCCATCAGGTCACCCTGAATGTGGCCATTTAAAAAAAAAATCCTCCACAGAAAAGTGAGGATTTGTCACACCAGGCTGAACTCACGACCCCTCAAACGCCTCTGGCAACATTCGGTTCCTGATTTTTAGGTAAAAGGAAAGCAAAAATACAAAGGTGTCCCACATGTTGAGTTCCCAATTTAAGTCAATGTTTCTTTCATCCTTGTCCCAGGATGGGGGGAAAGAGAATTTTTCTTTTATTCTTCTATTGCAATTTTTATTATCTCACTTAAGGTGAGAGACAATTTTCATAGAATCATCACAGAATGACAGAATGGTTTGTGTTGGAAGGGACCTTAAAATTCATCCAGTTCCAATCCACTGCTATAGGTAGGACACCTTCCACTATCCCAGGTTGCTCCAAGCCCTGCCCAACCTGACCTTGGACACTTCCAAGGATGAGACATCCAAAAAATAAGCTTTAAATTGTCCATTGGAACTTTTTATTTTCAAAAAGAAAAGGTACATTAAAAAAATAAAAGAATCCCTGACAGTTGTTTTTCAATATGTAATAAAATTTTATAAAATATTCTGATAATACCTTCCATGAGGATTTAAATAGGATTGCTCTGACAAGTCAGCATTTTAAGGAGAAGGTGGCTTTTGATATCAAGGTTTGTTTATATTTCAAGAAAAAGAGAACCAGCTCTAATCATACTTTATCTGCTTCTTCTTTTTAAGCTGCTGTCTTTTGGGTAGAGAGATCATTTTTACAAAGAGTTTTTACAGCAGACCCACTAGGCATTATTAGAATCAAACTGATGATATTCCTCCTTAGGGCTAAAGAAATGGAGATAAGAGAAGTAAATACAATATTCAAGGTAATTTTTAATAAAACTGAAAAAGAAAAAAGTCTGTGCTTTCTTCAAATTTAGATGATTCTCTTGATCCTGAAAATAAATGCAACAATTTGCCAACCAAAATGATTTTCCAAAGCACTCAGGGTAGAACCAGTAATTTTATAATAGGATGAGTTTGCAGGTTTAACCACAAAGAAATAGCCATTTCCTTTTCCTGCAGAAGTTGATATGAAAAGAGGGTAGATAGCATGAATAATTATGATGGCTTGAAGAATATGTTTTGAAACTGCTTCAGAGTGAAGATTAGCTTTTTTGAGTAGATGGACATTTTCACAGTAAGTGTTCAGGGAAGGGGCTTGAATGATGCAAAGCGTTTTTATTTTATTTTATTTTTTATTTTATTATATTATATTTTGTAATAGATATTTTTCTTTTTTGCCCAACAGGGCACTTCATACATATACAAGTATTCCAATGTATCTATCAAACTCAAAACCAGTAATAATTCAGTCTGCTCAATTGCTTTAATCCAAGGATATAGTGAAGTTCCTGATCTGTCTAGTTATTATCCAAGATGCAGGCCAAATCTTCAGAAGGCTAAATAAATCCATAAGTCTTCGACCCCTCTAAAACTTACCGGGAAAAACCAGAAATTCTAATGGTTCAAGGAATAGCTATGGATTAGTGTGCTGAACTGTTTCATTTTAACAGATCTAAATTATTTCTTCTTTTCAATCTTTCCTTTTAATAGAAATTGCTTTAAAAGTCAAAACTGAAAATATCTGTTGACCAAAAAAAACCCCTTTTAAAAAATTTAGTAATGTCCAAGTGGGCTATTTTTGTACTTCTTGACTTCTTGTACATACCTACAGTTCTTTCACTTTTCTTTAATATTAAACTAGCTTTTTTTTTTTTTTTTGAGAAAACCTGTGGATTCAACAATCAGCCAGACCCTTCCAAAGATTTTGTTGAAAATTTTCAACCCCTTTCTGTTTATTCACTGCCCCGCTACACTAATGGCTTGCTGCCCTGTAATCCTGACACAGGGGCAGTTTTTCCCAGGATAGACACAAAGCCCATGGGAATCTGCACATGTTTGAGCTCCTGCAGCCTTTTAATCTGCAAGTGGCACCATTAACCCCAATAAAAGCGTTCACAGGCATGTGCCACAGTGCCCACTGCTCCTGCCCTTTGTTCCCAGGGCTCATCCTGAGAACTGAAAAGGAAAACTTGGCTAATAACCTGACTAAAATTGGAGCCAGCATCAAATGTGACCCCTTTTTCTCTCAAGTTTGGGGAAACTTACATTTAAGGTGAGGGTCCTGAGCTCACAATTTCACTTCTAAACCAGCTGTGAGAAGGAGAGCTGCCTCCCAAGGGCACTGAACCTTCTCCCTTCTGTCCCTGTGTCCCCCATGGCTGTAGAGAACAGCTTGGATCATGGAACCATGGAATGCTTTGGGTTTGAAGGGACCCTAAAGATCACCCAGACCCAACCCCCTGCCATGGGTGGGGACACCTTCCACTATCCCAGGTTGTTCCCATCCAGCCTGGCCTTGGACACTTCCAGGGATGGGACAGCCACAGCTTCCCTGGGCAACCTGTGCCAGGGCCTGAACACCCTCACAGGGAAAAAATTCTTCTTAATATCTAGGAATATTTGATATATTTAACTTCTGTCTAGCTAATGCTGGAAGGATTAATCCCACATTATTTCTTTATTCTGGTTTGTATCTGAACTCAGGCTTGGAGTTCTTCCAGTGACACCCACAGGCTTTGCCTTGCATCTATCCACCACAGCCACCATTAAAACAAAAGATCAACACTTAAACCCTTTCTTTATTTCCCACTGTCACTTCAGATGCAGTTTCCCCCTTGTAAGAAGAGGAAATGCCAAAAGTGTCACAGTAAATGCAATTACCAGCGTCTGCTTAATGTTTGGGGCTCGAGCCCTTTTGTTTGTTTGTTTTCCTCTTTCAGCTCTCACATTTACTTCTCCAGAGAAAAGCCTGGCGTATTTAAAAAACCATGAGTGAGACGATCCCAAAGAAAGAGCTGCTGCCACAATGAAGCAGAAGTTAAGTGACACCAAAGTCCCCTTGTCTGGCAGGCACATGCACACCCGGAGTCCCATCTGCCGGGCCCCGATAACTCATTTGCAGGGGGCACGACGAATGGCTGGGCCCGGAGCAGGCAGAATCAGCTGCAGCACACGTGCCTCTTGCTCTCTAATTCTTTATTGTTATTCCCTGAACTCTGGTGGCCCCAAGCAGCAGGAGACAGGGACACATGTAACAGCTCTCACCCTCTGGCCCAGATACCAACCCTTTTTTTTTTTTTTTTTTTTTTTTTGTGCGTGTGTTAGGCTACAAACACTTCCCAGGACTCTCATTCACCGTGGCAGAGCCGTTCCGAGAATTCGGCTGACACTCACATGGAGCTTGTTTTCTGTTCCTTTCAGCAGTGCCACTGCTCAGGAGGGGGAAGCGCTCACATCCAGGCTTTCAGTGAATAAACCTTTAGCAAAACTCCACCAGGAAAAAAAAAAGAAATAAAAAAGGGAAAAGTCCAGCAAATCCATCATTGTATCAGAGCAGCAGCAATCAGGAGCCAAGCAGGAATTTTTTCCCAAGTAACAAGGAGGTACTGCCCACACTTGGCTTATCTGGGCATTAATTTACATACATAACTCTCCGTGAAGAAGAGGTATCCGCTCTCTTTGACCTCAGTAAATCAAAAACAGACAGGTCACAACTTTAACTTATTCCTTTGGATACCAATCCACCGACACACAGAACTGTATGAAGCACATGCATAATACATAACCCAGCTCTGGTGCCGACCATCTGACTTCTTTTAACCCCACTGGTTTTTGTATTTTAATGGTGCTGAATTTAGACCTGTCATTCCAGGTTCTTTTCGTGTGTGTTGAATGTATTTGGCCAGAGTTTGTTCTATGCCTTTCCAATGAGGTCAGTAAGTAACTCAGTGTTTACACAGATGTTTCACAGAATAGAATCCATTGTTAATATGTAAATTGCATACGAGTGCTTGCCACTGAGTGTATATATTTATAGCTGGATAGTTGCAGGTAAATAGAGATATATGGATCTGCATATATATAGAGACAGAGATAGGTAAAGATATAGATATATAATTTGCATATAAAGACACAGAAATTCCCAGAATTATGTATAAGATTTGAATTACTATATAGATACTACATATAAGATATTACGATATTACGAATTACATAGGTATATACCTACCCTATAGGTATACAGAGATATATATACACATATATACATATATTGGAAGACATCCTTATCACATGTGGCTACTATTATTTACTGTCTGTCATCATATGGTGATAAGATATTGCTTCTGTTCAAATGCATGGAAATATCCTTCAGCAGCTCCAGGCTTCTGATTTAGCAGGGAAGAGAGATGGTTCTGGTGTCAGCATTAGGAACCTGCTTCCTTGTCTGCCTGAAGACAAGTGCAGCCCGGCACCAAGCAAATTTCATTGCTTCTTCAAATTATTTTTAAATAATAAGAAGTACTGTGGTTTCTGTTATTATTATTATTATTATTATTATTATTATTATTATTATTATTATTATTATTATTATTATTATTATTATTATTATCATCATCATCATCATCATCATCATCATCATCATCATCATCATCATTATTATTATTATTACAGGCCTTCTGCAGCAAGACTCCCTGGAAAATGAAGGGGCAGTGATGAGACTGACTACATCATGTCTTGACTTTACAATTTGATGGTTTTAAAAAGTCTGAAAGAAAAAAAAATGCTTTTTCTTTAACATAAATTGTTCAGACTTTGTCCCTTTAAAAAATCATAGAAAGTCCTGAACTGGAAGGAACCCCCAAGGATAATTGAGTTCCACTCCTGGGCCTGCACAGGACAACCCTAACAATACCCTGTGGCTGAAAGAGTTGTGCAAATACTGTTGGAGTTCTGGCAGCCTTGAGGCTGTGACCATTCCCTGGGGAGCCTGCTCACTTTTGGGATAACCCTGGAATCTCCAGTCCCAAACTGAAGATATTTCAGAAAAATTGTGTTCAAACTATGAGAGGTAGAGTCACCACATATCCCTGTGAAATGTAATTACCCTTAAACTTAATGGAATAAGAGGTTAAAATTAAATACATTATCCTCATATTTTTGCACAGGAGTGTTAATCATGGAATCAAAGAATGGTTTGGGTTGGAAGGGACCCTGAAATTCATCTAGCTTCAACCCCCTGCCATGGGCAGGAATGCTTCTGAAGAGAGATACATCAGGGCTGTGTCTGTGCTTGTAGGTAAGTGAGGATCTCATTTTACCTTTCATGTCCTCCTACAAACTGCTTTTACTGCTTTCCCCTCACTCTGCTTCACTCCTCTTCCTCTAAAGACCCCACATCTTGTCTATAAAGCCCCTGGCCCTTTCAATCCCACAGTGACGTGCATCAAGAAAGTCCTTGAAGGTGCATCCCACCTCACATTCCCAAGAGAAGTTCACTGCTAACAAATCAGTTTCCAATTAAATCTTCAGCCAATATCTCAGCTGGGTTTTTATAAAGATGCGCTAAAGTGTTTCCTCCTACAAACATCACAGAAAAGCTCTGTTCTTTTTACGCTGTTAACTCAGAAGTGCAGAGGGAAGGAAAGTTTTGACACTGGGGATGACATTTTCAGCACAGAGAGGCCTTTGCTCCAGCCCTTGCTCCCAGCATTGTTTCTCTGTTACATGAAATAACCATTTAATGCAAAATAAAGAATCCTTTGAACAGGGGCAGGAGCCCACACCCAGCTCATGTGATAAACCCATGAGTCACATTGCTCCTTGCTCTTGCTCTGGCCATCCCAGGGAATAGCTCACCCTTCCCTGCACGGAAGCAGTTTGAAATTCCCAGCCTCCATCACTGCCACGAAGCTGCAACAAGCCCAGTGCGGGTGGATGATGCTGAATTGATCTCAGAGCTCAAACTGCTGCTTGCCTGGGTGCAGTGCACGTGGCCTCCTGACCTAATTCTGCTCGTGATTTGCAGGCAGGATGTGCTGCTCCTTGCTCAGACCCTGCCTGCCTGGAGGAAGACTGATTTCCCTAAGCTCAGTCTAACCAGGATAAAAAAACTGCGTGGGAGAGACAAATGTAACCTCTCCCAGAAAAGGATGGATCTTCTGGCATCTCTGGATGTTGTTTATTATACAGGCCATGGAATTAAGCATCCTCAAAGCCACGAAATAAAGCTTGTTCAGGTGAAAATAGTAAATGAGGGTTTAAAGGCAAGGGGGGAGTAGCTTTAATATTTAAAGACCAGACACGAGGTAGAGTAAATGAGAAAACTGTTTGCAGGGAGGGGGAACAAGCAGATGGGAGACAGCCTGTATCAATACACCACCAATGGGACTAAGGGCAATCATGATTATTTAAGCTCTTCAAGGGCAAAATAAATAACCCAATCAATTATTTGTTAATGAAAAATTGGTAAAATGTGACTGCTACTTACACAGCGGTAAGAAGGGAGCATAACCCCACATATTTGACATGATCACAGGAGTCCCCACCATTTCTTCATCCTTAGCTGAATTTCAGTTTTAATCCTTGGCTCAGGGATGACAGAGGAGAATGGAAAGGATGTAAACAGAGCTAACAAATACTACAAAAATAATAAAAGGATAAGAACTGGTGTATAAATAAGACACATATATTTGTCTTTTATTTTTGAAGAAATAGTTGAAATGAGACTTTCTAATGGGTTTTAAAGGCAAACCTGTTTAATTTACAAAAGAAGGCATTTTACATGTAATTACTCCATGGTATTTGGTATAATTTTCCATTACTGTAGCAAAATACCTCTGCATATGTAGGGCTAATTTATGGATGAACCATCCCTGGAAGTGTCCAAGACCAGGCTGGATGGGTCTTGGAGCAACCTGGGATAGTGGAAGGTGTCCCTGCTCATGGAATGAGAGGAGGTTCAAGGTCTCTTCCAACCCAAATCATCCTGTAATTCTGTATTTTAATTATAAACTTCACTCCCATAAACACTGCTTATGTCATACTGCACTTGAAGCAATTCCAACAGTTCATAATCAGTTTCATTCACCAGTCATTAGATTATTCACATAGTTTCTTATTATTTTCCTGGATTTCACAATTCTTTTTTGTCTCTTTTTTTTAAATTTTTTTTTCGCCCATGTACTCAAAGTATTAAAATTGCGCGTGTCTTCTTTGGCTTCAGCTTGCATGTTTTATTTAAAAAAATGTCACTTGTGTGTTGTTCAGGATGAAATAACGCTGTGTGATGGTGTTCAAACCAGACCTTCTGTGGCATCTCCTTCATTAAAGGCCTTTACAAACAGGTTAGAGGATGAGCTCTGAGAAACAACACAGGTAGAGCTGATCCTGCCCTGGGGCTGGGCCATGGAAGAGGTGACCACTTGAGGTCCCTTCCAGCCTTAGGAGTCTATGTTTCATTATTCTGATGCAGCAAATTGCTGTGCCCCATTAAAATGACATAACACACATTGCTGAAGGTCCCGAGAGAGCTCATTAGAGTGAGGTGAGATTTTGGTTTAACCCTCTTTTTATTTCAGTGTAGAAACCAACCGAAAAATAGCTTGCAACCAACAATTCAGAAGCACAGAGATAAACTTATATCCCATACCTGCTGTAGGAGATTCATCTTAAAATCATCCACTTTGCAATCTCCTTCTGGAACATCTTAAACTGACTCCAGTTAGAATCTGGTCACTGGAGAAGGTGAAGCTGTGTGAGTTTCTAACTGAGATTAGGGTTTTACTTCTCTATTTCTGTAAGATCCAATTCTGAAAACCACTGTGTGTTCATAGACTAAGCTACCTATTAAACTTCAGGTCGGCCAAGCCGGGTTATCAGACTCTGAGTATTCCCTATTCTTAGAGTGTCTCTAGAAAATTATTTGAAGAGGTGATCTTTGAGAATACACAGACAAGTGGGGAGGGATGGGGGTAGAAGATTAAGTGGAGGGAGTTTATGAGTCCAACAAAAATGGTGCAGACTGGAGAAGCTACCCTTAGTGAAGTTCTACTATAATTGCACCCTTAGAAGGAAAAATAGAAAGGTTTTATTATATTCACTGAGTGGTTTTAGTGCTGGCCAGAGGTAGAAATGAGCCTTTACTGTAAGAGCTGACTGAATTTAGTTTGGAGTTTAGAGATGATCGTATTTTATTAACTTTATTTTTTTTTTCCCTAGACACTGATAAAAACTATAGAGAGCAGATCTCAGCACTCCTTTGTACAGCTAGTAACAAGATAAAGGCACATAGATTAAGGAATTCTCAAAAATAGAGAAAACAATCCAGACTGCCTGGACATGCACTGAGGCTCATTGCTGCAGGCGCTCACTGCTAAGATGTTATAGGGGACAAAATCTGAATTGATCATTCCTGAATTTGTCAGTTTGTAGCCAAATTCAAAGGGAAAGAGCAGTGACTCTGTGATTGGGAAAGTAAAAATGTTCATGAATTCTTTGGGTGGGTTATGAAAAATTCAGGCATTGGAACAGGCTGCTCAGGGTAGAGTCACCATCTCTGAAAGTGTTCAAAAATGTGTGGATGTGGCATTTGGGGACATGGGTTAGAGGTCACTTCAGCAGTGCTGGGTGAGTGGTTGAACTTGATAATTTTAGAGACTTTTTCCAACCTTAAAAATTCCATGATTCTAAATATTCAAAAGCTTCTGCCTAATTTAAACCACCATACATATGTATACATACATGCAATACTTGTTTTATTTCTCAAATCAAGCTCAGGTCAACTCACTGTTACCAGGCATAGATGATGCTAAATTGAATAATTTTTCTGCAGCTAATGGGATTCTTCATGATCCTAAACTTCTTACCAGCAGCCTCAGGCATGGCTAACCAGTAAGGAGACATCTATTTCCCTCCTCCTTCTTTTATACATTTAAACAAATAAAAGTTTAAATTACAGAATCCAGAGTGGCTTTCCCCTCACCTCCCGACTTCAATCTTCCTTTCCCTCCCATATTTTATTTTTTTCCCATTGCTCTTTAATTTAAATGTGATATTATAGGTGGACTTGCATCTTTTCTGTTGGTGGTATTCTGCACCTTTGGGAATCAAGGACTCCTTGTGGAAGAACTGTGGAGATAAATCAGAGGATTTCACTTCCTTCCAGTAGGTTTGCTTTCACTGTGCAAGGACAGCAAGGCTACCATAGAAATTCCAGGAGCCCACCAGAAGGTGCCAAACATTCAACCCTAGAGCTCTTCTGCCCATAACCCTTTGACATCACAGGATCGTTCTTGGGTATGAAACCTCGGCACATCCTGGCCTCCCACCCCTTCCTGGGATTTCTGTTCTCTGCAAAATCAGTCACTTCTTTGTTCAGCAACAGATGGGACCCTGTACCCAGTTTCAATCCTTGTGGCAGATTAGATGACACATGGAGATTAAAAGTGAAAAGTTTTTCAGGCTAGAGTGGCTAAAAATTGACATTTCCAGCTAAACTCCCAAATGACTCAGAAGAACCATGATCTCCTAGGCAAGATGGAGATCTCAGACCCAAGAACCAAAATCATTTATCTATCTGGGACAGAAGAAAGACTGAGTTCATTTCATTGTGCCTTCATTGCTTGTCCCATTTCCTGAGATGTGGCTACAAACCCAAATCACAGCTGCCAGAGCCCTCTGAGCAGCTTTGACTTCACCCTTTGATTAAAATATTAAAGAATATTTAAATGTTGCTTCCCTTGTGAACAATGTACCTGGTACTTAGTGGGAAGGGAAGGGTGAGATGTTGGGGAAAACTTGGATAAAAAGTATTTGATATCCTTCCTTCCTTCTATCACAAATATCTCCTATTATCTTCTACCAATTTTAATACACTGAAGAGGACAGCTGTAACTGAGAAGCAATCCCCAGTGATCCCAGAAGATCTGAAATCTTCAGATATACTAATAATCCTGCACGAAGCTCATTTCTTTCTGCAGTGACTGCAAGAACAGGCCCAAATTAATGACATTGTAAAGACAAAATGAGAAATGGAGGAGTTGAAGAACTTAAGCCAGAACAGAAGGATATTACATTTAGGTGATATCTGAAATGAAATAAGAAGGTATTTGAGAAGAAAGAGTAAGGTTCTATCACAGGTGGAGAAACTAAGGGAATGAAAAGGTCCAAGTGAGGATAGGGAGCTACTAGACAGGGAAAAAACAGAAAGTTTTTCTCTGTTTCTAAATCTACTTTATTTTATCTGGCAGAAGGACTTCTGTTTTCCATTGGTGTAAAGGTATGCAATGAAAGCTGGGAGATTCATTCCACCTCATAACAAGCACAATCAGGCACCTCTTTCATATTGCCTCATATTTTATATAGTCATGGGCCATTCTTGGCAGAGTTTATGCCATTCAGACCATACAATTAGAAATATGTCATTTGAATAATGGAGAGTCAAACTTACCTTCTAAGTATCTCCCATCATTTTGGAATAAGAAGTCATGAGAAAATTCTAATTTCTCTTTGTAATAATATCCAGAACCTATTTTTGTTTTCTTATCAAAGCTATTTAAAATCATGAACTTCCCTGCATGATAATTTACTTCATAACACTTCTATTTCTCCTTTAAGGTTTTTATTATTAATGAGAATGCATTTTTTATGGCACAGAATGCTGATATCTTTACTTATAAAGACAGTAGGAAAGTGTCATTTGATCATCTAATGACCTCTGGTGGATGAATCTAATTGACTCACAAACACATAATGTTTCACACTGGCTTTAACTTGTATTGATTGCATTACTGCAGGGCTGTGCAGCTTCTCCAGGCTGCAGAAATACCCAGCCTTTAAAAATAATCCCATCCCAACCCAGGAAGAAATGTTGCAAGTCTCAAGTGTCTCATGAGCTAATACCATAAAAACCTCTAATATTACTCATTGGGTCTAACTTTGTCCAATTTTCTTCTTGCGATCATGTGAGGAATGGCCTTAAACTGAAAAATCAGGTTGAGATTAGACATGAGGAAGAAATTCTTCCCTGTGAGGGTGGGGAGGCCCTGGCACAGATTTCCCAGAGAAGCTGTGGCTGCTCCATCCCTGGAAGAATTCAAGGCCAGGCTGGACAGGGTTTGGAGTAACCTGGGATGGTGGAAGGTGTCCCTGCCCATGGCAGGGAGTTGGAACTGGATGGGCTTAAAGTCCCTTCAAACCCAAACCATTCCATGATTTTATGATCTTAAAGGTTCCTTCTGTTGTGCATTTCACAGCAGAGAAGGCAGATGCTCCTCTTTTCCTCCTGTGCACACCTGTCTGGCTGTATTTTTACACCACACACTCTGTATTTGATGACAAATACTTCTATTGATGTGTACTAGTTACACTGTGGGATAATAAGGAAACCCAGGGAAGATATCCTTGCAAAATTACACTATGGAATGCATAAGTACCTATTACTACTGAGCAGGAGACAAAGTAATGAAAAGAAACATAAAGGAAGCAGAAATTCTTTCCAGTTACACTTTGTTTGCTAAACATTTGAGGAGGCCGTAGAAGCTTTTTGATCTCAGGTTTTGCTAAGTATTCCTTAAAAGCAGAGACATAAAAACAAACCAGAAAAAAAGAAAAAACTGTGGACTTACTTTGCATTTATAGCAAGATTCCCTTATTTCATTCAGTCTGCCTGAGACTTCCTTTAAAAGGCTATAAAAATATATCACCTACTTTAATGTGGGTTTATTTTTAGCTGCTAAAACATATGAAGTGAGACTATGCCCAGCTCCTCCACTAGTTCTGTTTTATTAATGTTTCCTCCCTTCTGTGTTTCCACCAAGTAGGGGTTGTTACCTGAACATGAGTTGTGCTCACAGAGGGAGTTGTGCGGCTGCAGATCCTGGGTGTGTTTGCTGCTGGTGGTGTGACCTAGAGGGGTGAGAGCACATATGGACCTGAGCAGCTTCTAGTACCTTCTAGGGAGGTTCTTTACATACAGCAGAGACCTTTTAGTCAAGAATTCCATATCCAAGCCCCCTGCAGATTAACCTGAAGGGTGCCTGCTATCCCAGCCCCACCATTAAAGGTCTTGAACGAGATTTCCACCTTTCTTGAATCCTCAGAGTAAAGTTTGAGTTGTCAGACTGAGCAGTAAACTTACTCTCCCTGCGCTGCACTTTCCCCTTGTAATGAGATTCATCCCAGCTCTTTCTGTCCCCAAACAGAGGGACATCCTGCACGGGGCAAATCCTTCCCTCATCCAAATGACTTCTCTCCCCCTCGCCTCTGTTCCTTGTTTTTATTCCCGCACGCAACCCTGGCACCAGCAAAAGACTCTCTTGGACAGAAAACAAAATCCTTTAACAATTCCACCAATGCAGAAGCCTCACTGGGGAGGAAATGGGAAACCTCTTCCCCTTCACTCTCGCTACCAGCGGCTGAATCAATGGAGGTCATTATATTCCTTGCCCAAGATGTCAGGGGTCAGGAAAGAGCAGCTTTGTTGAGGAGTCTCTCCAGCCTGATATTATGGATTTGAACAATGAAAACAGAGCTGGATTGTGAGAACCCATGTGAGATTATTTAAGGCAAGATAAAGTAATTTTGATCATTGCTATTGCAAGTGGGCTTTGGATCAAGAAGGGCACCCCTCTAGTCAGAGCTCTGGAGAGGATTAGTGCTGAGCAGGGCAGGAGGAGGGAGCAGGAGCCTTGATAAGACAGAGCAGGCAGAGCTCTGAGTGATGAAAATTCACATCCAGGGCTGGACATGGATTACCAGGTGATCCCATTTGGATTCCCCAAACAGTGTTTTTGCACAAAAGTTTGAGATTAATGGGACTGAGGGACTTAAAATGGAGTTTTTACAAACCCCAGGAAACTTCTGAGTTGTCTTAGGGAAACAGTGATCCTTTAGGCCAGGGCAGTCACTCTTTGGGCATTAGGAGAGGAAGTTGTGATTCCTCTTGTTCCTTTAACTCCCTGCCTTGGACTCCCAAGCCAATGCATCAGCTACTTCTGCAGCACAGGACTTGCTGCTCGCAGATGGTCACCTCTGTCCTGACACCTCTCCTGGACAAATAAATCACTTGGACGGAGTTGTGCAGGACTGAGTTATTGAGTTGTCAATAGAGATTCAGCTTTTCTCTCCTTCCTTCCTTCCTTCCTTCCTTCCTTCCTTCCTTCCTTCCTTCCTTCCTTCCTTCCTTCCTTCCTTCCTTCCTTCCTTCCTTCCTTCCTTCCTTCCTTCCTTCCTTCCTTCCTTCCTTCCTTCCTTCCTTCCTTCCTTCCTTCCTTCCTTCCTTCCTTCCTTCCTTCCGACACTTCCTTCCGACACTTCCTTCCTTCCTTCCTTCCTTCCGACACTTCCTTCCTTCCTTCCTTCCTTCCTTCCTTCCTTCCTTCCTTCCTTCCTTCCTTCCTTCCTTCCTTCCTTCCTTCCTTCCTTCCTTCCTTCCTTCCTTCCTTCCTTCCTTCCTTCCTTCCTTCCTTCCTTCCTTCCTTCCTTCCTTCCTTCCGACACTTCCTTCCTTCCTTCCTTCCTTCCGACACTTCCTTCCTTCCGACACTTCCTTCCTTCCGACACTTCCTTCCTTCCGACACTTCCTTCCTTCCGACACTTCCTTCCTTCCTTCCGACACTTCCTTCCGACACTTCCTTCCTTCCGACACTTCCTTCCTTCCTTCCGACACTTCCGACACTTCCTTCCTTCCTTCCTTCCGACACTTCCTTCCTTCCTTCCTTCCTTCCTTCCTTCCTTCCTTCCTTCCTTCCTTCCTTCCTTCCTTCCTTCCTTCCTTCCTTCCTTCCTTCCTTCCTTCCTTCCTTCCTTCCTTCCTTCCTTCCTTCCTTCCTTCCTTCCTTCCTTCCTTCCTTCCTTCCTTCCTTCCTTCCTTCCCTCCTTCCTTCCCTCCTCCTTCCCTCCCCAATCCCTTGCTTCTCATCTTCTTTTAATTTTATCTTTGGTAAAAGTTCAAACCAACTGAAATTCCAAGCCGGAAAAATTACTTACAAAACTGAGATATTTTTTCACCCTCTTTCTTTTTAGAAGCCTCAGAGCTGGACATATCTTCTCAAGACTAGCTCCAGTTTGAGTCATCAGCATTTTACAATAATAATAAAAATGAAAAACATTTCCTCAATAATTCCAGGCTTCCTCTCATTTGGATTACTTTAACTTGCCTCCAAAGTTGGTGGGAAGTTACATGATCTTATGAGAATATATTTGGGCTTACCAGTGCTTGAATTTTTCTCTTCATCTGGAAAACAGGTGAATTTGCTCTCATAACTCTCTTCTGTGGAGGATGCAGAGGAAAGCATGCCTGGATTCATCCTCTATTTCTTTCAGTACCAAACAGCAGCAAAACTTGCTGGTACCTCATCTCCGCATTTACCATCCTTTGAGTTTTTAGGTTTCCCTTTAATGTATCCCACTAAGATACTCAAAATCTGGGGTTGACGACAACCAAAGCCAGGACAGCAGGATGGCTGCACCATCCTCTTTGGACACAGAGCAGCAGCTTCTCCCAAGCAGAATTTGGGAGTGTGACCACAACCTGTGGCAGATGCCAGGCAAAGCGTGGAGTGACATTCTTGCTTTCAGCTCCTGCCATTTAGCTGAAAAATGGGAGTTTATTTGGCCATGGCAGACCCGATCCTGTGTTGGATCCCTGTCTCAACTTCAACCTGAATAGTTTTAGGAGAACTGAGACATTTTCTATATTGTTTAGAGAAAGTTGTTCTGATTTTATTAAAGTGCTAAACTCAGAGGGAAAACAACAAATTGTGATGATCTTTGTTTGAGGGTTGATGGTATTTTTCCATTATTTGGTTTTCTAAAAGAGGGGTTGTACAGTGGTTGCAAGTACTTAAAATTCTTTGAGAGCTCTGGATAGATTTTTTTTTTATCCAACATGTCAAAGCACCCAAGCCCAGAAGTTAGGCACTGAGGTACTTCTAAAAATGCCATTAGACCTCCAATTTATACCTTTAGGCATCTCATTGCCTTTAAAAATGTTGTCCCTGGTGCCAGTGAGAATTGGAGCTTCTGCATATCAGGCTCTGGTGCACAAAATGTGGAGAAGTTAAAGGGATTTTTACTGAAGGAATAAAACCCATAAATGTCGAAAGATATCAGCTGTCAATTTAATCTCAAATCACTAAAAAACACCCAAACACAGTCACTGGTTTTCTGTTTCTTTGTTTCACTTTCCAAAATTCCTATAATTTTATGCAAGTACCTCTTAGGGTGGAGATTGGTTCTCCTAAACAAAGAATCTGATTTTTTTTTAACTGTACAAAATATGCAATTGAAAAAAAAAGTGAGCAGTTGGACTGTGGAGAAAAATGAGACTACATCTGTAGGATTTTGTTCTGTTTATAGTATCAAATCACCAAACCCATTACATTCTTTATCCTACAGGCTTGTGCTGCAAACATTGAATACAATTCATACCCTAGGAAAAGAAATGTGTGCTTTTTAATTGTCCCTGATTTGAGCAACCATTAATTTCATTAGTCCCTCATTTTATTTTATTTTTTTAACTTATATGGGAAATCAAACCAGTTTATTTTAAAGCACAGCTATGAGCCACTGATTTTTTAAAATCCTAAAAACTGTGAATTGCACCATACATATGCCTATGCATATGCATATACCTACCCACACATAAACCAAAACTGTATAATTTATATTAAAAATGTGCATGTGCACACACAAACAGGAAAATATTTTCTTTTCTCTCACTGTAGAATCCAAACCTCAAAAAATAGGAGTTTGTATGAATCAAGGGCTTTCAAAAAAATAAATCCAGGTGAATGAATAAATCTATTCTTCTGTCCTGTGTTTAAAATATCTTGGGTTTGTCATAGGCTATATTTCAAACTACTGAGTCGTAAAATTAATCTTTTTCTTACAGTGATTTTTATTTATTTTGGTCCTTTATTTCACCTACTGAGAAACTCTAAGTACACTGTAGGTGAAAGGATAAGTTTCAGTGTACATTTGTGGGATGTAGAGGGGAGACTCTTAGGCAGACCACACAATTCATTCGCATTAACTCCAAGTTTTCTAAGGGGGAAAAACAACTCTTTGTACAATGGTATTATGCCATGTGGCATATTCTGAACCCTTAAATCTGTATTTAGGAAGAAACAGTCAAGCTAGGAAATAAATTCTTTAATTTTTGGATAGATCTCTGTGTGTTATTGGTATGTAAAGCTGCTGGGCTCTTACAGTGTGGTTACATCTCCTTCATGTTACATACAAGTTAACTTTAATCTGCATATATTTTGGAAAAAGTGCATGTATTCCCAGGCAGGGATACTGAAATAACATCACTGGTGGTGACTGGGATTGATAACAACCAAATTATTTAGTTGATCTCATCTACTTCATGGTTTGGTCCTGCACCAAGCACCTTGGTCCTTCCTGTCATCAGTGCTTAAGTGCTGTACCAAAATCTGATCATTTCATCTTTTCCCTTGGTGTTGGACCACTTCAGAATTTCCCTTCCTAGCTGAAGATTCTCCTCTTTTGAGATCCCCTGTAGCCAAAATATTAAATACCAGCAGTGCCTGTCAGAGCCAAACAATTCCTGCTGGGTTTGCAGAGAGTCAGAAGAAAGCCAGGTGGAGTATTTTGGATGTTTTAGCCTGATTTCATCTCACTCAGATAATCTGACCCTCTCAGGATGTTTATTTTGTCTTCTCACAACAGTGCATTTGTCCAGGATTTTAGGTGACATAGAAACTCTTGGAAGGATAAAAATAGGCTGTGCAGGGATGTCAGCTTTGTCCTTTGTCCTTCCAAGGGGTTAAATCCTAGAAAAAAAAATAGGGAAAAAAAAAAAAAAAAGAGAGAGGGAGAGGAAGAGAAAAAAAAAATAAAAGGTTAGTGTTTTCTGTCCATAAAAGAGAGTATTCTGCTCTGAAACCGAATTGGTCATGCATTCTTCCCCGTTTCCTGGCAGGAGGAGAGTGACTGCAGCACCTGCCCGCGCTCCGCGCTCCGTCCCGCCCGCTGGATCTGTCCCTTATTACCCTGCACTGGCCTGCAGGACCAAAGCAGCTTTGAGACGCCGATTTCCCTTAGTTAGCTCCATATGAAATTCCTCCTGGAGCATAGCTGGAAGTTGTTGGGTTTTTTTTTTTTTTTTTTTTTTTTTTTAATATTTTTTTTCTAGGACAAAACTGCTCGTGCTGAGCAGAGGGTCTGGATACCAGACATTTGGAATGGGGGTGAATGGACAATGCTCTGCTTCATTTTTTTCCCTCTCACATCTCCCCTCCAGCAAATGCCATCAACATTTGTAAAACGAAATTTTTTTGCTTTTGTTGGAGAGGTACTTTCACACTTAAAAAAAGAATTCTCCTCACTAATTTCTGTCTAATGTTTTGGATTAATCTGTTTTTCATGTTTCTTCCTCTTATTTACCTCTAGTCTCTATTCCCTAGCTCAGTCTTTGCATCTGGGCTGAGAAAGGTTGACAAAATGATCCAATTTCTCATGCTGGAAAAGAAAACTCCAATAAAACTGATATATCTCTGATTTGGTCTCAAATTTAGGGTGGAAGATCAAATGGTTAATGCCAAAAATATCTGAAAAAAAATCCACTTTTTACCATCTAAATGACAAGAATATTTTTTAAAAAACAAATTATTTTCTACAAAACAGATATACAAAGACCTTCCACTTCTAAATGAAAGTGCTTCTTTTCCTGTGCATTTCCTTACTGAAGCTTTGTGACCTAAGAAAGATTTTTTAGAAGAGCAGGTCCTAAAGGAATTTCTAAAAAGGGATCTTTTATTTATACTCCTTGAAGATTGTTTTTCTTTGTTTTGGCATGATGCAGAGTAACTTTCCTGGGACCAAAGAATTTCCCCAGTGAATGGTCCAGAGCCTGAACTCTCCCAGAGCCCAAGAGGAGAAAGATTAAAAGTTTTGGTTGGCCGTAAGGTCCCATTTTCCCTATGTCACAACTCACCCTAGGAGAGTTTTTGGGGAAGCAGGTGGTGAGATCTGCAGGTGATGTGGATTAGGTGATGTGGTTGCAGTCTACCACAAAACTAGACTGGCCTGAATATTTTTCACTTCCTACTCTTGCTGAAGTCACTCTCATCCTTCCTCCACCCCAGACTATGCTCATGGCAATAGGAGGAGATAAATCTATCGCCTGGCAGAGACAGGTGAGGTTATGAATTTTAAGGACCACTTGTGGAAAAGAAAAATACATGTCATTCCCTCTGAAGGATGACAACTCCACTGATCCACAGTCATATAAAACTAAAAGGAAGAGATAGTCTTTATGTAAGTATTGATGGCCTATTTTTATTTTGCTTTTTCTTAAAAAAATAGATAAATAAAGGACATTTTTAGGTGTAGAAAATATGACTAATTCCCTTAAGTATATCAGAAATTCAGCTTGCTCTTTCTTCATGGCTGAAAGTAGTAGTTATGGAAAGTGCTGTAAAGTAAGACAATCTCGAGGGAAATAAATTTGTATTTCTAGAAAAAGAGTTATGAAAAGACATATTTATCCCATTCTTATGATGTGTGTGACTCACCAGGGCTAAAAAAATTCTTTGGCCACTGTTGACTGAAAAGGGCTGGGGGAATATTGTGTAGTGTCTCACTAGAAGAGGACTGAAGGTTTTCAACTGCTTGTTTGCCAGGAGAAATGGGGGAGCAGAAAGCTGGCTGCAGGTGGATCCCATTAACCCTGGAATAATACATGTCAACAAGCAACAATTCTGGGAATTTTCAAATATCTACCCAGTCTCTCAGCTGCATTTCTCCATCCTGCCCAGAATTTGTGTGCTGTGCTTTTATCTCCTGGACACTGTAAGAAATTAAGGAGAGAGATTCTCTCTATATCTGGGTGCCACATCCTTGTCCACCACAATATTCCCAAGACTTTTTCAGGCTCATATTGAGTGAAACAAAATAATAAAGTTGAAATGTTAATTTAAATTTTCCTCTTGACAGATGAGTCAAGAAGAACACACGATTGCATTGTCCTCTGGAATATCCATCTTCAGGGATCACCTCTGGCCTTTTATCTGTATTTTCTTGGCTGTTTTTTTCCCAATGAGTGAGCGACTGCACACACCCCACCAACCCCACCAATGCTATTGAATTTTTCTGTGCTTGAGGGGCACTTTCTCTGATGAGATCCAGTTGTGTCCATTTTGGTGCTGCCAAGCCCTTAGCAATCTGGTTAGATTAATGAAAGGTGCTCCTTGTAACCAAATCCCCTTTCCTGGGGGTAACCCATTCTCCACCTCCAGAACCATCCCCAGGAACACACCAGGCTGAAAGATAGACGGTTCTTAAATAACTTCATCCTTGCTGCTCAGATTGATATCTATGAACAGATGTTAATTATAAGGAAAGCAATAGTTGAAATGCAGATGGTATAGAAAATGTCTGTGCACATTCAATCTGTGTTGCTTTTCATAATACCAAACACTGTTCCCATTGAAATGCTGGGTCTGTAGGAAATCGTTGCGAGGTTTTAAACAGAACACCCCTACCCCCTTGTGGCATAATGTCATTTCTGGAATGGAAATAAACCTGCATGAAAATTGCTTCCCCTGGTCCTCTAAAGCACCTTAATCAGGTGAGGGAGCAACTCTGGAAAGCTGCTCCCTTCCCTGCTTACACTGAGCTCTGCAGATCTCAGCCCAAGTATTCAGTTCCCTACAGCGGGAACTGAAACCTTTGCTAAAGAAATCAAAATAAACCAAAGCTAAAGGCTGGTATTTTTTGGCTTTTGTCCCCTTATTTATTTTCCTTTCTGTTGAGCTTTAAGTGCCAGTCCCTGCTGCTGAACCAGCTCAGCTTTTTGCCCACTCTTTTGCAGGGTGTTATGGCGCATCGTGTTTCCAGGGCATGGCATGTGGTGGAAGGTTGGTTCAGGATGAATTCAGATGGCTGATATTTTCACACGCAGCAAGGTCACAGTGAGCAGTAAAAGTCATCCCAAACAGATTTCAGCACAGATGCCCAAACTGGCCAGATTAGGCCACTCCTTCCCTGTGCAATGGCAGAGTCACTTTATCTGCCTGGAAGTGAACCATCCCTATTATTCCATAATGGTTACATTAATAGGATAAACACTGTGGAGTAGAGATTATATTAAATATGAACATTTATCTCAAAACCTGATCAGAAATTTTCTTTCTCTTGGCTATACATATTGAATGTAGAAACTCATGGAGGGAATGCTTTTTTTTAGTTTAAAATCAGTTAGAGCCATTTTTAATTTGTCCACAACAAAGAGTTGAGCATGTCTATTGTCAAGGCAGAGCTTTCAACAGTGACAACTAATTTAGGACACCTTCATGCCTTGTTTCTGAGTTTAAAGAGGTCAATTTTGACTTTCTGAGCAGTGCAAAACCATATTTCTTCAGCTACAAGGGAACCTGTAGATGGGTCCTTTGAATTTTTGAACAACATCACCCAAAACCTTCTAACTGTGAACATTCAAATGCTTTTTTACAACATTTCCTTAACAAAGAATTTGTAACACTTGTTTATAACGATTTTTCTTTTCTCATTTTCTAAAATTTTATTTAAGCATCACATTATGCATGTGGTATTACTGAGGATCTTGGAGTAATTTCAGATGGCAATTAGACATTGGTCTTAACAGATTTTGAGTTTGGTGTCTTCCAAAAGCTTCCTGTCCAAAGCATCATGAGAGCTCAGACCTATTTCATGCAATTATCGGTTATTTGGCTTTCCCACTTGCAAATAAAAGATTTAGGGCATCATTTTTATATGGGCTACACTAAATGCTCAGAAACCAGAAGGCAAATAAAATGGACCTGGAACCTACTCCACTATTAAGGGTTGTGAAATCTGCTCCTCATTTGGGATTTAAAATGACCTCATGCTTTTTGAGGCCTGGCTCCTCAGAATGCTTGAACTTTCAGATATTGCACTTTACTTGCCCTCCTGAAGGCCTTCTTTCAAGAAAGATGAGCTTTGGTTTTGTATTAGGGTATTTTTTTCCTTTCTTTATAAATTATCCAAAGAACAGTCCATTCTTCCTTCTAAAAAACTTTCTGAAAATTGAATTAGAGAAAATCTGAAATTTTTCTGCTCATGTTGGCACTGGTGTTTAGACAAGTAAATGCTTTTTTTTTTCCCCCAAATGTGCATCCAAAAACTGATCACAGATAGTGATCTGGTGATTAAGCATATTTGTGGTTCAGTTCAGAAAGGAATTACTGAAAAACAAGCAAACTGCATTTTAACTTATGGTCACATCTCCAAATTGTTTTCCCCGCATTGTCTTACCAGCTCTGTGCTGGTTTATAGCACAGCTCATTGCCCTCCAAAGCTGGAGTCACCCTGACCTCTGCTGTACCTGTGGAAGGATTTACTGGGTGGCTTCAGGTACACAAGTCCCTACAAAAAAATCCCTTCAAAGAGTGCACATTAACCCACAAGCCCTGTTTGTTAAGATGCCTGGCCTTGCCCATCTGACTCCTGAGATTTTTCAGCTTGTCACTCTTCTCAAAACATGTTTCACCCCATTCAGGTGACTTCCTCTGTCTGGTGTCCACTGCTCAGCATCTGAGCTGCCCAAAGCGGTGACACAGCCACGTGCTTGGAGCTGAGATGGACAACCTTATTTCCTAATAAAATAAATTAATGGTTCAATGGAACAACCTAAAGTCATGATTTGCTAACCTAAAGTCATGATTTGCTATTCTTTAAATCCTTATGAAGCACCTGCATGACAGACAAACCAACTCTTTATTTTCAGAAGGAGAAAAGGGTTAATTTCATGCAGTAATTTATTTGGATCTGGTTAACATGTCCCTGTTTCAAGCACTGCTCTGCAGTATTACACAGCTGCTCCAGAGGTGACTGAATTGCACTGATGGATGACTTGATACTTTTACATATTGGGTTAAATAGCTTCCCATTTCTTTTAGCATGAAATATGAGAAGGTAAAGCGGCAGATTTTTCTCTGCTGCTTTATTCAGTAAACTGGTTCAGCAGCAAGGATGTAGGTAAATCAAATATTTCTAACATTGTTTGAGAACATGTCTCCCATTGATTTCAAAAACATCTCTAGGGATAGTTTCTTAAATTAAACTTAACAATAGCATGCATCAGTTAAGATCTATTAGATCCAGGAGACGATAACACTTATTAAAATTATGAGTTTCATGCTTGCACTGTTTATAAAGTTTAAACATAATTTTTCCAATTAACCTGCCCTCCTTCTTAGCAGCACTGAAGCATTTAATAATGAAGATAATGAATGAGAAGTTCCTTTGAAGTAGTCACAGGAATGTTCCTATTAGTTATTCTGACATGTAAATAGCACCTCCTGTTCTTCTTCACTCTCTGTGTGACCCGTAGCTGGGGCTCCTGGAGTGGTGAAAAAGCCATGAGAAGAGACACAAAAAGACTTCAGACAGTGCTCCTGCCTCTTTGTTTGCTGGAAAGGCTCTACCAAGCAACAGAACAAGAAGAAATTGCCTCAATTGCCTCAAGTTTAAACCAGAGGAGGTTTAAATTGGATATTAGGAACATTTTTTTCCACCAAAAGGATGGTCAGGCATTGGAAAAGACTGCCTAGGGCAATGGTGGAGTCACTGTCCCTGGAGGGATTTAAAAGCCATGTGGACACGGTTTAATGGTGACCATGGCAGCTTTGAGAGAAGAGTTGGACTGGATGATCTTAGGGGCTTTTCCAACCTAAATAATTCCATGATGTTTGGAGACAGGGACAGGGATTCCTTGCAGAATCAGCTCTATATTCAAGCAGAGTAATAACCAAAAAGTTTCTCATCTAATTCAGACGTGGTGCTAAGGTTGCCAATGAACAAAGATGAATCTCAAGGGGAATCAAGACTGCAGGACCTAAAATCAAGTCCTTCTTCAGCTGGACTTGATGATCATTGCAGGTCTTCTCTTCTCTCTCTTCTCTTCTCTTCTCTTCTCTTCTCTTCTCTTCTCTTCTCTTCTCTTCTCTTCTCTTCTCTTCTCTTCTCTTCTCTTCTCTTCTCTTCTCTTCTCTTTTCTCTGTGATTACATTATTAATATTATTGTGTGTTTTTCTTTACAAATAAATACATGGTTACTTTCCTTTTTTAACATATATATCAGTAAAGGGGAAAAAAATGGGCAGGATGGATGTGCCCAGAGAAGGCAAAGAAGGAGCGGCTGAGTGACGCAGAGGAAAGTGAGGGATCAGAAATAGAACCACATTGAAAATATGAAGAAAATGGAGGACTTAGGAAGGTTGGATTGTCCAGCAAGACATTGAACGTGTTTTAGGAAGGACAAGGCTTTGTTATTTGTCTGCACCCAGAAATGTGCTTCACACAGGTCAATCATATACACTCAAGTTAAAAGATTGCAGATTGGAAGAGATGGGGAACAGGCCATTGTAGCTAACAAGGAGAAGGAAACTGACACATGGAAAGAGGCAGGAAGAGCAGGACTGCATTAGTTTTGCAGAAAAGGCTTTGAAGGAGTAATATCACAGAGGAGAGAAGAGAATAAGAAGGCCAAATGGGAGAAAAGCTATTTAAACAAACAGACAAAGCTGGCAAAAGAACAACTGCTTACAAACAAGCAAACAATCATTTTAGGCTGAAAATTAGGTTCCCAACCACCAAGGAAATGAAACTCTGGAACAACATTTTAGTAAGATCACTAGGACACAGCTAAAATCAGGCTGAAGATGGGACCTGATAAAGATATGAAGGAACCATATGATCTGCTCAGCAAGATTCTGATCCCAGCAACCCATTCCAGCTCTGTGTTCCTTTTATTTACACTTCTTCTGTCCTGATAGACAAAACAGCAGCTTGTGAATACATATAATTTTATCAAAAGGAACCGAATTCATCAGTCAAAGGAACTAAATGCATGAGTCAAAAGTGTCCTGAGGTGGTTTTAACTTGAGCAACTAACTTTTGAAGGGCCCAGCTCTTCTCTTCTGGTTGTGGAATTCTTGCTGACATCCTTAGGAGGCCCATGTGTGACCAGGTTGCTGAATATGAACTGGAAATTGGCAGAATGGATCAGAGAGGAAAATTTAGCCCTCAGCGATTGCTTTGCATCTTGCTGACCTTGGCAAATGTACAGCTATTTTTCCCAAGTAAGATAAGATGTTTTTTAACCATCTTCTCCAGCAAATAAGGCACAAAGATGGGAAGATGTCATCAGAGACTTCCTAACTCCTCATTGCTTGCACATATTTGTAGAACATTTTCATTTAAGACAAAACAGAAAAAAAAAAAAAAAAAAAGATTATATTCTTGACTGTGGGTGGCTTTGGGCAAGACATTCAGTGATTTAAATACTAGAAAGGATAAGCAGGGCCAATTCTCTGCTAGCCCTGCTGGTCATCCGCTGGGAAGAACTGGTGGTGAATGTTATAGTAGCTTCTTTGGGCTAGGTCTCATAAGCTCTTTGAGGTCTATAACACACTAAAGATAGCTCAGCTACCCTTGGAGGTATAAAAATTAGCAGGATGGCTTCTGTTGAAGTGTTGGAAATAAAAAGGTTTAATAAAAGGCAAAATAACAAACAGAGAAAAACTGAGCTAGGTGCTAGAAGTTCTTGTTTTTAGTAAAACACCTCACAAAAGTGATTAATTTCTTTGTTCTCTTCTTTTTCTAGTAAATTGCCGAAGTGGGACTTTTTGGCTTCTGTCCAATTGGCTATCCTTAAGTTTGAAGTGAAGTCCCCTAGGCTTATGAGGTGACTTTTTCGCCTAATTGAGGAGAGAAACTTCTGACCTTCTTTCCTTTTTGAGAGGACAAAATATAGTTTTGTCACTCCATCAACAAGAGGCACACTCCTATAGGTGAACATGGCCAGAGATGAAAGTTGGGACAGCAGTGATTCAGTAAGGCTGTAGGATCCAGAAGAAGGCTGGGATGGGTGGTCCCAGAGTCAGAACAGTGGATTTCTGGACAAGAAACTATGTCAGTAAAAAGTGCTGTACAGACTCCCCTGCAAGTAGGCAGAGAAGAGGGAGCTGCTGTGTGAAGCTGCCATACTTTGAAGAAAAAGAGCTCTGGAATAAATGTTCTGTGTGTGCAAGAAGAGAAAGAAATTCACCAGGACTGCTTGGCTAATCAAGGAACTTCTTGATGAGCTAAAATGCTAGAAGGGAGCACACACAAAGCAAAAATAAGGAAGGGAAACAAAGGAGGAGCATCAAAGCTCTGTTTGTGCTCTTAGGGATGAAAGGAAAAGACCAAAGCCCAGCTGGCATTAAGACAGAGAAGAAGAACAGCAGAGAGGAGGGAATCCACAGGTGTGCCAGTGGCAGAGGGAAGTTCAGGGGAAATGCAAGTCCACTGCTGGATGCAGGAGAAAATCTGATTTATTATCAGCAGAGAGGAAAAGGCTGAAGTGCAAAAGGCCTTCTCAGGATCAGTTTCAGAAGCCCAGAAGGTTCCAGACCTTTGGGTGGGTTGACACAGCTTGGCAGGGAGAGGGGCAGCCAGGAGTGAGGAAGGAACAGACAAGGCACTAGTTAGGGGAGCTCAATTAAACCCATGTGATCAGGTCAATACCCTTGAGGATACTAAGAGTGTCAGCTGATGTGGCTGGGTGAGGTCTCTGTCTATCATTTATGAACTATTACGGCTCCTAAGTGGAGGTATTGCTGACTGGAAAAGACTGATGGGAAAACATTTTTCCCATCCTCAAGAAAGACACTAAGGAGAAGCCAAAGAGTTACGAGCCAGTCAAGGCAGTCTGCAGGTGAATATCAGCTCTTCTCCCTGTATCCAGTGATAAGAGGCTGGGAATGATTCATTGCTGCACCAGGGGAGGTTCAGACTGGACACTGGAGAATCTTTTCCAAGAGAGAGGTCAAACACTGGAACAGGCTTCCTGAAGAGGTGGTTGACACCCCAAGCCTGTCAACATTTGCACAAGGGCATTAACAACATGCTTCAATTTTTGGTCAACCCTGATACTGTCAGGATGGATGAGCTGGATGATTATTGAAAATTCTTTCCAATGTAAATATTCTATTCTATCCTATTCTAGTCTAGTCTAGTCTAGTCTAGTCTAGTCTCTTTCATTAATCTGCTGAAGTAATTCTGGGACATCAAGTCTAGTTTGGGACTCCTATTCCAGTTCTACACAGAGAAATTAAATACAGGCTTTAAAGAAAACGACGAGCAAGGAGACTTTGCAGAGGCAGCTCTTATTCAGAATGGTAAAATGGAGTCTAAGAGCAACCCAAAACAAACTCATACTGACTTGGTAAGTAGCTACAAACAAAAAAGACTAAAACATTTCTCCATTGTCTTTAAACACAACAGTCAAGGCCACAGATTGCAGATTGAAAGGTTCAGACTGGGTGTCAGGAAAAGGTTTTCATTATGAGGTTTTTCAGCACTGGAAATGAGTCCTGTAGACCTCATAGAAGTTCCTTCCTCAGAAGATTTTAAGATTTGTTGGAAAAAACTCTGGCTGAACATGACCTAGTGGTTGTGATAGTTGGTCCAGGTGGGCCTCCAGACAACACTTCTGCCTTCTTCTCTGCGATTCTGGGAACCCTCTGTCCCACAGTTTCCATGTCTCTAAGATGGTAATAAAGACTTTGACCTCAATTAGAAAACATTTAAATAGATACTGAAAAAAACAAGTGGAAGACCTTAATATTAAACTAAACAACTTCATGTATCAATATCACTAAATTCAATGTTATCTTTCAATTCAATATATGTCTTCTTAATTTTTTTTATAGTATAAATCAACATTCATGAGAATGTTTCAGGATGATTCAGACTTTGAGGATGCAGAATGTGGTATTTTGGCAATTTCAACAATTTCAATCCCAGGAAATTTTAAATAGAATTTTTTTCCCAAAATTTCAAAATGGCAGCAATGTTAAGAGGTCAATCCTAGGTTTCCTTTCCAGTCAGTAAAGAAAGAGATTTTACCAGAGTGTGATTCATCTGACCTATTTTAGGCACCTTCTCTAAGCTGAGATGAATCACTTCTAGTGCCAATTGCTTTGCAATGACTCTAAAAGGAGTCAAGGGTGACCATCTCCTGTGGTGAAGCCTGCAGTTAAATGCACATATCTTGCCCAAATAGAAGCATTCTAACTGAATAATAATATGTATTTTCAGTTAGGTTAATGCATTCAGCAAAATAGTGATGAGTTTTATGGGGTAAGATTCCTGATATTTGCGTTGAAATCTTCTCAATTCTGGACATTGTGATGTTTCAAAAATGTTAAAGGATGAAACCGCCAAGATTTGGAAATGTCTAAGATAATCACCACTCACACTGAATGCTACCAGCTGAAGGAAAACAGGAATTTAGGACAGTCCTTTTCCCCTTACTTTAGCAAAGAATTGGTTTCCAGAAGTCCCTTCCAATGTAGAGTATCCATTATTTTGTGATTCTGTTATTAACCTTTCTGAATTTACTCTGCTTTGTTTGGTTTTGCTTTTATAGTCGTTTAAGCCTCCACAATATCTCAATGCAATGACTCCTATGTGATTAGGTTTTATGCAAAGCAAACAAAAACTGAAAAACAAGTAAAAAAAAATAAGTGAAACATTCTCTTTCTGTTAAATCTTCTCTCAGATCAATTAATTGGACATTTTCTGTCTCTGCTCACTATCACACTCTGTCAAAAATGAGGAGAGCTATACAGAATATATCAATATTACTGGCACTGACTGTTACCAGGAAAGTTAATTTGGAACAGGTTTTTTAAGCAAACAATAAAATATGTTTTTAAAATTTTTTGTTGCATTTATTCACAAAAAAAAAGAGACAAAATCTCAAGAAACACAAGAACAATAATAACAATAAAGTAAGAAAAACTAATTCCCCAAAACTGATTTAAATCAACAAGAAGTAGTTTATTTAAATTTCGTATTTTTACAGGATACACCATGGTTTTAATGGATACTTCCAAATGAAACATGGAACTTTGCTTTAAAGGCTTTTGAAACAGGAGGAGCTGGCAATAAGAAACAGAATCAACATTTTTTGGGAATGAAAACTTTGTCAAAAGAAAAATATTCTCATAGTAAGGAATTTTCACTGTATAATGAGGGAAAAAAAAAGTGTCCAAAATTTGACAGTCAGCAGTAGTTGTTAGGTGTAAAAAAATCCAGCACATCATTAATAACTTTCTCCCTTCCAAAGCCTTTTTCCATTTTCGAATAATTCTGTTATGGGGAAAATATATATTTTAGAATATATCTTTAAAAAATATATAATAATTTTATTTTGCAATCAGAAACGGAGGAAACAAATCCCTAATGAATCTCTGATTACACCGAGCAACATCTTCAGGAGCAGCAGAGAGCGGCTGAGCAGGGAGCTGTGCCGCAGCCAGATACTGAAAAACCAAATTAACGCTAATTATACCGGGGCTTGCTGCGGAGCGAGCAGCGTGACTTCACCCGGGGAAGGAGGCAGCGCTTTCACTAGGTGGCACAGTTCTGACACATTTACACATCATTACCCAGCGCTAATGTCACCTCGCAGGGCGCGGGGCCGCGGGAGCCAGGGGCTCTCCGAGCATCACTCAGCGATGTGTGATCTGTGAGTGGAAACTGCATCCCGGCTCCCGACGGGCACCAGATCCAAGCTGAGCTCTGTCAGCCGGCCTTGAAATTAACAGCAAGGAGTTGAGTGTTTCGTAGAAATGGGGCTTCAATCTCGGCGCAGCTGGGAGGTGAAGGGGGAAAAGGGAAAAGCGTTCGCTGGCTTTGCGCGTCCGCGATCGTCATCGTAAAATCGTGGGATCGTTTGGGTTGGAAGGGAGCTTAAAGATCATCTCATTCTAAGCCTCTCCCATAGGCAGGGACAGGACCAGGCTGATCAAAGCTGCATACAGCCTGCCTTGGACACCTCTGATGGTCAGTTTGGGTGAGCTGACTGTTAGAATCAAAGAATCATTTGGGTTGGAAAAGATCTTTAAGGTCAGTGAGGGAAAACATCCCCCAACACTGCCAAGCCCGTCCCTAGCCCATGTCCCCATGTGCCACATCTACACAGCTTTTAAATCCCTCCAGGAATATTGACTCCACCACTGACCTGGCAGCCTCATCCAACGCTTGAGCATACTCCCAGTGGAGGAATTATTCCTAATGTTCAATCTTTCCTGGCAAAACTTGAGGCCATTTTCTCCTCTTCTGATGCTTGTTTCTTGGGAGAAGATTGCCATGATACTCATGCTTGACAGGAGAAACATCAGTGGGTAAAGCAGGGACATAAAGAAGCAGTTTTGGCCTAGTAAGGAAGTAAAAGTTCAGAACAGAACCATGGGAATATCATAGAATCATACAATCATATCACAGAATCACAGAATCCCTGCAACTGTTGGACCATGAAAACTTAGAAACATCAGTTTCTTTAGGCAGCAATAACCAGGCAAAGGATACACCTGTTCCATCCACCTCTGATTCTCAAACTCATTTGTCAAAGTTAACTTTTACATCTCAACCATCTCATTAAAACTAGTGAGATGTGAGCTCCTGCTACCAACTGCATTTGGCCTGATCTGTCAATCTGCTGGTCAGTCTTTATGTAAAGGGATGGTATTTTAACATTTTATCAAAGGCTGATGAATGATTAATAGCAGGAATAAGTGTGCTTTGGATGTAAGGCTTCTGAATTATAAATGGTTATAAGTGCAGTAATAGAGGATATTAGAGAGGGTGGTGTGCCCAATATTTACCCACTGGGCATAGCAAAAATGAGCTAATCTTTATTAAAGATGACCTATTAATCAGCAATGACTCTTAACAAAAGAAACTTCTTAATAAAAGTATTTCTATGTAAATTTGTAGAATTTCTAGAAACATCTTACAAAACAAAGTTCTGACAATTGTGGACAGAAATTTTCATTCCCAGCAGCAAGAAAACCATTGCAGAGCTTAGGCTTTCAGTCAAGACTGCCAGCAACAACCGAAACTTTTTATTTTTTTAAAAGCTGTATTTTATTAAATAACTTTTCAGGAGATGACCAGTAGGTTGTAAGGGGCTGATGCCTCCAAGCTGCCAACTTACATTTAAAGTTCCTCTCTAACTAATGCTCTGCCCAGGGCTGTTACCCAATTAACAGGAATTTACAGGGAAGGTTTGCTATGCAATGACTGTGCTCGAGGCCATTTCATGGTATCCTACCACCTCAAGACCTAAGGGTAGGAATGGATAAAACTTTAGGTTTTGATTCCAAATGTGTATACCACCACAAGTGGCCAGTTCAGGGTTTTGTATTCCCCCATACATACAGCAGAGATGGTCAGATGCATCCAAAAGGCAATCCAGAAGGAACATGTGCTGGTGCCAGAGAAGTTAACAGCAGGTTAAGCTGTGTTCTGCTCTAAAGGCCAGCTCAGGAATGCGTGTTAGAAATCACTGACCTTTGTACTCAATGTAGAGACATTAATGAGCAAAGCTTGGGTTGGGATTTTGGTAAGGAGAACCCTCTGGTCAACCTGAGATTAACATTACTGCAATCACATCTCCAGTGAACGTGTTGCAATCTGCAAACCCTGGAATATTTTCTCTAGAGAATAAAATTCACTTACCCCATTGAAACTGGGCCAAAACATGGCCAAAACACAGATTTAGGATTGTGGATGAAGTTCGTCTGCCTACAGCTGAGGTTGTCACAGACAGAATTCTGCATATCATCTGTGGAGAGGTGTAACACTTCTTGCGTGTGGTCATCTGCAGAAAAAGGGGTCACCTGCAGGAGAAGGGATCATCTGAAGATGAAAGACCTGAGAAGTAGCTCTTTGTTTATAAAGGTAATCATAAGTTTATAAAGGACAATGAGCTCAAAAGCAGAAGTCTTCTCTAAAAGTAGATGGGATGACATTTACAGAGAAAAACAGAGAGATGTGATAATGCTCATTCATGCTCTCTTAGATAGTCCCAAGAAAGCAAATATTTGGTGGGGCAGAACTAAAATATAGTCCCCACCAGCTGAATGCTCAAACTGTGCTCTCACGTGTGAGTTGGGGCTGCCAACCACAATTCACTCTGGTGGCCTCAATAACCTCCACAGGTTCATATCTCCAGTGCTGCTAATTCAGAGTTGGACCCTGAACAGGGAATATCTGGGTGTTTTTTAGCTCTGGGACATGCATAATCACTTGATCAAATCACAGCCAGGAGCTTGGAAAGAGAAATCTCCAAATTAATCCCCATCCTAAATCTCAGAAAGATTTTTTAATGAGAATTCATATTAAGATTTAAATGCGTGCTTTGTGTACATGACACTTGTTATTAACTACATGTGAATGTGCTTGCTCACATGTGTGCAGGTATGCATCTATGTATATTAAATGCTTAAAATGAATTTATATATTTATATATATGTATATATTTGAGGTCAGAACATCTTTTTGAGCAATGCTGATGCAGCTCCAAGCGCAACACGGTTCCAGGTCATTAGTGCCTACATGTGATCACAGCAAAAACATTAAATACCAGCAGTGGCTGAGTTTTCAGAGAGATGAGTAGTGCTCAGATCACAAGCTGCTTTTATTTAAACATTCAAAGTAATTTTTATTTTTATCTTTTATACCAGCACAAGGATTTGTTTTAATTCATCTCTCTCTTGTAGCTGCCTGCCTCTTCACGTTCTTCCCTACCTGTCTTCAAGTTGTTGTGTTTTGGGTTTTTTTCTCCTCTCTTAATCAAAATTAGAAAGAGATTGTGTGTGCCTGTTAAAAAAAGAGGGGCTTGGCTAAAAATAGTTCCCCAAGACAGGATATATTACAGCAAACTGCTTTTGCCTCTGGATGTTAGTGGAGTTTCCTTTGTTGTCTTCTTTGATTGTTTCATTTATATGGCAGGTTAGACAACAGCAGACTCCTATTATTGCCTTTTCTCAGCGGTGAATTTTCTTTTATTTATTTATTTTTAAGGCTTGGAGCCCCTGAGGACAGTCACTCCCTAACCACAGCTGGTGACAGGAGGAGGGTTTTTCGTGCGTTCGATACTTAGAGCTGAGAGCTGACTGGTGAGCAGATTAACAGCAAGGCTATTAAGTGGGATACAGTCTCCATTTTTAAATTGCCTAGGCCTTTAATAAAAGAAGGAGAGAGAGGGAAAGGGAGACAGAGAGAAGTCTTAATAGTATAACATCTTCTGTATGCTCGCAATCCATTTCGCCAGATGCTAAATTACTTTCTTTCCCTCCCCCCTCCGTGCATCCACCCCACTTTCCTGCGTCTGGTGTCTGATGCTCTGTCTCACTGCTGGGAAAGGAGTCCTGGAATCCAATTGCAGAGGTGCTCTGGTAAAAGGGAAGATTAGTGATCCAGGATTCTGCAGGAGAGTGTCTACGTGACTCCAAATTTCTCAGTCCCTGGGCTGTTTCAGAATAAGTTTTTTTTTTATTTCCAGGAAGCTTTGCACCATTAGCTGCTTTGGGGCCTCCCAATACTCTTCTGGCTGATGCTGTCAGAGAAGGAAGTGAGGATGAGTGGGTCTCTAAGAGAGAGGGAAGAATTTGAGACCAAACCTTCTCAGGGCAGTCAAATTGATTACTCAGGAATATATAGAGGAAGCTGGCTCCCAGGACTGAAGTTAGAATAATTGTCAATTAACATTTGTTTCCAATTAATCACAGAAGCACAGAATACCAGAATGAAAGGGACCTCAAGGAACATTTGGTCCCACCTTTCTTATCCCTCATTTTTTCTATGTGAATCCTTGTAAAAAAGAGCCTCCACCTCCTTCGTAATGCCTTTTAAATACAGGAACATGGTGATAAGTTCCTCCCTAAGCCATCTTTCCTCCAGGCTGAACAAATCCAGCTCTCTCAGCCTTTCCTCATACAGAAAAATTCCCAGTTCTTTCTTTATGTCACTTCTATGGACACTCTCCAGCCTGAACACATTGTTCTCCATGGTGGGGACCAGAACTAAACACAGTATTTTAGGTTTGGCTTGAAAAGCACTGAGAATAGTGGGATAATGACTTCTTTATCTCTACTGGTGATGTCCTTGTTGATGCTGCCCAGCATCCTCTTGGCTTTCTGTGCTTCAGCAACACCTTGTTCATCCCTTGGAGCTTGCTGTCCACCAGGACTCCCAGGTCTCTTTCCACAAAACTGTTCCCCAGATGAGTGGATCCCATCCTGTGCTGTACTCCTGGATTATGTTTTCCCAGGTGCAAGATCTGACACTTGTTGAACTTGCTAAGGTTCTTGTGAGCCTGCACTTCCAGCCTATCCAGGTCTTCCTGCAGGGCAGCTCCTCCTTCCCAAGTGTTCATTTCCCCACTCAGTTTGGTACCATCAGGAAACCTCTGGGTACTCTCAATCCCATCATCCAGATCATTTGTGGAGACATCAAACAGTGCAGGGAGCAATACTGTGCCCTGGAGGACTCCACCTGGATGGATTTAAGGTGCCTTCTAACCCAAGCCATTCTGTGATTCCATGATTCTGTGATTCCATGAACTCCACAGCTTCTCAAAGCTTATGGAGAGTGACCTCCCAAGGATGCCAGCCACCTCTCCAAACACCCTCAGGTGAATATTGTCAGGGCCCATCGATTTGTAAGGGTTTAGATCCTCTAATAAGTGTTGACATAGTCACTGTCACTGATCCTGAGCATTTATTTAACCAGCTACAGAGCAGAGACATCAAAAGAAACTTAGGAAATACTCCAAAATTGCAACTAAGTGTCAGCCCTTCCATAAAGTCTTTCTTATCTTTTCGTGCATATTCTGTAAGATTTTCAGTGATGGATATTCCACAGCCTTCCCAGACACTCCTTTCCAATGTTTCATAGTCGTTACATTCAGAAACGCTTTCAGTCCATTTTTGAGGGGAAAAAAAGGGGTCCTTTCTTAACCCAGCTCTTGAAAAAATTTAGAGCATAATTTCTTTCCAGTGGGAAATGAATAAATAAAATTAATTTTTTAAATTGCTGAGCTGTTAATATTGTTTCTACATAAAATCTCTGTTTTTGACAGAAGCACATGGATTTTTCTTAGTGTTACTCCACTTCAGAATGTTTCCACACTGAAAATTTGAATGAAAAGTACATTTACTTTGCTTTCCTCATCTCTGTTGTTTTAATGAGTGTTGGGAGATGGAAAAAGAGACTCCTATACTTATTTATGTACCAACATTTGCCCACAGAAATAAATCCTGATCGTGCGGCCAGGATTTCTGAAGTGGAAATTTCAAAGGAGTGTGTTCCAACAGAAACAATTCCTCCTTTTCTGCTGGCTTTACAACAAACCAATGTGCAGTCACACCCCAGCCCTGCAAGTACTGACACATAAGCCTGATTTCAAAAAGGATGGAGATCATGTGTCTTGAAAGAGGTGACTCTCAGGCACACAATAAAGCACATTCAAAAGTCTGAACAGGATCAAAAACTCGAGCAGTTATATCCTGGCATCCCTTAGGACCAAATTTGATCATCTTCACTTCCATTTACTAAGTGCTTTGCTCAGCAAGAAATATTACAGGTATTCCAGTCAAGTCTAGTCTCATCACAGTGCATTTGAAAGCCTTCCAGTGTTCTGTAGTGCATATGAATAACATCAATCAATTTTTGTTCTCTCAAAACTCCTCTGCTGGAAGAAGCGTGAGCTCAGGGTGTGTTTTGTTTTGTAATTCTTCAAAAATACTTGCACGTGCACATGCAGACACCTGCAGGTTTGTGCTGCAGAACTTAAAGCAGAGCCCCACACTGCTGATTTCAGTGGGAAAAAAGGTGAGGTTTAGGGTGACCTTGGGTATCTTTGGGAGTTTAATCCAGATTTTGAGGACAGCACCCCTAATGCTCAGCTTCCACTGGATTAAATGTAAAATTTAGAAAAAACGGAAAGCTTTTATGTAACAGCAGTGGCTGCGATAATGGAAAAAATATCTGTCTTTGGGTTCACAACTGTACTGCGCTTTTTTTATGCTGCTGGACCATCATTTTGCTCAAAGAGGGGAAAAATAAGGAGCCTCTTGTAAGATTTTTAAAATCACCACCGCAATATCCAAAATTTTCCTTTGAAGTACTATCACAAATGACCTGATTTAGGGATACATTGATGACCTTAATTGCAATATTTCCTAGCTTGAGTGTCTCATTTCTCAGCCTGTGTGATTTCTTATGTCTCTTTCCTTTTTTTGTATGAAGATGGGCTGGCATTCAGTGCTGATGCGATTGTGTCTGTGGGTCACTTTAGAAGAGAAAGAAAGAGAGCAAAACAGTATTTAACTTTTAAAAAGAAGCCTGTTTTCTCCTGCTTCTGAGCCAACATTTTAAGCAGTAAGAATCAAAATGTCTCTACTCAGATGGTGCTACTGGCAAAAGTGACCAATATGAAGCATTGCTTCTCAATATCTCATCTATCCCAGCCCTCTAGCAGTGGGAAGCCATTCCCTGTGTCCTGTCCCTCCATCCCTTGTCCCCAGTCCCTCTCCAGCTCTCCTGGAGCCCCTTTAGGCTCTGAGCTCTCCCTGGATCCTTCCCTTCTCCAGGTGAGCACCCCCAGCTCTCCCAGCCTGGCTCCAGAGCAGAGGGGCTGCAGCTCTCAGAGTATTTTCCAATAGCCTGGGACCCTGAGGTCACTTTGCAACTGGGAAGAGGGAAATCTCTGTGTGTCACAAGCTGCAGCAGAAAACAGCACGGCCACAAGCAGCCCACTCCAGCCTGGGACAGCCCTGGCAGAGTGACTTAATGAAGCAATGTGAAATATGAAAGGGGCAGGAGACCCTCTTCTTCTTGTTGGTGCATCTGACAGAGAAAGAAAGACTGACTCAGGCTTCTGAGGAAACTTCTAGGGTATGGTGGGATTTTTTCCAGTAGATGCTGGAATATCATCCCTCAGCACCACCCTGTATTCCGTGCCTAAAGTTACAATCTGAACTGAAACAGCACCACAAGTTTACATCTTTAAAGAGCTGTGCATTGTTAGTGAAAATTCAATCAACATCACAGCTCTGAAAAACAAAGGGAGGGAGGAAAAGGAGTGTCCTGACAAAGTCACTTCTCTGAGAGCTCAGTAGAAGCTGATGGAGCCCAGCCTGCTTTAAATGACAAAAGTTGGGGGAGCTATCAGCCCCCCACTCCTGGTACTGCCAGCCAGGTTCAAGCCTCTTCCCCCTTCCTCATCACAGAGCCTTTGTCCTCTTGCCAGAAGCCTGCCCGCAGGCAACATCCAGCTTTCTAATAAAGCAGCTCCTTTGTCAATGACAGCAATGATTATCTCCTACAGCTGCCCGTGGTGTTGCATTTTGTAACACAATTTGGCCGCCTTTGGCCCGGGTTAGTTCTATTTAACGTACTGCAGGGGGTTCACTGTTTGATCTCTAATTGATATAATTGACTGGGAATAATCAGGGCAGCTTTATAGATTTTTATTGATAGCTAATTTTCCTTCATCCATTGTTTAATTTGATAAGACTATAACCTAATTTATTGCCACTCTGATAGGGATCCATTACCCTTTTGACAAATGCTTCTGGGGCCCACTTGTCAGCAACTGATTTGAAAGAGCTGTTAAGCCTACAGAGCCCATCATTAGTTAATGGCAGTTTAGAAAGCTAATGGCATTATAAATTAAGATCAATAAGTACATGGAAATTACAGTTGTTCAGCAAGACACCACTGTATTATTAAACAAACATAATCCTGTACCTTTGGTTAATGCACACACAGGGAGCTTCCAAGTGAGTTTCAAAGCCGAATAAAGCCAGGTGATTAGCAAAGGAAGAGCCCTTCTCTGGTGCTGGAATTGCCAGATTAATTCCTAAAGGATCTTTGCAAGAAAAGAAAAAGCCGGCACCGCTTTATTTTGCTGTATAAGCAACCCGAGGCTTCAAAACACCCTTGCACAAAACAATACCCCTCTCACTTCCTCGGGTTTTGATCTGCTCCAACAACACTTTCAAATGCATAATACAAAATCAGCAAAGGAGAGGCTCCTGGATTTATCCCAGGGATAAAGAAAAGCAAACACAGCATCTCTTGATACTTTTACATAGCTTCGTCTTAATACCTCAGCAGGCTTGATTGGCATTGAGTGGTGTTTGATCACTTTGGGCCAAAGCAGGATGAGGATGTTGAGATTTTTCTCAGCAAGGCACCATGATCTAATTAATACAGCAAAGAATGGGATGTCAAAAAACCTGGAGTCAGTTTTTTGGGTTCACCATTTTGTATGTGCAGGACAGTGTATAAATGACCTAATTTCCCATCCCATTTTGCAAGCTCAGTCTCTCCCAGATGCCCGGATTGAGTATTTGGAATTGAGGAGCAAGGCTGCTCCTTCTGGGTGCCTAAACTGAGTGTTTGGGGTTTAGGACCAAGGCATCTCCTTCTGGGCTCAGATAAACTTCAGCCTCAGCCATGTTTTTAGGCCTTGGCATCACTCAATGCTCTCATGGACTCTGACTGCAGACCAGAAAAGGAAAACTGAGGTTGTTCCATGCCTAAATATCTCTCCTGCCCTCTGAGAGAGCCTGATGTTTTCAACACAGGGATATCTGAACCTATCTTGGAGCAGATGCTCGCTGGAATCCAATCCTGGGTGATTCTAATTTTTATCACAGTGCATTCATCTTACTTGGCACAAGCTTTGCTTTGCTTAATGTACACAATGCAAACTGTAGAAGGGCCTAAGAGAATCCAATGTCCATTCCTTTGGAACGGGAATTCTCTTTTAAATGGGTGGGATAGACGGCTGAGGGTGGCTTGCAGCTTCTGCCATCCACTTTTAATCTTCAGCTAAAGGTTTGGCAGGGCTGTCAGGTACCAGAATTTAGGTGGGATGAGTGTGATCACATTTGCGGTGTGTCCATCCACTCAGCTATAACATTTCCAGATGGAGAACTGGGGATGGACCAGCAGCTATCCCAGCATCTGAGTCAGCAGGAGCCAAAGTTTTCCAACAGATGGGGAAAGCAGGTCAGTGCTGCTCAGCCCAGTCCAGGATTTGCCTGGATTCCACTTTGAACCCAAGGCTAGTTTGGAGACTGCTCTGATGATTAGGTGGCTGGTGAGATGTCCCTGATGCCAGCCAGTCTTTGATTCACCAACAGTGGATTGGTCTGGTGAGCTCCTGTTTGACGTCCCACTTTGCCGCTAACTGGATGCTTGGGGTCTTTTATAAGCCTGAAATCTCTTTTAATGCCATTTCAATTCTTATAAAAATCTGAAGATCTGGCTGGAAGAAGCTTCTAATTTGCTTCAGAGTAGGTGAGGACAGAATAATGTCCCTTGCTGCACCGCAACCCTTGTCCTGATCACTGTCCCTTTTTTGTCATCCCAACCCCATTCAGCCTTGACAGGTAGGTAAATCTCAGTGATCTGGATAAAAACTCCCAATATATTGAGGTCCTTCTGACTGTATAATTTCATTTTTAAGAAGACTGAGATAAGACAAAGTCCTAAACTTGTCAACAGCTCATCCATATTGACAGAAAATTTGGCTGATTTACAGATAGTCTGTATTGGGTAGAAAGACTATTGGGAATTTTAGTTGTTTCCTTAATGAAATAATGGCCTTTCAGTCAGAAATTATTTACAATGGCTGCACTCCTCACAATAGGAATGAAATGTTATGATTTTGTTTGTCCTGAGATTACTTTGCAAAAGTCAATATTGTGTTATGTCAAAGTGTTGACACAAAATTAAAATTTATTTCCTAAAGTGAAATTCAGCTGACATTACTCAAGAATCTCAAAATTCAGAGACAGCTTTAGACAACTTTTTGAGTCAGGAGGAAAACATGGGGAATGTCCCTGTTTGTTTATAATCTGGGCACACAGGATTGGATGTGTAGATTGAATCAATTCAGGCTGAAGTCCTAACACTGAATGCTGTAGCCATTTCAAGGGTATTTCACTTAGGTCTGGTTTATTCCCATTCCTATTTAAAAGTAAAAAATATCAGAAACACTCCTAGAGATTAGTTCTGGTTTGAAAATAACCTGCTTGTGCATGCAGAGGTTAAATAAACCAATGAATTTTGGTGAAGTACATTAAGTGGAGATAATCAAGACAGTCACAGCAAAAGGGCACTCCACCTTTATATATATATATATGTAAATAAACAAACAAACAAATAAATAAATAAATAAATAAATAGTTATATAGGTAGTTATATATAGTTTTACACATATATGTATATATATATAGTTATACATTCTGATACTTATTATTATTTTAGGCACTCCCAGATAGTAATCTGCTTCAAAACTTCTCTCTTAAAAAGTTTTATTTCTTCCCACTAGCTACAGGAAAAACTCAATTAACTATATCAGGCTTAAGCAATTATTTGACACTTGTTTTATAGCAGATAAATATCTCTATTTATCTGGTAGAAATGGTGAAAACAAATCCTCTTCAGGGTTTTCTTCAGCCAATGTTAAAACACCTGTAGTGAAATATAGATGTGCCCTTGATGCTAAGCATGCAAGGCAGAGACAGAATGGGTAAGAAAAGGAGAAAATTTAATTCGTCCATCACTCAAAGTGAATGAAAACATAACAAATGTGGGAATTCAGAACTGGCAGCTGCTTTTGAAACATTCTCTTCCCCATTCAATGGTATAAATTGGTACATATATTATAAATATATATATTGAAAATATATTACAGGAAATCTAAAAAGTTTAAACATGGTGATCTAGTCGCTGGTCTTGAAAGTTGTTCAGTGTAAAATTGGAATTTTGGTAGATTTTTACCAGGTGGATCTCATGAGCACCATCAGGTGAGTTTTCACTGCCAAATCTTAGAAATACAGAATTATTTATGCTGGAAAAAACCTCTAGGATTATTAAGTCCAGTCATTAACCCAGCACTGCCAAGTCCACCACTAAACAATAACCCAAGTGCAACATCTATGGAGAGCCATGCTCTTATTGTAACCTTCCAGGAACTAACAGGGGTTTATAAGAAAGAGGAGGAGAAACTTTTAGCAGGGTGTGTTGTGCAAGGACAAGGGGTGATGGTTTTAAGCTAATACAGAGTTGATTTAGTCTAGATATGAAGAAAAATACAATGAGGGTGCTGAAACATTGGCACGGGTTGCCCAGAGAGGTGGTGGATGCCCCATCCCTGGAAACATTAGTCAGGTTGGAAGGAGCTCTAGGTAACCTGGCCTAGTGGAAGGTATCCCTGCTGATGCCAGGGGGTTGGACTAGATGACCCTTAAATGTCCCTTCCAACCCAAACCATTTAATGATTCTACAGCATTTGCTTCTCCCAATCAGTGTCACAGCAGTAAAATGCAATGCCAGGTAACCTCCATCCTCTGATGCTTCTCCTGGACCCAAGGCAATAAACTGGCCCCAAGACAGTAAAAATATGACTGTCAATTTATCCCCTAATGAAACAGTGCCAAGGCAAGAGCCACAGGGTGTAGCAGGGAATGGTGGTGGAGGGAGGAACTAAACTGTCTGCTCACTTGAAATAAAGCAGGCAAGATTACAAGACTCATGTACAATTCTCCATGGTCCCTAAAGTCTCTTGCAAAAAGGTAGAAATGAACTAATTTATTAGTAAAATCACATCAGGGGCAGTAATTTCATGTTAGTGAATTTACATGTAATAACATTAGATTTCCAGCCCTCCATATCAGCACACTGTGGCCCTCTTGGATGATGAATGAGATGCCTAAAGAAAGATGATAGTTTGATTGTTTTCACAGTGAACGGATCAGCATTTTAATTTCTTGCCTCTGTGTTTATTGCTTATTTGGCCCCTTGCTCATCTTGTAAAAACTTGGCTAAATGGAAATGAATAAATGTAATTACTGCGGGTGACAGTGGTAATCTGTGTGGGTTTTTCATATTGCCTTTGCCAACGTTAATCTAATCACTAGACAATATGTGTCACTGCACAAATACACTGACAGAAAGCAGAGTCCTCTGTCAGTGCCAAGGATATGGAGGCTAGAAGGAGTCCCTGCTGGTGAGGATCTGTTGCTCGGACAATTCTTTAATACTCTGACCTTCAGATTAAGCATATCATCACTTTTATATGCCCTACATCCTGCTCAGGAGGGACAGCAGCAGAAGAAACCAGTTCTGAAATTGAAAGCAAGCTTTTCCCAAGTGCTTTTGCTATTTGGATCTCTCCAAGAGTTTTGACAGTGTCTCTGTGTGTTATGGTCACATCTCTGGTGGTATTTGCCTCCTTCTCTGCTCAGAAGCTTGGCTGTTTATAAATCTGTCTCATCCTAGGTATGGATGGCATAGGCTTTGAAAAGCCAGGGCTCAAGGATTGGGAGAGTATTTTTTTCACAAAAAGAGGTAAAAAAAAGTGCATGACAATAACAGTTCTGTTGCCTAAGGCTTTGTTGGGCAGTAGCCTGAGGAAAAACAACTGTTACCTGACAGAGTGCGAGGATGTGAATTTATGGGGATATCATCTTCATATTATTATTAGACAACAAGGATTCATGGGGATTAACTTATTTTCCAGATATTGCGTAAGAAGTGAGATTAAGCTCTAGGTCCAAACATCTACTTTTAAATACATATACACCTGCACAGGTGTATAGATATGATCTGTGTGTTGAAGCTCCCATTCTAGTCAAAGGAAGTCACAATGGAAGTCCACAAATGGATTTCAACTGCCCTTGTTTTTATTATATAATGCCATTTTAAATATCTGAGAGATATCATCATGGGCCCAGAAGACACAACACAGGACTCAAGGGACACCTCTACCCTTCTCAGGAGACAGCTGTCAGTCTGTAAGGACAACCTCAACCTACATTTGGGCAACAGAGACCAGAGGGTTATCCAGTTTCCCAACGTTTATTTTGGGATAAGCTGAACTGCTTTCTCAACTTCATATTGGTCTTTTTGGACTACAGTGAGTCAGTAAGTTTGTAATTGTCACTTACAAGGCCATTTGTGCTGTATCACACCACTCCAGCTGGCATCCAGCTGATAGTCCTGTAGAGTGAGTGAAAGTGAGAAAACTCCTGGGTTGAGATGAAGACAGTCAAAAGCAAAGATTTTGCTCGCAAGCAAAGCAAAACAAGGAATTCATTCACATTTCCCATCCACAGGGAGATGCTCAGCCATTTCCAGGAAAGCTGGGCTCCATCACCTGTAACTGTTACTTGGAGAGACAAACACCATAATTCTGAACGTCCCCCACCCTCCCTCCTTCTTCACCCGGACTTCATTGATGAGCATGGCACCAAGCTGGTCTGGAATGTTGGGTCAGTTGGGCTCAGCTGTCCCAGCTGTGTTCCTTCCCAAAGTCTTTTGGACACCCTGACTACTCACTGGTGGGGCAGTCTGAGGAGCAGTATTGATCCTGTTGAAGGCGCTGCTCAGCAGTAATTAAACCATCCCTGCAGTATCAGCACTGCTTAGGTCACAAATCCAAAACTCAGCCCATTCCATATTCTATGTGGATCATTTATGACTGGTCTTAGCACTGTGCGTGTCCAGCACAGTGGATTGAAGGAAGATGGCTTGCATGGGAAGCAGGAAGACCCAAACCTGTTCATGGGTGCCAACTAAAAGATTTATGGAGGTTGAACAAAAAATAAATAGTGTTAATCATGTGAGCACAACCTCAAAACATCAGGAAACATCAGGAAGTTCCATGCTGTGCACAATTCCTCTCTGTCCTATCATCATAGACACTGATGATGTCCTCAGTGTTGTCCAAAAATTGTATGAAAATTGGGCTTCCACGTAGAAAAATTATAATCAGAACACTCATGAAAAGAACTAGAGAATGCTGGCACTTACTGCAATTGTAATTCTAAACCCAAGGTGATTTGGTGAAGCAATTCTCCAAGTTAATGATACATGATCTTAATAACTTTATCTCTTGCTTAATTCAAGTGAGATGGATAACATAACATAACAACACAACACCCTGTAAAAATTCATTCCTAGGAACAGGATCTGTGATTGGTTCTTTACTTAGTGTGAAAGAACAGGGAGCCAAAATTAATGTAACAGATCTTGGACATTCTAAATATCTGCAACTGGCTCTTTCATGTCCTATTCCCCAAACTGCCACATGTACACAAAATACATGCAAGATAAGGCTCCAATCTGAATTTACAGAAGTCACAAAGGCCACACCTGTACCAGTAAATAAAACTTTTCCAGGACACTCTCTGCTCTGGAGCCATTTGGCATTGTCTGGATGGGACTCTGTGATCAAATTCTTTTAGACTTCCAGAATAATGTGATCATACCCAGACTGCCCACTGCAAATCATTTTATCTCAGAACGGCTTGGGTTGGAAGGATCCTTAAAGACCATCTGGTTCCAACCCACCTGCCATGGGTAGAGAAATGGTTCATAGCTGATGCTAGCTCCTAAAATATATCTAGAAATTGACTAAGAAGGTCTCAGTTCCTTGTCTAAGCTACATTGGCAGCAGTTCCAGCTCCACCAAGGTGGTGACCACTGCAGATGCACCGAGAGAGGTGCACAGTATGATTTCTTTACTGCCTGATAAGAAGAATCAGAAGCAATTCTGGGATCTGAACTTTGGCTGTCCAGGAATTGTTTTAACCATTACATTACCACCTTGTACCAAAGTTCAGCCAAAGGCTCCTGCCTTTCTTTGCCTCTTCTCTGTTACCTCTGATATCTGCAATTGTGCACTTCTTAACCACCCTCCTTAAATACAGTCACTTAATGTCTTTAAGCGGAAAGAGTGTAGAATTTAATTGGATATTAGGAGGAAATTCTTCCCTGTGAGGTCGGGAGGCCCTGGCACAGGTTGCCCAGAGAAGTTGTTGGCATCCAATCCCTGGAAGTATTGAAGGTCAGGTTGGTCATGGCTTGGAGCAAACTGGGATAATGGAAGGTGTCCCTGTCCATGGCAGGGGGTTGGAATGAGATGATCCCTAAGGTCCTTAATTATCCAAAACATCCTGTGATTCTATGATTTTTACACTTCTATCACTATCTTTTTCTGCTTTCTGTAGGTCAACACTGCCTGGAAGAAGCTCCATGTACATCAGCATCTTCAGTGCCACCACTGTGGATTTTTCTGAGAACGTTCCTCAGGTTTCCCAGCTCATTTCTGCACCTCCCAGTGCTTTAAGGCTGACAGCCATTGTTGGCAGAGACAGAAGTTCACATCTTTGCCAGATTTACAGCTCTGCTCAGAATCCCTCCACACAACACCTAAAGGTTATGTTGCCACTTAATCTCTCCTTCTACTATTTCACTACAGCTCTTATCCTCACTTGGGTTTGTTTGACTTACTTAGATTGTTTTGTACTTTCTTCTGGCTATCCACAGTTTATGCATCAATTTAACTAAATCAGTTTAGAAACCAATTTAGTTAAATCAGTGCAAACCCCTTGGGTAGAACCAGATGGAGAATACCTTTAATTGATTTAATGTGAGTCAGAATTTTTTTAGTTGATTTGCCCTATTTTCTTGTTGACATGAATCAGCAATACCCCACCATCAACGTGAACTTGGTCTCTCACATGTATAAAGTGGGGAATTTGTCCATGAGAAAATAAATCCATCCAAAATTCAAATTCCCAATGTATTTGAATATAAGTTTTCTCTTTTGCTGCCTTCTCTGATTAAAATAGTCCATATTTTTAAAATACAATGATTCATAAAAAAGAGGTGAGAGGAGCAAGGGGCTCTGGAGAATTGCAATGGCATAGAAAGCCAACACTGCAAATACAGTGCATGCCACAAGTGACTTGGAAGCTGTAACAATTCTTCTAATAAAAAAGTTGGAAAATTTATTCCATTTCACACTGCCACCATTCCTAAACCCCTCTATTAACCAGTCTGTGAAGAAAACTTAGGACTAAATACACAACAGGGCTGCAAGGACCTTCCTGCAAGTTTCTCCTGAGCAGAAGTTGAGGGAAGCTGGAGTGGGAAAGGAATTCACTTCACTATCCCTGTCCCATCTGTGGACAGAGATCCTTGTATCCCATGTTCTATCTGTCATGGACACTAAATTATTCTGTAGGAAGAGACAGTCAATAATTCCAAAATAATTGAATGTGGGAATTTAAATTGCAGTCATCTGCACATCAATCTAAAGGAGCCTAAACTTTGTTGTTTCACCCAATGTTAAACTGAATGAAACAAAACTGAATAAAAGCCACTTTAATTCTGAATGAGAGAGTCCACACGGTGTTTTAATTTAGTTGAACTAATCCACTTCTAAAATTAATTCAGATTAATTTTCCTCAGTATCCCTGAGCAGATCTGCAAAGCTGCCTGAGGGAGCTGGGAGCAATTTCCCTGTACATGGAAATTGAACGAAATAGGCTTCAGTCCAATGGCAACTCCACAATAGTGCCTTGTTTCAGCACTGTTGTTCCAGAATGAAATAAAGAATCATTCCAGATTATCTGTTGCGCTCTACGCCCTCATCCTGCCTTCCCTCACAATAATTTCCTTAATCCCAACGACATGCAAATTGAACCAAATCCCCCATTAAATTCCTCTCTAGAAAATTAAATGACAACATGGCAGAGCAATTTAGGTTCAAGTAATTTTTATGGGAAAAATTCCTTCCAAAATGCAAATAAACATGCCTTCACCCTGCTCAGGAGGGCTTTGAATTTCAGTGGATCTGGGGCCAATTGGAACCCTGAAACCAGCCAAAGTGAAACTCCTCAGCGTAGCTTATGTTGAGCTAAATGTAGTGAGACAAGTATGTGTTAAAAACAAAGAAACAAAAAGGAAATCAAACTGACTTTTAAGAGTTGTAATACTCTGGTTTTTATTAGTACAAGAGAGAGCTTGCATATATTCACCAAAGTAGTACATTGACAGGAACATTTTCTTTGTATATAAAATTGCAATTAAGTCCATGCTTTTATTTCAATTTAATTTCTTCCTGATTTCTTATGATTTCTTAAATATTTCCTTTTTTTATGTTTTAGAAAAAACTAACAGCAAAATTGCTTTTTTGCATCTCATTTTTATAGCAAAAAATTTCTTAGCTTTTTCTCCTCTAGAAATTCTCTTTTTGAGACGATAAAGCCATTTAAACTTTTGGGGATAAACTTAGAGTACAGCCCATAAGAATCCTGAAGCGTGTGAAAAACAATGTTCAGCACTTTGTACTAACACGGTGCTGCAACTTGTGAACTCCTGATAGAATTCTCACTTTGAGGCAGCCAGTTTTGGAAAATCAATAATCAGGCAGCAGAAGGACTTGCAGGCACAAAACAGAGCTTTTATTTTTCAACACTGGAAAACAGATTTTACTGCTGAACTTCTTCACAAAAAGCAGTGACTTTGGGTCACAGTCATCAATGATTCAGGTGAAAGTATTTATCATGTTTTCTTCACTCCTCCTTTCTCTTAACATTATTATTTTTCCTTGTTCATTTTATAAAATGGACATATTTAAAACAGGAAGGTTTCAGATGCCTCTTGCAATCTGGATGAGGAAAAGCTGCATGTTCCACTTGGATCATCTGGAGGGACAGTTGTGAGAGAGACAGTACAGAAGGGAGCTTGTTACAGCAAATAAACTGATACTAGAATGTAAATTCCTCTAATCTAGTCATTATCTCTTTCTGAGATAGAGCTGTTAGAGCAGTGGGTGGAAAAATGTCTATTTTTGTAAAATGTCCTGTTGGTGGCAGCAGTTACAGTGCGTTTCATCCAGCAGCAAAAATAAAAACCTGTTCTAGCCAGGTAACATGAGAGTTTGCAGGCAGAAAGGTGATCTCAGGTGACAATCTCAAAAAACTGATGAGTTTGTTCTGGCTTCAGCAGTTCAATTTACACTAAAAAACAAGGAAAGGAGGAGGGGGCGGGGGGGACCAAAATAAAAAGCTGTCCCAGGAACGCTGCAAGGCAAAATTTTGGGTAAGAGTAAGAGCTGGCAAAGTTGGGCAAATAAAAGATAATGTGAGAGCCTGGTCTGGGGAAAGTGATGGACAGTGATGATTCAGAGGGAGAAAGAGCAGGAGGTAGGGCAGGAAACAAACATCACTGAGTTTAAGGAGTAAATACCATCCTTTTACCTACCTTTCAATCAGAGGGGAAAAAAAACTTCCAGAGAATAAGTAAAAATTTTTCCTCTTTCCCATTTTTCTTGAGACATCAGATTTTAGAAGCAGAATTTTTCATACTTTGCTGCCGATTTCAAATGTTTCTGGGTTTAGACCCCCAGCTGGGGTCACTTTCAAAAGTGGCTGCCATCTTTAAATCAGATGAGCATACAGTTATTAAAGCTGAAGGATCCTAAAAATGATGTAGAGATTGAGAGAAATAATTAGCAGTGTCTGTAGTTATAGGACAATGGACAGCAGTTTAAAACTGAAAATCATTGGGTTTAGATTGGAGATAAAAAATAAATTATATTATGAGGGTGAAGAGTCACTGGCACAGGTCTCCAAGAGCACTTGTTGCTGCTCCATCCCTGGGAGTGTTCAAGGCCAGGTTGGATGAGGCTTGGAGCAGGTTGGGATGGAAGATGTCCCTGGCCATGGCAGGGAGTTGGGTCTACATGATCTTTAAAGCCCGTTCTAACCCAACCCATTCTGTTATTTCATGGTCTATAATATCAGTCACTGCATGCCCTTCCTACTAATTTTGAGTCAGAAACCTCACCATTGATGGTGCTTTTGATTCACTGGCTCCCTTAATTTCAAAATATGTTGAATAATCCAATTACAATTTGTCTTGCATCAGCACCTCCTCTCAGAGGCCTGGGATTTTCCAGTCCAAAGAGGAGACTGGAGAGTGCAAGAATAAAGGAGTTTGGAAGAACAAACAGATAATCTTGTATACTAGAGGTACAGTTATGAGGTAGTCTACACCATTTTATGGATTAGGAGCAGATCCTGATGATTTATTAGACTGCTGACACAACTTCCTGTGGATTAGTTTTCTAATGCCAGTTTCTGCCTTGTAGGGGGAATTTGTGCACTGGGGACAGTACTGGGGATCTGGAAGGGAGAGTGGAAGGATTTTGTACCTGCAAGGTGCAAATCCTTTTGCACAGCCAACACTCAGCTGTGTAATCTGACTTTTCTTAAACAAACATTCAGGAGTGCAAAGTTTTCAACATTTTCAGGGAGCTCCCAAGCTCCCCTTTGCCCAGCGAAGCTGGATTCTCTCCCTTACAGGCAGCAGCAAAGTTCCTTGGAAGAAAATGAGAAGAAAACAAAACAGACAAACCTCCAAGTCCCCAAGGGAATGAACAGAAATAAACACAGCCAATGTGGAAATCAGTGTTGATTCCTGCCATCAGATTCTCACTCTGTTTGACCTCGGGAGCAGCACTGACATGTACCAGAGGGCAGGGAGTAGGAAAAAAAATAGGTGGGACACGTGACACCTGCAGTGGGGACATCTGATGTGTTTTAAAAAGCTCTGTGAAGTTGTGGATATAAAGTACCTCCCAATAGTTATACTAAACTATTATTTAGGTAAGCAATAGAAGTGGAATATCATCCAGTATGTCAGGCTTTAATTAACCAGGAACTTGAAGGAGCATCCCCATTTTTTCATTCAGGGATTTTAACTACCCATTGTTAAATTTCCAGATATCTAGGGCCCGAGATTATAGATATTTTTTCCAGTTTTGATACAACTAATAAATTAAGACTCAGATTAATGTCATCACATTTTATCTGCCTTAAACTCAGCCATCTGATCTCAGCTAATTCCCAAAGAGGACAGAGGTGTCTCCAACCAGCAAATTGTGTCATCTGTGATTCACATCTGTCCCAAGAGAGTAAAACTTGAGACCAGAAGCAACTGTAGTTGTCTTTATCTGGTGGCTACCTGGTTGCAGGGTGTTATTTTTCCTCCCCCTTCCCAGCTAATTCAGTTTGTAAAGTCTTATTAACACATGATGTCATCCCTTCCATAATCCAGGTTGCTCTCTTCTCCTTCTCTAATTCCATGCTGCATCTCCCAGATTTGATGTGATGGAACTGCCATTTGCACTTTTTGCTTTTCCAGGAGAGGAGCTCGCAGTACATTCAGAGATGCAGATATCCCTTGTAAACACTGTTGAAAGAGAGGAAAACACATCTTAATTTTGAAAGGTGTCATGTCTGTATTTGCAAAGCAAAATACTTCAGATTTGAAGCTTAGGTTAAAAAAAAATGGTGTTTCCAATGGTCAGGAAAAAATATCTGTCCATCTTGACCAAGACACATATGAAAGTTCCAAATGTCAAAGTGTGGGTCAAGGCACAGAGACATTCTTGTGTCTTAAACAAGCAGCTAAATGGATGAACTGAGGAGAGGAGCATCATCTGTCCCATTAGCCATCAGCTGCTGATCGCCCCAGGCCAAGGCAACATATTGGAGGACTTTTGTTATATTTTCTTTTTCACTTGGCTAGTTCTGTTTGAGTCAGTGGTTCAGACTAATTGCTAGAAAATAAATAATAAAATATGTAAGAGCCTCAGCAGGAGTGAATATCTCTGCATACAGAAAGAACCAGTTCAGGTCTCAACAAACTCGCCACAGAGCCAGGAAATTTAGCAATAAAGTGAACAAGAACAATGAAAATGTACTTAACTTTGTTCTGCTTTTTATTCACTTGATCAGTGTCTGGACAGAGTTACCACCTTCAGTCTCAAAGAAAACAAGTGGTGTTTTTGTTGCCTTGGGCTCCATTTCTTGTTTTTTCCACAAGTGGCAGAGCAGTGCAGTGATGGTAGAAGAACAAAAGATATTCAGACATAAATGAGTGATGGCATTAAACTTGGCTCACTTTAGTTTGTGCTAAAAATTAGGATGTCAGACCAAATTTCTTCTCCAGCACCTCTTTATGGTCAGTGGAAAGAAACAGACACTTTCTCAGAACAATTTTTCTAACCCATTTTTGACACATATTTTAAAAAGGGATCAGTTGTCCTGTCCAAGAACTTTCACTTCTCATTATTGATTTTAGAAGATCTCTAGAAGTGTGTAATGAATAAACAATAGAACAAATTCAGGAAAATGCTGATGACTGAAGTTTCTAGAAAAGTTATGATATAGAAAGTGTCAGAATTGAGAACTTTGGGAAATTTTCACTGGGACATATTTACCATTTGATATGTGGAAAATGAGCCTATATATATTTATAGGAGAGAATGGAACTTCTCTGGGCCAAAATATAAATAAAAAGTTTGGTAAATAATGCATAAACTAATGCTACTTTCCTTTCACTTTATGATGATGGGTTATATTCAGTTCCTGTTAGAGTTGTGATTTCCTTTTTTGATGGACATTCAATATGCTTAAATAATGCAAGTAACTCTTTGTGTCTGTGCTACAGCTCTCTCATCAGATTCTCATGCCTTGGCCCACTTAAACTGATTTCTAAACATGGAATAGGTAACATATTGTAACTGTAGACACTTTGGTTCTAAAGAATAATTTATAAATTGAATAGTTGTGATGGCTGATTACCTGCATGACTCAAGACATAAATCCAATAAAAGCAAAGCTGTTTCCAAAGCTGTGGATTTCTCACTAACATAGATGGAACCAGGGGCTTGAGTCTACCATCATCAGCAGGACCAAGAATAGTTAAGAAGGTGTTGATTTGGGTACCTTGGCCAAGTGCCACCTGATTATGAGCCTCTGTTACACCCAAAGCTGCTCAGCAGCAAGCAGCTGATGTTATTTTCAGCTGGAAAAATTGAATGAAGGAAGGTTAGCAGACATTTGAGGGAATTAATCAGATCATTAAAATCTGGCATTAAATGGCATTGTACCATAACAATGAAAGTTTCCTTTCCAGAACGTGTCTGTGAGGACATCAACATTTTTTAGTTTAATCACAGAACTGCAGAATCATTTAGGTTGGAAATGACCTCCAAGATCATTGAGTCCATCCTGTGACCATCCCCACCTTGTCACAGAGCCAGGAGCTCTGAGTGCCACCTCCAGTCATTCCTTGGACAGCTCCAGGGATAATGACTCCACCACATCCATGGGCAGCCTTTTGCAATCCCTAACAACTCTTTCCATTAAAGATTTCTTCCTGATGTCCAACCTGAGCCTCCCCTGGTGCAGCTTGAGGCTGTTTCCTTTTCTCCTGTCTATTGTTCCTTGGAAGAAAATTCCGACACCCACCTTGTTGCAGCTTCTTTTCATGACTCTGTTTAGCCTTCAAACATTACTGTGAACAAGCAAAATACTTTTATTTACTTCATTCATATTCAGAACAACATTCAGGAGACCAGTAGGCTAATTTATTTCTTTTTCCCATGGTACTCATCCAATTAAAAGTGTATTTTTTTAAATTTTCTTTTTCCAGCACTACTGTTTAAGTGAAAAGTTTTTAAACACTCCTGCAGATTTTAACTAATTTCAGCACATGGAAATGTGGGGACTAAACAAAGTAAATTGAGTTTCTAGTCTTGGAAAAAATAAACACATGGCCTTATACAGTATATGTTTGTGGTCAAGAGAGCTTAAAAGACAGGAAAATAACTCTCTCTAGGATGGACACCTCATTAATGTTCCAAAACCAAGAATGTTTGGTCAGTCTTATTTGAATCAGAATTGGATTCTTACTCAAGAGTAATTGATAGAAAGAGTGACAATAAAAGCTTCTAAAAATGTTTACAGAAGTTTCATAAGACTTCAACAAATATATTTTCAGTCATCTTTTTAAGTAATTTTCATCTTGTTTCTTAACATAATTTGATGGTCTCAAATGAAATTAGATCATATTTGGAGGACTAGAGACTAGCAAGCCTTGCTCTTACTTGAAGCTGCCTGGTAACAGAGAGCAGAAGTTTACTATGTGATATTTTCATTAAAATAAATCTTTCTGTGAAAATTTAAAATCATCTTTAAGCTGTGTACTTATTTTATATTGGAATAAGGAAAGAGCACATGTAAAAAGGAGCACTGTGGGTGAGACATAGGTAGAAGCACGGAGAGATGAACAGAAGAGAGAGACACAGAAGCACAGAGAGATGAACTTCAACATTTAGACAATTTTTGAAAATGAGTGAGATGTTTTTAACATCTTTTTTATCATCTCACTTGGAGTCTAATTTTCAGCCAAATCCTTCAAATCTGGATTTATATACATGAGAATTCAAAGCAACGAAGATAAAGATGATCATAAAAGTTACAAGCCTTTGTCATTTACCAGAACTTGATTACCTAAAGCTACAACTCATCAAAGACTTCTAAGCTGATGGAGGGTAGATTTAGGCTAGATGTTTTTCCCTGTGAGGGTGGTGGGGCCCTGGCACAGGGTGCCCAGAGAAGCTGCGGCTGCCCCTGGATCCCTGGAAGTGTCCAAGGCCAAGCTGGATGGGGCTTGGGGCCACCTGGGATAGTGGAAGATGTCCCTGCCCATACAGGGGGTTGAAATGAGATTTAACGTCCCTTCCAAACCAAACAATTCTAGGATTTAGTGAAAAAAAAAAAGCCAATAAAAATCAAAATAAACCAACCAACAAAACAAAAAACAACTACAACAAAAAACCACAAAAATCCCCAACCAAACAAAAGCAATCAATTTGCAAAGCTTTTGATCCATGTTTTCACCCATGTTTCATACCAGAGACTATCAAGTGGAGACAGAGAAGGAGCAAAGACAATGAGAGTTTTGACTGCTAGGGCTGTATTTCTACCAATAAACTAAACTTGACTTGCACCCTACGTAGTCACCATAAATTCCCGTTTCAGTCACTGTGAAAAATGTTGTCAGGGAGTAATTTAGCCCAGGCCAGTGGTGCATCACTCTCTGGAGAAGCCTATCCCTTCCCATGGATTATGGAGGGAGCCCAGGACTACCTTGCATCTAAATTGCAGCTGCAGTCAAACTCCATGAATGAGGACCACAATGTGCCAGCAAGCTGCAGTCTTTGAGGGCTTAGTCCTGCCACTGTCATCAGAATCAATTATATTACTGAATAAATCAATTAAATGCTGTTTAACCCCAACAGAAAGAGAGAAAAAGGTCCTTTGTGAGAAGGAGACTGGAATGAATGTTTTTTTCCATAGGAAAATCATGGCTGGACTCCAAGCTGTTTTATAAGTCTGATTTGTGTTTCCTCACATGTTCTTCTGGTACATTCATCTGCTTATTTGTTTAACGAATGTGGTGCTGGTGAGAGATGCTGGATTGATGCCTTGGGGAGAACAAAGTCCTTTATTTGTCCCCAGGCATGCTAGAGCAGTGCTCCACACCCACACGGCTTCCCTCTGACCTGAAAGGACCACCTTTAAGGGGCAAAAAGTAGTTTAGTTTCCCGGGCCTTTTGAAACTTGCCCTTTCCTCTGGATCTACCAGCAAGGGACGTAGGGTCATTGGAGCTTATTTTTACAGACAAGGGCACACTGTCAAGGGTTTCAGTTCACATCCAAAGCTTGCTCGTAAATTTTGTTGGCCTTGAAACCTCACAATAGCAGGATTTAAATTTTTTTTTAAAGGCAACTGCTGGCTAGGCTGGCAGTACTTTTTTATCAGTCTTCTCTGATCCTATTTCAATTCAGGAAATTATAAACGTCATGAAAATAATAATAATAATAATAATAATAATAATAATAATAATAATAATAATAATAATAATAATAATAATAATAATAAAGAATTTATGGCAAGAATGTCAAAACTCACTCCACAGTTGTCTAGACATCATTTCCTCATACAAACCTCAGTAAAAAGAAAATATTTTATGCCACACTTTGCTCTTAGCCAGGCTCCTTCTTCTTTATCTCTTGGCACAGTTCATTGTCTTGAAGGTTATTTGCTAAAGTTAGCACATAACTGAACTGTCTGTTCTCCTTCACTTGTGACATTGAAGACCTCATGTAATATTTCAGACCATCAACAAATCATTTTTCAGGCAAATATTTACAATTGACAACACCCTAATGCTCCCTTGAAAAAGCTTCTGCAGGAGAGAGGGAGGAGGAAGGAGAAAGAGAACAAAAGAAAAAGAGAAAGGTGGATAAACTTCCTAAGCCATCTTTGACAGATTTTAGGAAAAGATTTTTTTAAATTTTCTTTATCATTGGCTAAAGATTGTTGAAGCATGGAATTCTGTCTTTGACAAATTTTTGGAAAACATTATATTTTTAAATTTTCTTTATCATTGGCTAAAGATTGTTGAAACATGGGATGCTGTCAGTCTGAAGTGCCTGTGGGTGAAATCTTTTCTGAACATGGGTTCCAGGCTCTGCTTTGTAATTTGGTTCTATAAAGGGTTTTTATCTTGAGATTTGGAGAGTCCCCATTTCATCCAAAGAAAAATTCCCAACAGAGGGAAGCAGGAACAGAGTCCTAAAAATTTTCTTTCTTGAGTGAAAACCACCTAGGCTCCATCAATGTGGATTCCCCTCCTCTGGCATCTCTTCTTCAAAGGAGGGGAGGCTGTTTTGAAAACAATATCCCAAATCTCCTGCTGGGTATGAGATAAACACGCTCACTATGGGTCTTTTTCAGTACCTTGGGTTGCTGAGGAACTCCTGATTATAAGCATGTGCTGGTTCCTACTCTCTCTGTATGAACAGGTCTGAGGGCTTGGAAATCCAGAGCTCCATGGGTGAATCTGTTCCAAGTGGTATCTACAAAGTCTCATTATAAAACTGCAAAATCAGAGCTGCTGTGCCTTCCCCTCTTCTTTACTGAATGTGTCAGGAAGCATCTTCCATTTTAATATTTGATAAATAAAAAGATATAGGAGTGCTGCAAAATACTTGGTACCACTCATTAACAAATCTAGGGCATCCTCCTCAAATTATCACCCTGTACCCTCCCATCATCTTTTCTCTTTCCATCTCACCCCCAAAAAATGATCCGGAAAATTTCCAGAGGAAATTGCTGTTATTTCTGTTATCATTATTGTTATTTCTTCCCCCTCCCTCCTTCCAATCAGGAGTGAAAAGCCAAAGGACGGCAAAGACTGATTTCCCAGGAAATCCAACATTTTGGGTGTCCTGCCATTGATGCTGCATTCTTAATACCAACCCATCCAAATGTGTTATCATTAAAACTTCATGGCCACCATTTTATTTATTTATTTATTAGCAGCACCAGCACCCCCTCTGCTCAGCAGAGCTTCCTGCCTTTCCGATTTCAGCAGCGCCTGACCCCATTTCAGTCAATTTTCCATATCCTGCCTGTCTCGTATCCGCCGAGGGAACACACTGATGCTGTGTTTATGTTAATTTTATGCTCTCTGAGTTGTGTCTGTTATTCAAAGCAGTTGAAGCAGTTATTGCCAGTAATCTTATTTCTGCACGAGCCCCGGGGGCAGAGCAAGCCTCGGAGCCGGTCCTGCAGACCGTGTCAGAGCCATCACAGCCTGCTGGTAAATGGCAGCTCCTTCCTGCAGAATCTGATATCAGTTACTTGGCAAACACAGTAATAAAATGAAACAAATCAGATTTTCAAGTAAATAAACCAGACTTCAATTGCAGCAACAATGGTCAGGACAACAGGATTTTAATAAGTGATGCTATACAGGGGAAAATATCAGAGTGCTGCAGCCCTTCTTCTTCCTGCAATCCCCCTGATCCATCCCAAAATTATCTGGCTGAACCTTTGCAGAATGAAAGCAAACAAAAAAGAATACTACCAGGATGGAGCCTGCTTTCCCCACTGGTAAAAGGGGAACTCACTGATGGCATGTGTGGAAATCCCCTATTAAGGTGCTCTGAGCTGTCGTGTTGGGCAACAGAAGCAGAACATGAATTTTTATTCCTGATTTTCTGCTCCATAATATCCATGGGTTGTTGCATGAGACCAAGGGAAAGGTGTCGACCTTTTGTTTGGAAAAGCCAAGAGTAATTCATGGTTTTGCCACCATTTTATTGGGCATGAGTAGTTTAAGGATGTGTTTTGCAGGGTCCATCACATTTTCAATAAGGCTTTACAACAAACAAACTCACCCCCTTCCTTGGTGCCTTCCTATAAGACAGACAGCTAGCAGATAGAAAAGGTGTTTTATTCTAAAACACCAGTTTGACAAAAACTTGAAATTCTGCATTTTTAGATAGCCTTGCCTTGGAAAGTATTTAAAATTTTGTCAGGAAGCCAATAGTTGGGGAAAAAAATTGAATTCTGGCCAATATTCAGTTGCCAAAAATGGAAGCCATTTTTCTCATAAGAACATTTCCTATAGAAAACTCCAATTTAAGAAACATTTTTCAACAAGAAGACATTTCAAATGGAACATTTTCATGTTTTTCTACTGCCATCAACAGCACTCAACTTTTATTGTGCAGCTTAAGGCCATGTTTGCAGCATACTGTGCTCTTAAGAAACTTGCCCAGTTTCATTGAGTCCTCTATAACAGCAGGAGCTCTCATATATAAATTTATATATACATATATACATAAATGAAACACAAAATTCTGGATTTAATGTCTCCATGCTGTAGTTTCTCATCTGTCAAAACTGATTAATAATGCTTCTATTTCAATACTCAAATAATATTTCAACTTTTTCTGGAAGTGTCTGTCTTCTCTTCTCTATGTTACCTGAATAGCAGAAGTTTTAATCTGATATCATTTTCTCCTCATATTTTGTAAATCTGATGTAAGCTTTTGGAACTTTACTTTTTTCTTTGAAATCACACAAAACAGAAGGAAACATTCAGATCATCCCCAGCCTCCTCCTGGAGTAATCTTGCTGATATGCCTGATGGTAAATTAAATATTCCCTGACTGATCACTATCCCTAAAGTGAATTCATGATATTTAGCCACATCCATTAAAAAAGATCTTTGTCCCCCCTTTGTGGACCCTCACAAAATGCATGTTTAAAAATTTTCCTGGTCCAGGAACTGTGATCTTTAAAAGTCAGGGAAATTTTCTCTAACTATTTAATTTCATAGAACACACATAGCCCATGCTTTTTGCTCTTCCCCAATCCATAATTTTTGAGGGTAATATTTTTGTCTTCAGCCATGTTTGGATCATTTTCTTATGGAGGTAATAGGCTTTCCACATCCAAAGAAGAATAATGGAGCTGGGGAAGGGGCTGGAGCACCAGGAGGGGCTGAGGGAGGTGGAAAGGGGCTCAGCCTGGAGAAAAGGAGGCTCAGGGGGGACCTTGTGGCTCTGCACAGCTCCTGACAGGAGGGGACAGCCAGGGGGGTCGGACTCTGCTCCCAGGGAACAGGGACAGAACAAGAGCAAATGGCCTCAAGTTGTCTCAGGGGAGATTTAGATTGGATTTGGGGAAAAAAAAAAACATATATATATATATGTTTTGTATGTTTGCCTGCATAAATCTGGACTAAAATTAATTTGATAGACTTCATCAATGTTATTTCTTCTAAAGAAAAAAAAACTCATCATGACATTGATAACAGCAGAATAGGGCCACTTAAACTTTCTACATCAGTCTTTGACATCATTCTTAAAGGAGGTGATGTCTGAAAACAAGCAAATACATCTGTGTTCCTGCCTCCCATATTACTTTTTTGGCGATTCATATAATTTATAATGAAATTTAGAAAAAAAATGCCTTCTGAATCTTCTTGTAATTTTTCCATTAATAACATTTGCATGTGTTAAAAAATATAAATACAAATACAGCTTTGACAACATTTTCAAGTATCTATTGGCAGGAAATTACTTTTTAATATTAATGGCAAATTGCTAGATTTATGGTCTCCAAAAAAAAACCTGAGCTTTTTGTTTCTTTACATATTTGTTTAGATTCTTTGGAAGCATTTTAGGCTAGGAAAATGGGTATTTATTTTGTGTCCTTCTTCTCACAATTCAAGTTAAGGTGTCCTGCTGTGCAATACTGAGGATGGTGGTCACTGCTTACCTGACAGGCAGTGGCAGTTTGGACACTTGGCACCTAAACTAAAGGACAGATCTTCAAAATTCAAAGAATCCTCGGTTGGTTTGGGTTAGAAGGGATCTTAAAGGGCATCAAGTTCCAACCCAAGTGCCATGGGTAAGGTCGTTTTCCACTAGATCCTCATAGCATGGAAAGTTGCTCCAAGATGTAGGATAGAGGATCCCAATGAACTGAACTGAGCTGAAGCCAACAGCTGTCAGGAGAGTCTTAAACCACCAGGCTATTCAGGATTTATCTTTTCTTGTTGAGACAATGTTTGGCTTTTTGACTAATGAAGCTTCACCAGAACAGAAACTTTTCTGGAACAGAAAAGGAAGGGCCAATTGGTATGTACAGGTTTGACATCCCTAGATTCCTTCTGTAGCTAAGGGAAAGAAACCAAGGGGCCACTTGATCTCCATTGTAAAATATGTGTCTAATCTTGGTGGAATTAGCAAACCCTTGCAGATGTTCTCTACAGCATCCTCATGCTTCAACCCCTACTTGGGATCTGAGAGAATGGAATCCCTCGTGTGCCTGACACTGGTACTAATCCAGATCTCCTTTTTCCTTCTGAGACAAAAAGTGAATCTCATAATTTCAAAGATAAATAGGCTAATTTTCCTATTACTTCTCAGTTACTTGTTGCATCAAAGATATCACCTTGTTTTAAACAGATGGTTTAAATTTCATATCTTTTCCTTTTTCTCAGTAAGGTTCTTTTATTATATTATGTATTTCCATGGCAGAAAGGAAGTTTTTGAGTAATAGAATCACAGAATATCCTGAGTTGGAAGGGACCCACAAGGGTCATCAGGTCCAGCTCCTGGCCCTGCACAGTCACCCCAACAATATCACCCTGTGTCTGAGAGCATTGCCCATATGACAGGCCAGCCAGCTTCACTGTTTTCAAAAATTAGCCTCTTCAGAGCATTGTTTCCTTGTCCCAAAGATATTTAGGGCAGTTGTCTTCCAAGAACTTTCTCTTCTGTCCATTGTGGATGTCCCATTATAACTTAAGTTTTCACAATTGGAATAAACAGGTGAATTGCACCACCAATGCAACCATTGTCAGAGTCAAACAAAGGGGAAAAAATTCCCAATCCTGAAATTTTAACTCATCTTTTCATATGGAATCTGGATTAACATTCCTGGATTACTCCAAAGAACCTCAATTATTTCAATTGCACAGACATCAGCGAGAGTACTGTTTATTTCCTTATGAATGAAATCAGACCAGGGCTTGGAAGAACCTGCTCTAGTGGAAAATGTCTCTGCCCAAGGCAGGGAACTGGAACTAGAAGATCTGTAAAGTCCCTTCCAACCCAAACCATTCTACGTTTGCATGGTTCTAACATGGGAGCTTTAAAAATCAGGCGTTCACCTTTAGGTCCAAATAGCTACATGTCCTTCTCAACAACAAGAAAATGGAAAATGAAAAAGATAAAACACCCTGCTAATGTTAAAAAATGATAATAACTTAAGAAGAAACAGAGATTTTATCTTTTATTGAATCCCATAAAAATACATCATTTTGCTCACTTTCTTCCTCTCCAAAGGGTTTGTTATTTGCCATGGACTGAACATTTCTAGACAGAGGATTATTAAATATTGTTTCCTTCCTGTTTCCTCTTAATTTGGCTGGAGGTGAAGAGATCCAAGTGAATTGGAGCACTAAATGCCTAAAAAGAAAGCACACCCTTATTTCCCTCTGATGAGGCAGAGGACGCACATGTGAACACACAAATACACACATGCACAGGTGCACACAGACACACTATTTTAACTCCCAAATATTGTGCTGAAACCTTTCTCCCTCACATATAGGCTTGAGAAGAATTTAGTGCTAAATAAATGCTGCCTCAAACCAGGCAAGATAAAACATAAATCATTGCATTAAAAACCTCTAACAAGTCTATCTGCTTTTTGAAATGACTGGGAGATGAAAGAGAGGAGTCTCATTTAAGAAGGCCCAGCGGAACAGTTCTGCATTTATATAGCTGTTATCAAAAGCAATTCATTTGGAGATCAAATAGACTGACAGATAGGACAAGCAGGGGATCACTACTGCCTTCAGGCAGCCAAAAGCAAGGATGGTTTCCCAGTACCATCACTAATATTGGGTCTAGTCAATGCTCATGTCTATTATGGCTCGCAGTAACAGCCAGCTGAATGTTAATATTCACTCCTTACACTCCAGTTCAGTGCTGATTTGTAGCTGAGGGAGTAAATAGCCTACACCCCTTTCTCTGAGGTTTTTTTCCTTCTCTTTCTCTGGTAGGAGTAGATCCTTTTGTAATCATTGTGTGTGTGCTGCAGATTTAGTTCTTACAAAGGCATGGCCATTGAAAATTAAAAACACAAGATGATGGACTTTGCAGTGTCCCACTAACAGTGTGCTGTGCATGGACAGCACCTCTCTTCCTTGTGTGCTGGAGTCTTTCTGCTGCTTATTGGCAGAAAAATCCTAATTCTGTTGTCTCCTTTCAAAAGGACAAGAAAAGCACAGCATCAGCCCAAGGCTGGCTGCAGTTCCTCCAGTGCAGCAATTCAGCACATCATAAGGAAAACCTATAATTTCCTCCCCAAAATCACCATCCTTACCAGTGGGGAAGGCATAAAGACATTTTTTTATTTTAGCCTTCTAAAATATATTAACAATGCTAAATAGGTGAGGGTGAAGGAGTTTTAGGTTTGCTACCTGGTTTTTATCTGGTTTTACTTGATTTTTACCTTTTAAGTTCTTTACCTGTTTTTAAGCTCAGGTAGCTCAGAAATGGTTTGTGGTTACACAGTTTAGCATAATTTTTTTTTTGTCTAGTGTAAGGTGTCTCCATCCATGGCAGGGGGTGGAATCAAATGAGCTTTAAGGTCCTTTCCAACCCAAATCATCCTATGATTCTATGAAATCTCCTTGAAATGAAACTGTCTCATCCACAGTGCATCACAGTTACAGCTTCTGAGGATCCCGAGAGATGACTCCATGGCCCTGGAACATGAATATTATTTTCTGTTGGGTCTGTTGGTTTTTTTTAAAGGGTGGTCTGCCTTATGGCCACAGCGATGTTTTTATTGCCTCATGCTGAGAATACGTGCTGCATGCCTTGGGGTGTAGTGGGAAAGGAATTTAGGATTCCACAAAGTATAAATGGCCAAGGATAGTGATAACAGATTCTTCCAAAAAAAATGTGGCCATCATTACACTCTAGCCTTTTATGACAGAGCTGGACTGTCATAGGGATTTGGGAACCACACAGAGAGTAAGATGCAATTGCCTTGGAAAGTGAGATTTCAACTTTCTGACTGTGCAAAATAACAAGCCAGAATCAGCACAAATGCATAAAAATAATAATTTGGAACGTGGCATGATAATGAATAGAGCATGTGGGGATGATGATTTCCAACTTCTTTGCTATGTCTTATGATTAATCTTTTATTATTATTTTCTCCTTTTCATTTATTTTACATTGCGAGATGCGGCCATCACTGTATGGGAAGCACTGGAGACTTGTCCAAGATGTTATTCAATGTGTTCTACAGGAGGAAAAAGCAAACAGGCAAGCTGGATAGTTTTTCCAGGATAAAAGAGAGCTGGGAGTTGTGGAAGGAGAAGGAGACTAATGAATTAAGAACAAGAGAAAAAGATGGGGAGGAAAATATGTGAAATGGAGTACAATAGGTAAGGTAGAAGATAAAACACTAATTCAGGTTTTAGGGCTTAATATTAAACAATATATACAGGCACTGAGCAATCTTTAAAAATTAGCTTTTAAGTCCTCCAAAACATCCTGCTTGCAGGTCACAGTTCCCTACAAATTGAATAGACTAATGTGTCCTGGAAAGGGATGTACAGAGGGGGAAGAGGGAGCACAGTAGAAGAGGAAAGACCATTCACTCTCTCTCAGTAAAAGGACTAAGAATAAAATAAATAGCTCAAGAGACAGCTTTGAAACATTCAAAAGCACTGTTTTATCAAAGGACACTTCAGCAAACTAGTGCATTCTTTGCTGTATGATATCAAGAAGACACTCAAAACTTGTATGGGTTATAAAAAAACAGCAGGACAAATAAATGGCAAGAAATCATCAAGGAATGTTAAATAGAAATGAGCTTCCTCTGAGCTGCAAGTCATAGGAGAATAGGAGAATACACCAGGGACACACCAGCCTTTACTGTCCTGCTTGTTTTATTATTTGCTTGGCACTCTGGACACTTTTAGTCACTAGGCTAAGTGGATTTTTGATGTGGACTAGCCAAGTTTTTCTTATGCCTCCATCACAAGACATCTCTTTCCTGCTCTCTGCTGGGTCTTGCTCTTTGTTCCACAGCCCAACTGCCCTGCAGATTGTTTTCCTGCAGAGTTCTTGATCTGCTGACCTGAGAGCCTATTCATAGGTTAGAAAAAAATCAAAACCAACACCATCAACAAAACAAAGTCGTGGTCCCTCTAGTGCAGCCAGCTCCATGGTGAGGAAATCCAGCACAGCACTTGGATGCCAAACAAGATGGGATGAAACACTAATTATGGTAAAACTTTGCAAAAAAGGCTATCTGCCCCCGTGAGAGCCCAAGCCTCCAAGCTAGTCTCTCATGGAACAAAAGTAAGTTGTCAGATTTGAATAATTTCCCTGCATGTAGATAAATCCTCACATTTCTCTGTCCCTCCCCCCTCCGCCTTCCTCGTCCCCCCCCTCTTCAGTTTTGCAAACAAGGAAAGAAACACTAGGAGCTATTTCACTGGATAACCATGCAAATGAAACAGGAGATTTAAATGTCTTAGCAAGGAGATCAGAGACACAGTTGGAAACAGCTGTGAGGGGCATTGGGATGATTATAAGGGAATAGGATGGGTGCATTATTTGGCTTGGTGACTTCATTACTGATATTTGGCATCAGATGCTCAGTCGGTGTGAATCCAGAGAGCTCCTCTGTGCCTGCTTAACCCCTCTGAGGATTCACTTATTTGTCCTGAATATGGATTTCTACATTTTTCTATTTTATTTTTTCTCCACTGTGCTGGTCTCCAGGCAGTGTTTTGAGAATAGGAATTCAAGCCATGAGGAGATATTTTGTGAGATGGAACAAAACTCAGGGTTTATCTGTTGCCTTGAAGATTCTGAGGATTTATTAGAGACAAAACCTTGGGGTTTGTTTCAACTTGCCCACCAGTACATGAAATGTGGGGATACAGCCTCTTTACACAGACTAACCCCCTAAATTCCCATTCCCTTGTCATTCAAATTTATAGCTAATAATGTATCAGGTGTGTCTTTTTGACTTCACAGCAATACCTGTGCAATATTCAATGGGAATTGTCACTTATAAATTTCATGGTCTCTTTTAAATATTTCCTGAAATAAAATAAAAGTGTGCTAGGAGCTTTTCTTTGGTTTTAGCTAATTTTCCAGAGATATGGAAGCGTTGTTGTGCTCCAGAAGCTCAAGACCCACCTGTAGATTTATTATTTTTCAAATGGAAGAATTTACAGCAAAAAGTAGAAATATGGTTCATTCTGAAAGAACACTCAGTGTTTTGGTTTTTTTTTTTTTCCCTTTTTGTGGAAGATGGGGAGAAATAAGCAATTATTTTGGACATCCAGCTTGACAATATATCTCCAAAAATGCAGCCATTTCCGCCCACAAAAATAAATAAATAAAAAAAATGTGGTCCTTTTGAAAATGGTTTAATTTTGGGCTTGGCAGTGCTGGATTAACAGCCGAACTTGATTTCAGGGGGCATTTCCAGCCTGAATGATTCTATGACCTACATGGAACAGGAAAGGAAGACAGACAAAACACTTCTTTCCATGCACCCAGTGGACATACAAAGTTCAGATGAAGAAATCAAAGCAATTACACCTGCATTCAGCAGGCACAATATGAGTGGAAATATTCCTGTCAGAAACAGCAAGCTTCTTTTTCATAAAAGGATATTTCTACCTTTCTTTCCCAGTCAAACCAAGAGTGCATATGTCTCAGGCATCTAGAGCAAGAAGAATTTTTGTCAGGAAAACAGACAATTTTGGTTGATGTTCCTTAAAAATGTGTCAGTTTTCAGAGGATCATTAAAAGCTTAAGGCACTGCATTTTCCAAAGATAAATTTAAAACAAATGTGTTTGAGGAAGAAAACCTAAAATTTGGTTAAATATTTAATTTTAAAAAATAGGTCAAAATATTTGTCATACTTTAGGGATCATTTCATCATCATTTAGAGATCTAACATGAGATGTCAGTAACTTCTATCATAATTCTGCTTGTCAGGGAAATGTCAGAAAGGAAAAATATTATTTGCAACTCCAAGTGCCACATTTTCACAAATTTTAAATCTCTTCAAGGATGGGTTCTCCACCACTGCCCTGGGCAGCAGTGCCTGGGCTGGATAAGTGTTTTGGTGAAGAAATTTTTCCTACATGCAATGCAAATCTCTCCTGGTGAAACTTGAGGCTATTTCCTCTTCCCATGTCACTCAAAGTGATTGACCCCCACCTATCTCCAACCCCCTTTCACAATCCCAGTTCCTCCTGCCTTTCCTCATAAAACTTGTTCTCCAGACCCTTCACCTGCTGTAGAGACAAATATATCACACTCAAAGCCTTTCTCCTTCAGAGAAATTTAACTTTTGGTGCTAAGCAGAAGTCTGAAATGCTGATTATTGCTCTCACCCCACAACTGTGGGTTTTTTCTGCCCTTCTTGCCTGTGCCTATGAGCAAACAGATGCATTTCAGCTCTACTTGCACTGCTCACACCAAACCACGGGGCCGATTTAATTTATATCTGTAAGATAACGTGAACATTCTGGTTTGGAAAACACATTTAAGTTGCATTTTCTGTGCTGAAAGACTGCACAGGCCAGCATTAAAGGTGTTTTGACCTAAGCAGAGCTTAGTCCAAGCAGGCAAGGTGTGAATGGGGCAAGTCCTGAAGCTTTCAAAGGTGCCAGGTCATGGAGATGCAAGCTCAGGAAGCAGCACTGAGAGATCTGTATAATTGTACATCAAATTTCACAGCCCTTTGAAGAGCAGGAATAGGCACAACGTGTATAAAACATGCAATGCTCATGGCCACGGATCTGCTGGAAGGTCTTTCTAGGGACCGTTGTTAGCCCAAGATAAATCCACTTTCGCCACTGCAAGGTACAGGAGAGTTTTTCACGAGGTGTAAAAGAGGCAGAATTTTATCTCTGTGAGTGCCTTGATCAGTGACCTCACCAGCAGCAGCAGTGAGTCCTTGTAATGCACCATTGTGTGCAAAGAAAGGGTCCACGTTCTCAGCCCTCAGTGCTTTCGTTTCGCAAAACCCTGCTCACAACATAACTGCAGGCTGGAGCCATGAATCCATTTTCTCTTATTTGCATGAATTTTCCACAGAGTCCTTCAGAAGGTATCATACTCAGCACTTCCCAGAGGAAATTATGTGTATAAAATTCATGAGAAATCCCTCTTTCTCTAGAGTATTAGTAGACATCTCTCTATTATGCAACCCAGGAATATTATAAACCAATAAATAAACCTTGAGATGAAGGATATTTGCCTCACCAAAGCAAACATCCTGAGAGGTGTGAGGAGAATATGTACAGTGGTTTTAAAGGATAGTCTTGTTGGTTTGGGTTTTTTTTTTTATTTCTGAAATATCTATGGTGATTAAGATCAGAGCAGTACTGGCTTAGCCTCAGCAGTAATCTTAGCACAGGAATATGATTCTAATCTGTAATCATCCTTGTAACACGCCTCTTATTAAGCAATATTAATGAGCTTATATGTGTCATGTCTTGGTAGAGCAGAGGAGAAATTTGGTGGCTTAGTGCAAGTGATCCTTTCCATTATTTGTCCATTTGTACAGAGTAGAGCTGGAGCTCATCTGAAAAGCAAGTTTACACCTGGACTCAAGGTTTTCAATCTGGCCATTAAAATGATCCATACAGAACGTACTATCCTCACAAACTTTGCAAGAGTTAAAAGTTATTTGAAGCAGAATTTTTGGAGTTTACTAAACTGTACTCTATGATTTAATGATTCTGTGGCTTTGAAAGAGAGTATGTATGAATAGAAGCAGTAAATTAACCACATTTACCTTTTAGACCCTGTAAACTACGTGTCTGAACCTCATAGACTTGGATGGACTTTGGGTACTGCTGCACCCATTATTTTTCACTGGAAACTTCTCTCACATTGAGGGGAATGCTTGTAGGAGCAGATCCTGAGATTCATTAGAAAAACAAGGCTTACGTTCCTGACCATGGAGTCAGAGCTTTCAAAAATTACTTTTCCCCATCTTTGCACCATGGCACAACCCAGCAGGAAAGACTGAATTGTATGGGAATTTTATTGATATTGGAGGGTTGAAACACCTCTGAATGAATAAAGAGTATGGAGGTGTCAGAGGTGTTCCCTGCTGTCCTGCTTCCTTTCCTGAGCTCTCTCCTGTCTTCCCCTTGCTGTCGCAGGATGTGGCATTGCCACCTGTAACAACTGTCCCAGGATGAGGGGGGAGCTTGTACACATTCTCTCTTTCTGCTTTCTAAGTCCCGCAACATTCATGTTTTGATTTTCAGCTGGTTTAAAATTCCTTCTTTTTCTGCCAAGCAAAGTGTTTTCCTCATCTGTATTTCTTCTGTGAACCCTATACAAAATTCTAAACAATTTCTGCCACTGCAGACACCTAAACCAAAAGCAGTGACATTTCTAGAATAAAAGCAACCTCTTTTAATTTAAAGTCTTTCTGTCTGTGGAGCAGAATAACATTAGCTCCTTTGTAAGATCTTTATCCTGACAAAAATAATTGCTAGTGATTATCTACAATGATGAGAAGCTGTTCTCAGTCACCAGCTGTCAGGACAGAAACTCTGCCTAGTAAATGCAGGCATATCCTTAAATATAATTTTATAATTTTTCTAACAAAATGTACCTCATTTCATAGAATCCTGGAATGTTTGGGGTTGGAAGGGACTTTAGGGATCCCATTCCAGCTCCCTGCCATGTGCAGGGACATCTTTCACCAGACCAGGCTGTTCCAAGTCCTGTCCAACCTGGTCCTGAACAATTCCAGGGATGGGATACCCACACATGGCTGATCCTCTGGTCACACAACATAAGGGATCTGTCCTCTAACATTATTTATCACTCTCTGAGAGATGGAAAATCCATCACCAATTGTATAAATGGCAACTTTTAGTTAAATGTTTTTATTTATAGATAACCTGATCCCTCTGTGACCAGACTACAAACAAACTTGCTCAGCAGTGACTTCTGTAAACACATTTTGACCCTCTCAGCCTATTTGTAATCCACTTAAGGTGCATCATGTTAATTTTGTGCATTTTTTCCCTAGTTCTATAATCAAGAGGTCATAGTGTAGCAAGTCAAATTCCTCACAGATGCCTATTGCTTGAATACTGCTGTCTTTATCAACTGAACTTGTAATCTCATCAGAAAAAGAGCTCTCAATTTAGTTTGACAGGACCTATTTTCCATAAGCCTGTGTTGACTGGCATTCCCTATATGTCCCTTCTTTATTTCTGAGGATAGGGGACTCCAGGGTATGAGGGAAGAGGCTTTACCACAGCACACACATCCACAGCTTCAAATTCAAGCACCAATTGTCAGCTTGTCTCCTGGAGACTCTGGCAGCCCGAAACGGCCCTGGAGTTATTTTATGCTTTGCTCTCTCCAAATCAAGACTGTCCTGTCTGGAAATCCAAGGAGGCCTTTCTCAGTCTCTATATAAATAATTCTTTCATACAGCCAACGTTATTAGTCATAGTGTGCAATGGGTTCTGTATGAGAATGGTGAGGAAGCCCAGTGGCAGTGTGAAATGAGTGATCTCCGTGTGGATGGAGCTGCAGCCGAGCCCCAAAGCCGCCTCCCTGCAGGCAGGAGAATTTAACTCCGTGAGGCGGAGGAGGGATTGTGATAGTGGGGAACTGACAATTTGTGTGACATGACAGCTCCTCTGCGCTGACTGCACTTCTCCTTTCCTTTTTTCCTTCCCTTTAACCCTCAACATCTCACAAATGAAGCTAGTTTAGGTGCTCCTATTATTTCTATTTCTATTTCTGCTTTTATTTCTATTATCAGTTTTCTTATAAATCTATTTCTATCTCTATATCTATCCCTCTTACTATCACTATTACCATCTTTCTCTGACGCTATCACTACTATTATTTCTATTTCCATTATTATTTCTATTTCTTTCTTTTTCCATTTCTATTTCTATTTCTGCTTTTTACTTCTATTTCTTTTTCTAAATCTATTTCTACTCTATATCTATCCTTATTACTACCACTATTACTATAATTTTCTCCAACATATCACTACTATCGCTATTTCTATTTCAATTTCAATTTCAATTTCTATTTCTATTCCTATTCCTATTCCTATTTCATTTCTATTTTTTATTTTTGTTTCTGATTTCTATTTCTGTTTCTTATTTCTATTTCTACTTTTTACTTCTATCTGTTTTTCTAAATCTATCTCTATATCTATCCCTATTACTATCACTATTACTATCATTTTCTCCCACATATCACTATTATTTCTATTTCTACTTCTATTTCTTTTTCTATTTCTATATTTCTATTTATATTTCATTTGTATTTCTTATTTCTATTTCTTATTTGTATTTCTACTTTTTACTTCTATTTCTTTTTCTAAATCTATCTCTATATCTATTCCTATTACAACTACTATTACTATAATTTTCTCCAACATATCGCTATTATTTCTATTTCTTATTTGTATTTTTACTTTTTACTTCTATTTCTTTTTCCTAATCTATCTCTATCCCTATTACTTCCACTATTACTATCATTTTCTCCCAAATATCACTATCATTTCTATTTCTATTTCTATTTCTATTTCTATTTCTATTTCTATTTCTATTTCTATTTCTATTTCTATTTCTATTTCTATTTCTATTTCTATTTCTATTTCTATTTCTATTTCTGATTTCTATTTCAATTTCTTATTTCTATTTCTACTTTTACTATTTCTAAATCTAATTCTGTTCCTATCTCTATTATTTTCACTATTACTACTACCACTGTTACCTTTTTGTTCAAGGATGGTTTCAATGGCAACTGGGAAGTCAGGACGGAGCTGCACTTTTGGAAAATAATTAATTAGAAAGAGCCTCAGTGCAGCCTGGAGCCTGAGTGGGCAGAGTGGGCTGAGGGAGGGGGCAAGGCTGCATTAGCATTCTCATTTTGCACGTGAGGAGCTGAGGGGCAGAGACATTAAATGAGTGGCCTAAGGTCAGAGAGGGGAATTGGTGGCAGGATGCAGACTTGAACTGAGGACAGCTGATATCCACCCTAATTCATAAGCTGCAAGTCTTGCCCTGCATCACTTTTTCAGTGTTGCTTGTCTTCATTTTCCTCTCTGAAACAGGCTTAGATAACCAAAATGCTGTAGTGAATCTGTCTCAGGACAGATAGCCAAAGGAAATGGCTGGGTTTTTTCTGATTTCTTTTCTATTTGCTCCTAATGCAAGCTTTAGTGAGTTAACTCTTCCCTACTTCGTGTCATCTATCCCTGATTCATGAACAACAGTATGGCTTTCCTTTCTAAAGATGCTGGTAAAGGCATGAGTCTACTATTTCTCTTGGAAAGGAGAATTTGAATGTAAAATAGAATAACAGAGATGTCAAAATTTTTAAATAAAAATATTTAAAACAATTGTTTTTAAGTAATTCAGATTTCTTTAGATTTTTTTTTCCAGATTTTTGGGGACTATATATACCGTCAGCCTCCTTGAAATGAGGTGCTGTAGGCATTTCTTGGAGGATCTGCAAGATGGTGATCTGACTGACCTGGTTGGCTCCTGGGTCTATGAGAAGGCTGAAGCCCTGAATTCCTGTAAACTCTTAGGACTGCTTTAGGTGGGAAAACCAGGCAATTCCAGGACCCCCACCTCCAAGATAACCTGGTACTGGATGAGATCCCTCTAATAGAGGCAATGGAAGAGCAGACAACATCTTTCAGTGGGTAAAATTCCCACAGGACCTCTACTTTTGCAGCACTCCTGCACTTTTTCCATCAGAAAATAACTCATGCTGAGTTTCAGACTGATCAGTGAAAGACTCCAGTGGAACTAAGAGCTGAGCTGGGTTAAGATGAAAATGAGTGCTGGACAAGGCTGGAAGTCAACCATGTCATTTAAGTTATTACAGAGAAACAGGCACAGGGTAATTCAGCCTGAATGCATGAAAAATGAAGAGCAGCACCCTCCTGGATCCACATCTGATATTACCCACAAACAAGAGAGAGTTAAGTCAGTCTAGACACATAACTTGTAGTATTTAGGGGTAAGGAGCATAGATGAAAGGTAGGTGGGTTAGTAAATCAGTAGCTTCAATAATAATATTCACAGAATCAAGGAGTCATGGAATGGATTGGGTTGGAAGGAACCCTAAAGCTCATCTCATGCCATGGGCAGGGACACCTTCCACTAGATGAGCTTGTTCAAAACCCTGTCCAACTTGGCCTTCAACACTTCCAGGGATGGGGAGTCCACAACCTCTCTGGACACATTCTCCAGTACCACTTCTTGGGAGTAAAGAAAAATTAGTGTTGTGTGCAGGGTTTATCTCCTGTGTGTATTGTCTCCATCCCAATGTCAAACTCTGCAGAAATTAATAGCCATCAATATCTTCACCATTATCAAAGGAAACCAATTATTTTATGCTCTGCCTGTGAATACCAAGACCCAAATCAGCCATGATTTTGCTCATCAGAAGTTTCCTTTGCTGACAATTTTGCCTCTCACAGTGGTGCAAAAGCCTCATCTTCAAAGAAATAGAGGTACTAAGACCCACAGCAATGAAATTGTGACACTGCTCACTTGGGAATAGTGTTTCAGTCATCAGGACATCATATAGTCTATATAATCTACCATGCAATTGTACATTAAACAAGTGGATACTGAATCATCTCTGGACTAGAAAGCTCCTAAGCCTAGTGGTGGACATGAAGATAAAAAGTCCCACTGGGCAAGCCTTATAAGGGAGTTGTAATTTTTCTTTCAGCTAATCACCATTTGTGTGTCTGAAAACAGAAGAAAGCACAAGGCAGAACAGATCAAAACACAGTATCCCTCTCCCTGCAATGCACATCTTTTCTCTGGGATTAAAATAGGGTTTGCATTTTAAATTTTCATTTACTAAACAGAAAAATATTTTACTAGGATGGAATGGTATTAAGGAGAAATGATTCTTTGTGTGCCCTCAGGCCTGGTGAAGACAGGATTTGATTTGCTGTGTTAGGCTGGAATCTGGATTGATACACAGAGATGAGAAGGTGTTTAATAAAATTTACATTTCATTTTCTCACTTGACACCAGTCTCCTGTCACTCACCAAATGAAGGGAATACGACAAATAACTTTTGTCAGCACCTAGACACGGAGAGACAGTCAGGGGAGGGAGAGAAAGGGTGGGATATTTTTAACATCACTCTCTTTGATGGCTGCAAGACTCGGCACCAGCTTCATCTTTAATGTACTTTGGAACAGAGAGGTGCATCAGGAGAAAAAGCACAAATTAATCCAACCCACAGGTATGGGAAATGATCCACTGGGAAATGACCCTCACCCAAAGCAGCAGGGAATTTGGGTGGTGCCCTGAGCTCAGCTTGTGTGCAGCTCCTGTCTCTGACAGACCCAGGCTGACCTGGCTGGAGTCCGTCCTTCACAGAGCTGCTCCAAAGACCCTTTCTCACCCCTCTGTCTTGTTGTGCCACTGCTTTCTGTTCCTCTTCTTTCCCAAAATTAAAATAATTGGGTTTATTATTTAGCCCTTTCATCCTTGTTTGGTTTTTTTTCCACCTGACTCTGGGTTTCTAGTTGAGGACCAAAGGTCAAGGTCCCAGTCAGCACCCCCATGCCACAGGTTTAGCTGTACAAATCAAGAGGTTTTCTTGCAGGAGGATTGAGTATAAATATTCTCCTTCTTTTCCTGTATTACCCTTTATCTGTTCAGCTGAATTTTAAGTCAGGTGCCTGAATCCCACAGGACTCCCACAGGACTTGGAAAGTGATGAAGAATGTGTGGTACTTCTGGAAAGCAAGGTGAATAAGTATTACCCCCTATTTGTTATGAAAAAAAAAAAAAAACAACTGGAAAATACCAGGCAGAACATTAAAAATAAAAGCAGAATTTGCTTTTATTTTCTTTGTTTTTATATTCCCTTCTTTTTTTTTTCTTTTTTTTTTTCCCACAGGATATAGATAATTCAGTTTAACATTCTATTAGTGCTACAATTCTATAAAATGTTCAGGGATAATAAGTCATTAGGAGCAACCAACAATCCCAGAAGTCTCTTTTTGCTAAAAATAAAATCCAGGGAGGACTAATTTAATATTTCTCTTTTTCTTATATTTGTCCCCAAGTATCCAACACTGGCAGCCCTCAGGTCTAATACAATATGGAAATTGTTCAGAGGCTGACTTTGCTTATGTGCAGCCTTCTGCCATGGCCTTACTTCAAAACTACTTTTATTTTCCTCTTTGTTCCTTCTTTCCCAACATTTTTGTCCTCTTTGTGAAAGAGGAAAGAAAAGAAAAAGAAAGCAAAAGGAAAGCATAAATGACCCTCCTCCAACAGACATTTCAACTTCCATTCAAAAATAAAACTTTCTCTGTGTCTTTTTATTTTTCTTTCTGGAAAACTCACTAATGGCAGAGTCATTGTGGTTCGCTTTCTGTTCTATGAAAACTGAAAATTTTGAAATGCTTTGGTGAGAGAAGAGAAGGTTGTTGGCAGCTCCTTGGCAGCTCCAGCCCTGCACACAGAGGTTTGAGCCAGGGAAAAGGGGCTCTGGTACTTCTCAAAAGTTCTTCCAAGGTTGGCCTTAGACTTCTTGGAGCTTCAGTGTCCCCCACTGCAGCCCATCATGTCACCCAATATGGGAAATTTTGTACCTCAGGTAGCACCTACCTCCTGTCCCCATTACCCCAGAAACAGAGTCTTTATATACACCATGGAAATCCCACTTTGTTCGTGTGTTCCAGAATCTTGGAATCATCCTTTTGGGATATCTGGTTTTTGCTCTTGCAAAATAATGCTGCCCAACAAATTATCGGCATTTCTCACATTTCAGTAGGTAGAAAGCTGGAATTATTTCACATTCTGGCAAATGCATAATGATTGCAAAAAGTATCTGTTTATCTGGATAATCAGTGTGTTCATAATCACTCTTGGAGTGTTGCAGCTTCCTTGATCCACTAAAGGTTTCCTCTCACAGTTCCTAGGCCAGTGAAGATATTTTTGAGTGCAATTCATTGTTAGTAAGGTTATTCTTTGCAGAGTCAGGAGCTCAGAGAAAAACCTTCTGACTGGACTCTTGCCTCCTTTATTTGCCATTTATACCTCTCATGCTATAAAAATAAATGCCATAATAAATACCGTAATAAATAGAGACTGGAAGTTATACCATATAGAGATGATCAAAAGGTTTATAATCTCATTGCTGTTATTTGGTTTTTCTTTCTTTTTTTTTTTTAATTTTGTCTTAGGCACACAATTCCTTCAACCCAGACTGTAATTAATTTTACTACATCACCAGTTATCTCTGCTCCCTAACCAGGCTTGTCATTTTAATTTTTCACAGGCTTTCTTTTTCCTATCCATGTGCCTGTTCCTGAATCTTGGTGAAGTCTCATCAGCTCTGGCCCAAAGCCTTAGGCAAATTTGTCTGTAATGCACTCCTCTACTTCAGACATAAGAGGAAAAAACATCACCCCCACAAAATAGGGAGAAAAAAAAAAGGAAGGAGAATAATTTTGACCATGCATTGTCTAGCAATTCAGAAATCCTGGAGAGCTTGGTTAAAAGTGAGGCATCATTTCAGCTATATTCTTATTTATATCAATAAAGGAACTCAGAGGTACTGTAGACGGGACTACAGAAAAAGATTATCAGGCGGAAATCCCAAATCCAGCAAAATTAATGAAATTTTTGTCATTGGCTTCAGTAGAGCCAAACTTGTCAAATATCACTGACATTTAACATGACTGTCCAAGAACACTTTGGGCCTCAGAGGATGGATCTCCACAGGAAGATCCAGAGATTTTTTTATTAATTTTTCCTGTACTTGGAAGGCTTCTTTCACATCCGGTGTGGGGAAGCTACACTTTGTTAAACCCAAGTAGATTTGCTGGAAACATTTTGTGTCCCTCACAGAGCTGGTCTGAGTCTGGGTTGTGTTGGAGCTTGAATCTCTGCCACAATATCCCCATGGGCTCCTTCCAAAATCCAAGCTGAAATCCTGCTTGCTGTCTATTTGTGTCCTCCCAAAAGTTGGACTTTGACAGCATCTGAATGTCCTGAGCTGAGCCAAGGACTTGGATAAGCCCAGGTCTGTGAAGGCACCACATCCCATGGGATATCATGGATAACCCACAAACCACACTGTGGATTCTTCATCTGCCTCCTCCCACTGCATCCCTACCCTGGCCCCTCCCTGGGTTTTGGAATGCAGAATGTCACAAGTTTATCAATAAAACACCCACACAAAGGTGGAAACAACTGTTGTGCTAATTATAGTGTAAGGATTAACAAGAACTCAAAGCAAAAGTTGAGCAGGATCACCAAAAATATTGACCACAACACAGCAATGACAAGTGTCCCTCAGGACAAGCTGGCATTCAAAATACCAGAAAATAACGTGTTTGGTTTGGGATTTGAGATGTTTCGTCTCCTCTTTCCTTGCCCAGGACATTCTGTAGCAGCTTTGATGGGGCTGTTCACAGAACCTCAGAATGGGTTGGGTTTGAAGGGCCTCAAAGACCACCCTGTTCCACCCCCTACAATGGATGGGGACACCTTCCTCTGTCACAGGGCGCTCCAAGCCCCATCCAGCCTGGCCTTGGACACTTCCAGGGATCCAGGGGCAGCCAAAACTCCCATCTAATCACACAGCTCCTTTAAGGGAGAGCATTTTAACTCAGTCTCATGGAAAACAAATATGGAAAACATTTCAAAATAAATCTGGATCTCCCTCTGCCACAAAGCAGAAGGATCCCATTTCATCCAATTGCTGTTGCACTCAGCATAAACCAAATTATTTTAGAAAAAGGTCTTTCTCTGATCACTACAGAGTTGTGTTTTCCTTTTTCTTTTTTCTTTTCTTTTTTCTTTTCTTTTCTCTTTTCTTTTCTTTTCTTTTCTTTTCTTTTCTTTTCTTTTCTTTTCTTTTCTTTTCTTTTCTTTTCTTTTCTTTTCTTTTCTTTTCTTTTCTTTTCTTTTCTTTTCTTTTCTTTTCTTTTTTCTTTTCTTTTCTTGATACACAAGATTCCCTAAATGTGTTATTCAGGATTTGCTGCATCTTTGCACTCATTTTTCACCATGTTTTTTTCACTTTCTGCCTATTTGCCTACTTCTTTCCCATGTGCTACCACTCACTCTGTTGAAAATGCTGCAATTAAAGCCTTTTAGCCCTGTTAATTCTATTAGAGGTCCAGCTGTACAAGACATTACTTATTCTGCAAACAAAGTATGGATAAATTCAAGGATTATGAACTAAAGGATTAATTTAAACCCTTAACTATTTCCAGCATATCTGACTTTTTCCCCTAAAAAAATTCTTTGTATTGTATTTTCATATAACTAATTCAATGATATTTTCTGGCATTTCGACATATGTAATAATATATTATTTTCTTTTATACTGGCTGGATGTGATGGAGTAATTTACTAGAAGTAGAAACACTGAAGGGAAATAGAATTCATGGAATGGAGGAATTGTGTTTCTGTAGAGAGGCTCTCCTACCATGAGAAATCATCTGAAACTGGATATCAGCTGTGGAGAAAAAGAAGGGTTTCCCAATAATTTCACCAGAAATTGATGTCTTTGAAAGCTATAACTTTTTATTCAGACCCTGAATCATGAGCAGTAGGGATCTACCCAATAATAATATTTTGGCCTCTGCAGAAAATAATGTATTAAATGGCTTTTCTATACCATGGAAGCGGTCAAAAAAGTTGATCCACTGCACTTAATAAGATCTTCATCCACAAGTGTCTTATTCGAAAAAAACTCCTCTTCACTCAACAAGAAGCCTGACTCAGTGTGCAGTCAGTCTAATTTTGCCCCAAAATTATGATTATAAAGACAGCACAGCGCAGAAGCCAAAGATGGTGAATCTATTTTTGTGCCTGGGAAACAGAACAGCTTGATCAGAATCTGCACCTTAACTCCTTCAGCCTTAAGAGAACTGGTTTGTGGATTATTTGAGTGTTTTCCAAATGAAGGTTTCTCACCTTCTCTTCCACTGCTGATCTGGCCAGACACCTCATCTTCCTGATTGAGTAGTTTTTTTTGCAAAGGAGTGCAAATTTTATCTGGTCCCACCAGGGCACCTTGCAACCAAGAATTTTATGGTACAGAGAAGGCATAATAAAGTTCCTCATCTTCCAGCTCAGTAAAGCAAAGCACAGAGGAATAAACTGAAGAATATCAGCATTATTATTATTATTATTATCATCCATAAAGAGTAGTGTTCATAACAAGTCAGTGATTTAAAGGTGTCAGAAAACAATGCCATGGTGAAGATTTACTCAGTAAAACACTTTAATCTAAAAAAACAAACAAGCAAACAAACAAAAATCAGAAACAAAACAAAACAGGTTTAATTAGAGCTCTATGGAAGAACTTACTCAAGCCGCAATGAAAGCTGAAAAAATGTAAAAAAAGGGAAAATATTTGTGCACATTCTAGGGTTCTTTGAATGAAACTAAAAGCATGGCTGGAAGAAATGGAAAACTTATATATATTTACATATATTGATATTCACCAGCAATACTCAAGACCCTAAGACTACATCCATGCTAGAACATCGCAGTGTCAGAAACCCTGTTGAGTTGTTAGGCTGATCCCTGACTGCTTTTGATGTCATAAATGCTCCCCAACACAACTCCTGAAGAGAGTTTTGGAGGAGTCAGGAGAGCTGTTCTCAAGGGGCAGTTTGGAGGCACCCAGCCCATTTTGGAAGCCAAGAAAGCTCAGCATCAATGAGCCTCACAGTTGGCTGCAGGCTCATTTGCCCACATGGTTGCCGTCCCAACACCTGTAGGGTTTTCTCTGAGCACAAAAGCAAAAAGCTCATCACCAAAGTGACCACGGTGGTTCATCCCCTCCCATTCCTGCCTCACCCCTCTGCTGCCACCATGGCCACACATTCTCTGACATCATTCTGGGCTTGGGGCATCCTGTTGTGTTTCTCTCTTTCCTGGCTGTACCCAGCTGAAGGTTGGGGCATTTCCTCCTGGCTGGAGCACCCTGGCGCTGCTGGCTGCTGAAGCTCCTCAGAGGCACCAGGAGCTCTTCTTCCATGGGGCTGTTGGTGTCTGGCACTTTTCCTGGCTGAGGGAAAGGTGTGTCTGTCCCCAGTCTTGGGCTGGATGGTGCTTGGCTTCCTTGTTGACTTGGCTTCACAGGGATGCAGGTTCAGCTCCTCTGCATGTCCTGTGGCAGCTCCCACTGCTCCACTTCCTGCCATCTCTGTGAAAACAAGACATGTTTGTTTCTCACAATAATTATGAGACACCACCTTCATGTATATTATCCTTTTATACCTTTATTTTGTGTTAAAGGCATCAATAAATTTTAAAATTTTTTCCCCCGTTTTACATGGGCAGACAATGATAGGACAAGGGGGAAGAGTTTGAAATTGAACAGGAGAGATTCAGGTTAGACATTAGGAAAAAATTCTTCCCTGTGAGGGTGGTGGGCCACTGGCACAGGTTGCCCAGGGAAGCTGTGGCTGCCTCATCCCTGGAAATTTTGGATGGGGCTTGGAACAACCTGGGATAGTGGAAGGTGTGCCTGCCCAGGGTGGTAGGAAGTAGGTGATAATTAAAGTCCCTTCCAACCCAAACTATGATTAATTAAAAAGCAGTTACTGTTACAGAAATCATTTCAATGGCCATAGATTTCAGTTTGACAGAAATAAATTGGCAAAGCCAAACAACCATTAGCTATTTCCACAAACAAATAAAAAGGAACAAACTCAGCTGGTTTGTGCTTATTGACACACTAACAGCTGCTAGAGCATCTCTAACATTCAGAAAATTTTCAATAAGTGTTTAATAATCAATTTTACAGAATACATTTTTTAGTAAGCTATGTACTGCTAAGACTGATAATATTTTAATACTACACACCCGTAAAATGCATCATCCCTTTCTGAAATAGGCTGTAACTTAGGGTAGAACTTTGTATTCCTGACATTTGAGTCCTACTCAAGGCAGAGCCTGTAACCTGCAATGCTGTTTTTAAAAATTACATAGAAAAAAATGAAGGAAAAAGTAAATATACACTATACATTTTTCATGTGGAAACATTTACATCCTTATCTATCAAATGGTTGTCAATAACAGAGGCAGGGTCACTTGTAGTGATATAGCAGATAATTTCTGAGCTGACAGAGTGTGCCATGATTGGCAGCCTAATTTGTAGCTTCATGTGGATGCTAAAAACATTTATAATTTTCTTGCAATCCTCTCCTTCCCCCCATGAAAAAAAAAATTCCATCAGCCTACACCCAAACCTTTAATACTCATTCCAAATCCAGAACTAGTCCTGTTCAATGTGTCCTGTGTGAGTGAACAAAATCAGATTTTTAGTCCATTTATCAGCACACACATTGTAGGTCCTTAGCACAAATAATGCCAGAAAATGTGTAATTACCATTTTTTATGGTTTAGGTTTGTCCTTTCAGTTTAACCCTTAACAGCCTGTGACATTCAGCCTCATGGCTGCTCAGACCTTTTGCTCAGATTCATTCTCTTCTGCATTTCCTGCAATTCATTGGTTGGAACTGTATTTGCTGAATCATAGAATATCTCAAATTGGAAGAGACCCATAAAGGATCATTGAGTACCACCCCTGCTTCTCACAAAAACACCTAAAATTAAATTATATTTCAGAAAGGTTGTGCAGACACTCCTTGACCAACCTGAACTCTGACAGCCCTGGCAATAACTTCATGCTTGGGCTCTGTTAAAGTGTATTGTTGTTTTTTTCAACCTGTACACTCATAAATTTAAATTCCAGGGTTGTACCTGTTGGAAATCCACCAGAAAGCTGTTTCCAAAATTCCAGCACTCAGACATATTATTATGTTTAGCACTTTTCCTTCTTAAACTGGCTTTAACTTCAGGTAGTCGGCTGATTTAAGGTATAAAATACATCCATCACCAGGTTCAATTTTCCTCTTTAGACACATAAACAAGATAATAAGGTCATGATCTCTTATACCAAAGCTGCATGTTAGTTCTGGAGATTTATTGACTCTCTCATCTTCAAAGGTGCCATTATCAACAGTGGAAAAAAGGTTTTCAGGCAAGTTTGAATCACTGGAGAAGGCTACAAGTTTACTGTGTAGAAGCAGTTTCAAGGATGAAGTACTGCCTTGAGATTCCTGATTTTTAAACATTAAATACAAACTATTCAACATCATGAAAGCATATGATTAACTGGATTAAGTACCAGCTAACAGAGCTCAGGCAGAAATTATATATGGGAAATAATTCTCAGGGATATGTGGCAGTACCAGGCTCTACCACTGAAATGGAAGACATTCAGTGCTTCCACTGGTGATTTGGAATTTAAACTGGAATTGATTCTGATGAAATTTTCTAAAACAAAGGGATAATGGCAAACTGGTAGAAAGGAAGGAGGAGGAGCTGATCTGAGCAAGGTAGGAGCCACAAGGGAAGACCCAATTTACAGATTGGGATTATATTTTCAGGAACACACAGTGATTTCTGGCTAAGACATCCAAGGAGTTCAGAATAAGAATCAGTCAGGTGCCATTTTGAAAAGGTTCAGGGAAAGGACAGAAGATTGAAGCTGGAAATGTAAATTGTAGGAGTATAAAAGCACTTGGCTGAACCACCAGAATAAACTGCAAAAAGCAACAATATGTTCCTGCACCTCCAGGTGTGTTCTGTTAACAGTGCCTTAGTCCTTCAAAAGTTCTTCAATTCAAGAGAGAGATAATTACAAGAAGCTAAGGAGATATTTCATGTTAGACCAAGGTTGGGCAAGGCAATATCTTGATTCCTTCTCCCTGCTGTACTGCATAACTGTGAATATTGGTTTCTTCCTCATCTTCATCCTCAGCTGTTACTTTTGGTACAATATTCAGGACCCTTGATCCACTGGACTTTGCACTCCACAAGCACCCACCAATGAGAAAATCTCTGTTTTGCAAGTCTTACTGTGGTGATTAACAACGAAAGGCCCTGAACACTTAATTGTGTTAGAAAAGCAGTACTTCTTATGAGGGGAAGAGCTACAAAGCAGAAACTAAACAAAAATAGTGCAGCTTTGATTTCTTCTCTCTCTCTCCAAAACCAACAGCACTTTAAATAGGGGGGAATCAAACATTAGACATTTCCAAGTCATATGTATTAAATTCACTTAAGATATTGTTATCCTTGTTTAGATTTGAACATATTGGGGAATCTTTTTTGTCTTGCAACTATTCCTAAAAGACTCTAAGTGGCTGGATTGCCTTTTTCTGACAAAAAAAATTCTTCCCATTAATTATTTACACGATGGCTCCAATCAATGCTGTACCTGTCAGCCTCCCCAGCCAAAATGAAAGTTCACTATGTAAAGGTGCCAAGGGAGAGTGGCAGCCTCCCACTGCGAGTTTATAGACAGAACTAAGTCAGCACGCATTATGTGTCAGAGCCAACATCAGACAGAATCAGATCCTTTGATCTCAGACCTCCACAGGAAGCTTAGATCTCAGACAAATTAGATAAAAAATGAATTTATAGCAGATATGTGTCCTAAGGCACACAGCTGAATGCTGTGTTTTGGAAGAGTATGGCAAATATCAAAACACATAAACTGCAGAATTTCCTCTCTCCTTCTCTCTCTCCCTCTGCTTTTGTGATAGACACTAATTAAAAGGAGATAAAACTCCAGCTCGCCTCTTCCTGCCTCTTATGTAATCCACAGGCTTCGGTAAGGAGGAGGAAAAAGAAATTCCCAAAACAGAGCAAATGGGGGGTTCATCAGGGTTACCCGAATGCCCTTAGATCTGTGCTGTTGGCAGGTGAGATAAAAAAAAAAGCCCTCAACTACTGTAAGAACATTTCACACTTGCAGAAAAGGGAAGCCGGTGCTTTGTGCTGCCAGCCACATGCCCCCGGGGCTGTCTGCTTTTCTGTGACCTCAGAAGGAGTCGGGTTTGATCAGAAGATGATGAAAGGACAAGACTGAGGAGGTGTTGGGGAAGGGGTTGTTGGTGGCAGGACCCTGGGGAATAAAATAGGACATAGGGTGGGGTGGGTGAGAGTGGAGCTGCTTTGGTTGTTCTCACAGAACTGTGCAGATGAGCCCTGGGTGGGTTTCTTACCTCCAGTGTAACTCACAGTCCTTCACAGCCTGCAAACCTGCCCAGAGCTTTTGATCCACCTGCAGCACCTGGAGATGTGGGCAGGGAGGAGCCCTGGGGACACCAGGAGTATTGGTCCCTGCCCTACTCCAAAAACACTGGGAGAAATCATGGGCTCACTGGATCATAGAATATCCTGGATTGTGGGGAAGGAACCCAAGAGGATCACTGAAGTCCAGGCCCTGTCCCTGCACAGGACACCCCAAGGATCACAGCGTGAGCATAAGGGGGATTATGCTGCTGCCTTCAGTGCAGCTGGGAATTCACTCCATCTGTATTAGAGATGAAATGACAAACAGAAAAAAATCAGGAAGGAGAAATAGGAGGCAATAAAGAGATAGACCTTTTGAGAGTGTGCCATTGATAGTGGGGCCCTGGAAAATGTTAAAGATAGACTCTGAAAATGTTAGGCTTTGTGTTTTGCCAGATCATTGCATCTGCGTAAGCAGTAGGATAAATGATATAATTGCTAGATGTGATGATTGTTTAGTAATTAAATATAATTATTGTATAATCATGAGAAACTATGTTAGAAATTTAAGGGGGTCACGAGGAGCCATGCTTGGCTGAAATCTATGTATACAATAGAACAATATAAGTTTAAAAATTAACATGAAAGTTATATAACGATAGAATATAAAAACGTGTTCATCCCAAATGCATGTCGGAGTCAGATTTGGGTTGGTAACCTCTGACACCCAGAGCTCTTCAATAAAAGCACCTACATATAATCATTTTCATGATTATGTGTTTCTGAACACTAACACCATTGGTCCTATACAAATCTATAAAATCCTAGAATCATTAAAAGTTGAAAAAAACCCTCTTAGATCATTGCATCCAAGGCACAATCACTTTATCAAACCTCTCCCCAGCTGCCACATCCCACACATTTTTTAAACACTTGCAGTGAGGGTGACTCCATCACTTCCCAGGGAACATCTGAACATGTTAAAAGACATAAACTGACTCTTTTGGTGTCCAATAATTTATGAATTGCAGTCTCACCTCCTGCTACAGCCACTCCACTTTTACTGGGTCCTTGACTGCAGCAAGGCTTGGTGGGAGCTGCAGGAGGCTGTGCTTGTTCATTGGGTCTCTTGATCCTGTCCCGTGGGAGATGAGGCTGTTCAGTCCTCGTTTCTGCAATGAAACACACAATCACATCACCCTCAGTGCATCTCTGCTCAGCAGAAATTATTAATTTGAGCAAAAATTGAAAATTTGTTGAATATATAGTAGAAAATTGCTTGAATATATATATGGCCCTAAATGCTGGATCCGCTCACCTTTGAACACTTGCAGAGATGGTGACTCCACCACTACCCTGAGCAACCTGTTCCAGTTCTTAACAATTCTTTCCAAGAAGAAACTTTCTGTAATATCTGCCTGGACTCAGACACCTTTTATAGGCATAAATCTGTATAACCTCGAACTATCACAGAATTATAGAATATTTTGAGTTGGAAGGGAACCACATTGATTATTGAAGCCCAACTCTTGTCTCTGCATAAACTACAACCAAATCCTAATTACTGAACATCCCACAGCTTTTTCTGAGTTCTATAGTCTGAAATCCATTGTGGCCACTCTGGGGATTTGTTAAATGAAACAAGGATTCTGCAAGTATAAAGTTTTGTGGATATTTCCAACTTACTGTGGCTTTTGCTCTTCCTGAACCAGCAGAATGAAAGAACAATGGTGAATGCAGATGCTGCTGAACCGAGTATGACAACCAGGATCATGCTGGCCCTGGCTCTCATGGGCACAGGGAAGGTGGCAAATGGCTGGGACAGCACAGTGAACTTCACCCCTGAGAATTTAAAGCAGTTGGTTTATTACAAAAGCAATGACAGCAATTTCACAACTAAAACAACACCCTATAGCTTTTTAACAGGGTAAAGATACATTCAGGGACAAACCACACATCCATCTATCTCCAGACAGATCCAACATTAATGGACAATATTTATTTAGGACTTAGTACCAGGACAACCCAAATGTGCAACAATTTTTCTACAAGGTAAGTTTCAAGGTTTCAGTGCTTTCTGGAGCATAAACAGTTTCTTTGCATTCAACAGTACTTAATATTTCTCCTATGAATTTGTCTAACTGACATAAACCTCAGAAAATACATTCACAATGCATCTGCTTTTGAGGCCAGACAGATCAGGCCCGTACAAGAAACATGCACATTTTCTGCAACAGAAACTGGTTGTGATAAGACAGTTCTTAATACTGATTTTTTTTTCAGGCTATACCTGAATCATATCAATAGAAGTTAGAGGGAATCCAGAAATATTGACCAGCATGAAGATTAAATCCATGATGCAGAAAACTCCCAGTGAACTTGTGAATATTTTCCACCATGTTGATAATGAGCATTATAAATAAAAAATGTCAGTGTCCCTGCTGTTACAGTAAATCTTTAGTCTCTTGAAAGACAGAAGCTCTGGGTAATGCTCTGCACCCAGAAATTCTAAACTTTTCTGTAAATGGCAGAATCAAGCCAGGCACTGCTCATAATCTCTGTGTTCAATAGTTCATTTGGTCTCAGATCTGAGCTGAAAGGACTGGAAGAGGATTAGTGCTGCCCTTTTGAAATAGAGAAAGGTTTTGATTCCCTAAATTATTTCCAAAACAAGTTCTAAATGCAGATGTGCTGGGCAAGGATAGGAGTTTAGGAAAACTGGCTCTGGTACTCTCTGTAGACCACCTTGAAGGATGTGGATTAGCACATCAACTCATTATGTGTCTTACTACCTGACTCATTATTGGTCCTAACCTCACAGTTCTAAACATTTTGATGGATGGATGTTTCTTTTGAGTTCCACTTTTAATAAAAATCTAAAAGCCTTTTTTTTTTTTTCATAAATTCATTTAAAAAATCAGAAATGCTGTAAGATAGAGGCTTGGAGACCAGGGCAAGTAGCTGTAGGTACTTTTAGCAGAAACTAATTAGATTTGTGTCAGTGTTGTCCACCTGAACGAAGCCAAGCTGCATCAGAACAAGGTGGGAAGCATGTTCCAATTGGGAGAAATCTGCCTGCAGGTACAAACACATATGAACTTCAGCTGAGAGAAGAAATCTCTCAGGTATCAAGGACTCTGCACAGACAGGTGTTTAAAGGTGTTTTGCACTACTCTAATAGTCCGTGAGTCGGATGCTGTTGGTTTAAATGGAAAGTGGATGTATCAAACCCATTGGGATCCATATCAGGGAAGGGAATATTACTGTAAAACAAGGAGCAGGATGATGCAGTAGGGCTATGAATAGTCTGCTCTCCCCAGGAGCTACCACTAAAACATTTGGGATTATTCCATTTGACATCAGCTGCACCTCCTGAGCTGTCTCCAAACAGTGAATTATGCCAGGCTAGGTGCACAGAGCAACTGGTTCATGGAGATGTATCACAACCATCTACTATTTGATTGTTTAATTCCTTAAAGTGAACCTCTGCAGTAAGAATCTGGAAGTGCAAAAACCTTTATGCTGTCTCCAGCATGGCTCCCAATTACAAGGAGCAAAAGGGATTGTGCCTTTGGTGTGTGCTTTTGCAATGCACATTAAAAGTGTGGAATAATCTGATTTACACAGGTGATACCTGCACAGGTGCCTGTACACATTGGTACCTCTAAACATCCTCCATGGGGAGGAATGGCTTTAAGATGAAAGAGGGCAGATTTAAATTAGATATTAAGCACAGGCACAGGTTGCTCAGAGAAGCTGTGGCTGTCCCATACCTGGAAGTGCTGAAGGTCAGCCTGGATGGAGCTCTGAGCATCCTGGTCTACTGAAAAGTGTCCCTTCCCAACATAGAGGAGTTAAAACTCAATTATCTTGAAGATCCCTTCCAATCCAAACCATTCTGTGATTCTTTTATTAATGCCTAGTAACTCTCTGACTGGTAAATATTTCAGAGAAGGGATCTCTGACCTTTGTTCATAAAAAAGATTTTGGGATTTCCTTGAAACAGGTTTCTAAACACATTGCATTAAGCTCTGCTTCCAGCCTAAAGATTCAGATCTTGTGAGGTGCTGATTTTCCATCTGCTCTCGCTGATTAGAAGGTAGTGGGAGCTGCATGTGCTTGGCAGCTCAAAATACACAAAAAATCCCCCCTTGGAAGGCCCACTTCTAAGTATTCCATGCACCTCAATTCTCCCTTTGCCAAGCCATGGGAAGCACTGGATTTGGATGAGCCACTTGTGGCAGCCTAAATGTTTGCAAACTTCTTTTTTGATTTCTCAGATTTTTTCAATACCCACTTCCACTTGGCCACTTCACCAGTCAGATGTACTTGTTCCCTCTGTTTTTGTCTGGATGAGGCAAGACATGAGAGATAGATAGATGATAGATAGATGATAGATAGATAGATAGATAGATAGATAGATAGATAGATAGATAGATAGATAGATAGATAGATAATATGGGTATATCTTCTACAATGGTATTTATCTGAAGAGATATCCATGCATATATATCTATATATAAAGAGAGATAGATGGATGAATGGATGGATGGATGGATGGATGGATGGATGGATGGATGGATGGATGGATGGATGGATGGATGGATGCAATACCATAATAGAGACTTTACACATGGTCTTACAACATTTATATCTTAATATGTCCTTGGACTGTGTGCCAGACCTGTTCCTGCTTCTTCATATTCTTGCCTCAGTCATCCTGAGACAAGAAACCAACACTATGACCCCTCTATTCCTTCAGAAACAGGTTTACAGATAATGTCAGGCCCCCAAACAGTTGCAGAGGTGCTTCTCTTGTGCAGACATCTTGAGGATTTTCCAAGGGAGACTTCACAGGGTGCCTTGTCCCCCTCAGCTGGCATTTCCAAGGAGGCATAAGCACACCTGCCTCCTCTTTACTAAGCTGCTCAGGGGCCTCTGAAGGTGCAACATCATCTCCACAAGCTCTCAGGAAAGCCCTGGCAGAACCCAGTCCTGGAGTCATGCTCTGAATGTGCATAACCACCTATAAAGGTGACCAGGTGCAGGCAGTCAGGAAAAGGCACTATGAAAATAGCCAGGAGCACAGATGGAAAAATTCTGAATATAAACAGAGAAAAAAAGAGGGAATGAGAGGTTGCAATTTATAGGAAAAAGTTTGCTCAGGCAACTTAACTGATTTAAGTTTCTGATTTCTTGGGATACATACAAGGGAATCCAGGGAGAAAGAGGCACCTTTATCTGACAATACTTCTCTGTACTTGTTCATTAGATTTGAGAGATCTTGCATGAATAGCAGAGGAATCATCCAGCTCTCCTGCTGCCTGGGGAATGCCAACTTGGATGTGAAACAGAACTCAGGCTATTTAGAGTTTTGGCATAGCTCCACCCATTCAAACAAAGTTTAACTCCTTTTTTTATAAATTCAGGCCACCTGTAGGGCTTTGATTTTACCGCATCAAAGGATACACAGAATACAGGGTTTACCTGGAGGTGATGTCACTGTGAACACAAGTCTCCAGTTTGTTCCTGAGCTGGAGACAGCCAGATTGGAAAAACTTGCACATCCCTCTATGACCTGCACTTGGGTGAGCCCTGGAGAGTCAGAAAAAATCATATTGCAATGAACAGCAACCAGGTAAGTGCCACTTAAGGAACTCAGGGAGTCCTCATGACTTTAAGGGACCTCAGAAAGCCTAAATTCATTATCCATCTTAATCATAAACATTGTGTCTAACTCCAGAAAATTTCACACAGTGATACTCAGAAAACAAATTCCAGAAGGATTGGAGGGCTTCAGCTTCTAAATATTTATTCTTTAAGCTCATTGTGAAATGGAATTTTCTGTGTGTTATGGGGGTATAATGTGAATGCAGCAGTTAAAGGGATCAAACAAAGGTAACAGAAGCTATAGAGATGCACCAGGAAGTTCCAAATGTCCATTTTTAAATTTAACTCATGTCTTGTGTGACTAAGTATTCACCAAGGTTAGGAGAGTGATAATAAGAGTGTCCCAAGGGGATGGTCTCAAGAAGTCAACCCCTGTAACTAAGGGACAAGCTGAATAATCAATTATTTTATGACTTATCTTTCAGGCATAGTCTCTCCTGTCCTATTTTTAAATCTTTTGGAATTTTTCTCCTGCTCTGTCAGATGCTTTGAAAGGTATTTGGCCCTGGAAAATATCTGTGGTGACTGCCCTGAGACAGTACAGGAGACACTGTCAGCTGGAAATCTGGCAGGGAAAAACTCCATGGGGAGCATTTCCATGGGGGAAACAGTATTTCTCCATGACATTACCTCTTGTTGTGATCTATCAGGGAATCCATTCTGACTCAACATTTGCCCTTGCCATGATTGTTATTTCTGTAGACTCTTTTAAAAAGTTGTAATTTACTTTGCAACTGGATCCCCATTTTACTGTGTGTATCTTTGAGCGGCAGCCAAGGCCTGGCCTTTGAGTGATGCTGGCCAGGTCTGGTCTGCATTCAGACTCTTGGGGTGAAAGGGGTGGAATCCTAAAGGCTGACAAATTTCCAAATGTTGGTTCAGGTGGGGGTGAGATGCCAGAACTTCCTCAGGATGCTGGACTGGCTCCAGTGATCACAAACACAGACTTTTGCCTGCTGAAAGACAACATGTCATAACTATTTGCTTTATGAAGCAGGTGGCTTTGGCATTTTATTGCAGTTAAGCAGCACAGGTGAAGGTACATAAAGCTGAATGTGGGCAGGACATTTATACTCTGCCATTCTCATGTCCAGGATATTGAACAATGTGGTGAACTAGCAAATGCTGAACTATTGCCAGAAATTGCCCAAGACAAGGTCTTAGGCAAAACCATGACACATATTAATTATTCAGCAACATAAATGATAAAATTTCTCCTCTCTGTTAATCTGGTACAATTTAATTTGTTCATATCCCAATTAGTTTTGACTACATATATGGGGATTTTTCAATTTCTGTACAATATCTAGCACATCAAACCACCAATTTCATTACAAGTCTCCAGGTTCAGCTGTGACAGATAAATAATCAGTGATTTATACTGTGAATAGATTTGATGGAGATGTGGGAATGTAGATTTCTTTTATTGCTCCAGCCGTATCCTGGTTCATCCATCTACCACTCATATGATCCTCCTTATGATCCATCCTTATATTATGTTGCCAGGCATGATCACATAACATTTGTTCATTTTATTGACAGATCATTCATATCTGGACTGATGGATTCATGGCTGTCACTGCAACAGCAGTGCAGTATTATTAAAGGTTGCAAAGTGCTTTAATGTCAGATAATCAGAAAATTCCTAGATCTCTGCATATGGACTTTGAAAAAGTTTTTCTGCAGGAAGACAAATCCTGAAATGCTTCTTAGTGACCTGAGGAGGAAATACTGTGCTGAGATTTGTGTCAAGGATTTGAACTTTGACTACCTGCCAGGATTGTCTCACAGGCTGTTAAAGCATTTCTCATTGATATGTAGTTTTCTCAGGAAAAAAAACTGATTTTCACCTCAGTGCTGATTATTTTCCAACTTTGCTCAAGACAGTGTCTGCACAGTCTACCAAGATTTCTTGGCTCTCTTACTGTCTGTAATGCAGATTTTAACAGAGAGTCTTGTCCAAATACTTTATAATTGCCATTTCTAGTGTGTGAAGAAGCCTGGAGTTCTGTACTGTACTTCTCAACAGAGACTAGCTCAGCTTTCAGGCACATATGCTTCAAAGCTCAGAATGCTACAGATATATATGGGAGTCTTCCCAAAGATCTCTCAGGCAAGCTGGTATTTAACGTAGAAGCAGAGCTAATTTGGAGCTAAACTGCCTTCCACGAGGCACTTTGGCTGCTGTCAGCTGCAGCAGCCTCAGTGTGCTAGACGGGACCCATTTCCATTAAATGCTGCTTTCATGTGCTTCAAAAGACGAGTGCAATAAGGATGTTTGTCAAAGGGAAAACTGCAGCAAACTATTACATGCAGAACATCTGTACCGTGCTGCTCTTCCATTGCTGCAGTTTATTGACTATAAATTTGATGCATGTATCTTTTAAAGAATGTGAAGTGTCTTTCCTTTCAGTGACTTTTTCTTTTTCTTTTTCTTTTTCTTTTCCTTTTTCTTTTTCTTTTCCTTTTTCTTTTTCTTTCTTTCTTTCTCTCTCTCTCTCTCTTTTTTTCTTTCTCCCCGTGTCCCTCCCTTCCTTCCTTCCTTCCTTCCTTCCTTCCTTCCTTCCTTCCTTCCTTCCTTCCTTCCTTCCTTCCTTCCTTCCTTCCTTCCTTCCTTCCTTCCTTCCTTCCTTCCTTCCTTCCTTCCTTCCTTCCTTCCGACACTTCCTTCCGACACTTCCTTCCGACACTTCCTTCCGACACTTCCTTCCAACACTTCCTTCCGACACTTCCTTCCTTCCTTCCGACACTTCCTTCCGACACTTCCTTCCTTCCGACACTTCCTTCCTTCCTTCCGACACTTCCTTCCGCCAGTTTTTTCCGCCACTTCCTTTCTCCCACTGTCATTCCTGATCCAATAATCTATGGCTAATATAAACCTAAGGAGTTTCGGAACATGGCATGAAAAGCAGTAGAAAACACCAAAGGATTTTTCTAACCTGTAATCCTGGAACTATCTTGTGGTAGGAAGGATTTCTAATTAACAGAAACAGGGACTGAAAGGGTGAGAAGCTGTGATCTACAGCATAAATGCTACTTATCTTCTCTCAATATGAACTTTTCAACTCAAAAATAGCACACAAATGGCTTTAAGGTGAACAAAATACTTTCTCTGCAATAGGGAGAACTAACTTTTCATTGTGTGTGCTTCTTGCTTATATTTAAATAGTTTAGAAATTAAACTAATAAGTCTATAATCATTATAATTTCCCACTTCTAATTTAGCAGCATATGACCATCCACAGGCGTTTGGTTCAGCACTCTACTTAAAAAAGGTTCTATGTCTAAGCATATTCACACAACCTAGAGGGAAATCCTCACATGTTTAGAGTTTTTCACAAGTTTTCATGAGTCTTCCATGAGTTCACGTGTTCTGATAAATGAGGAACAGAAGGGAAACATTTAGATCCCCCATGTAAAAAAAAAAAAAAAAAAAAAAATTCAGATTATATTATGTTAGTGATAATCTATAAGCAGCTGTTTCTGTCTGAACTTGGCCAGATCCTTTGGGATAAAAAAGGTGTTGTGGATTCTTAAGAAAACATTCCAGTTAACATAAACTGAAAATCAGTGTTAGGATTTCTAATTCTTCATTCTTTCTTTTCTTGACCCCAGGTATGTCTTTTCAGGACAAACTATAGGATATGCTTGCTTTAAGCTACCAGACCACAAAATACTTTTAAAAAAGTAAAAGCTTTTTTTTTTCCCCTGTAGCACATGACTGGGCAGTTCACCAAACTCCTACTGCAACCTTCTATTTTCAGCCCAAAGACTGGTTTTCAACTGCAGTGTTTCTCAGGGACAGCTCCTAAAGTTTTCACCAGCATTTTGCATAGCTGCTTTGCCATAACCCTTGCTACAGGAAAACACACATCCAAACCTTTCAGCACAGCCTCAGAGGAGTCCTTGAGATGAGCTGATACAACCCAGGGCTCTGCAGGAGGCCCCAGTTTGTCAATTCTTTCACCCTGGGAGGAAGAACAGAAGAGAAGAATTAAGATCTTGTCTCCTCAGCAAGACCAAAGAAAGCTTTGATGGTTTTAACAATGGTAGTATTTATATATATATATATATATATATATATATATATATATATGCCCCCTGTCTGAGGGTGGTTTGCACTTATGTATCACAGGCTACAAGTGCCACAAAGGTCACCATAACTTTTCAAGGTGAGGCCACATCACAGAATGGGTCAGGTTGGAAGGGATCACAGTGGCTCATCTGGTCCAACCTCCCTGCTCCAGCAGGGTCATCCCAGAGCACAGGGCATGTCTCCAAACAGTTCTGGAATATCCCCAGTGAGGAGACTCCACAGCCTCTCTGGACAATCTGTTCAATGCTTGGTCACTGCCTAGGAAAGAAGTTCTGCCTCATGTCCAGGGGCGACTTCCTGGGATCAGTTCCTGCCCGTTCCTCTGGTGCCATTGCTGGAGAACCTGCTCCATGCCAAATATCTCAAATGTCAAAATAGTACTGAATTGAATAGAGTCTCCATACACAGGGAGGCAAATTCTACCTTTCTGTCCAGGAAAATGATTTTTGGCTGTACAGGAAGCTGCTTCTCAATTTCTCCATCTGAAGGCTGCACCTGAACAGAGATGCTGTAGGGTCTCCTGTATAAGCATGTTTCTGAATGTTGTCTGCTTCCATTTCTTTCACATGAAAAGGAATGGGAAAGGAAAAAAATAAAGGAAAAAAAAGGAAAATCAGAAATAAAGTTCTAGATATTATTTCTGTTCCTATTTTCTACCTACCTACTATGTTTACCGTATCATAACCCTTTGATTCCTTGGGTGAGAGCAACATGCATGGAAACAGGAGAGTTCTCACTTCCAAGCAGAAAACAGCACCCAAGTATGAAAAAATTCTTTTGTTTAAATCCCCAGTTTACAGATGGAAAAGTGGGAAGTTAACAAAGTCATTTATGTCCCAGGTATCATGTTGGAAGTATGTGGCAGAGACAGGGATTTTATGGATTCATGAACCCAATGCCTTAGCCCCAAAGTCAACACTGAAGTGCACTGAGAGCAGTGGAGCCTGCAAATGTTCCCTGTCCAGCAGAAAGATTTTCACTGACAAACTTTGAGCTCCTCTAAGAACAAAGTCTTGGTTCCTCTACACAAACACACCAATTACAGGGCTTTGCTGCATTTTCTTTTGCTGCCATCACCTTCCCATTCTGCAAAGTCTGCAGACTGAAATAAAGCAGTTACACACACTCCCTTGAAAGACATTGGTTTTTCCAAGCCTGAAATTTAAATTAGAACATCCCAGGAGAGTGCCTTTGCATTTGAATAAAGAATCAACACTTCATTCTGAGCCTGGATCATTTCATTCCCTTTCCCAGTGCTTTGTGCCATTTAGTATCTCATATATATATATATAATTTATATATATATATATATATATATAAAGCTTTAATCTGCAATTGCAATGAAGTGGCTGGGGGTTTGGTATTGTCTTGAAATGAAAGAAGAAAAGATATTCATTGATCTCTTGTGTTTGCTTAAAGGTGTTTACAAACACAAGATATATGGAGCTTAAGTTTCCTTTGCTTTTAACTCTTTTTTTTTCTAGTTTTGATGGTTGTGGATGTTTCTTCAGAGTATTACTCTGTATTACAAATGAGAAACTGTTCATACTGAGCTGATGGAAAATACTGGTCTGAACTACAGCTGCTGGAAAGACCAACTAAGGTTTTAAGGATATGTGCAGACTCGAAAGGTAGCTCAAGGATTGAAGCTTTACTTCTTATCTTGCTTCTTTATCTTGTATTTTTGTTGGTGGGAAAGGCCCAAAGACAATGTTAGATTTAAAATTCATGTCAGGGGCATCAATAAGGGGCTGTTATCCACCTTCTTCCAAAAATGTGCATTCAACTGTGTGACCAAACACCAAGTCATATACAGCACACCAAGTCATTCCTGTTTTCAAGCTAAAGAGCTGCAGTTTTCTGTGAGCTCCCTGGCTCCAGCTGAGCACAGAGAGGTTTAGGTGAGTCTTGGCATTGTTTCTGTAAGGCCCAAATCTTTTTTTTCTCACCTCAGCTTCTTTAACAAATAAGAAAATGCTCTGAATTCACACCTCAGTTTCTACATGCTAAAACTGTGTGTAGAGGAAGGCTGCTGCAAAATGTGGATCTAGGAAGTACTTCTCACTCTCTAGGGTGAGTAGAGTAATAAAATTATAAAATCATAGAGTCATAGAATCATAGAAAATTTGGATTAGAAGAGACCTTAAAGACTATCCAGTTCCACCCCCTGCCATGGGCAGGGACATCTTCCACTACTGGAGATTGTTCCAAGTCCCATCCAGTCTGACCTGAGACACTTCCAGGGATGGGGCAACCACAGTTTCTCTGGGCAACCTGTACAACCCTCACAGTAAAAAATTTCTTCTCAACATCTAATCAAATCTTTCCTCTTTTAATTTAGAACCATTCCTCCTTGTTCTTTCACTCTCTGGTAAAATAACAGTGAAGAAAACAGAACTAAGCAAAACTAGACATGGATACTTAAAATGGAAGTGTAAAAATGAATGTCTGTGGGTAATTTGAACTTGGTTAACTCAGCATGGAATGTGGTGTTTATATCCCACATGGTTCAACCTGACTCGTGCTGTGAGGGAGCCCCAGCCTTAGGGCACAGCCCTGGACACAGCAAGTTGTATTCCTTAAAATTATGTCAGTGTGGAGGAGGAAAAAGGAGCATCCTGCTGATTCATGCTGGAAGGAAAATAGGCCTTTCCTGGCAAAGTTTTGTCCTAGGGAGGTGGAGGTAGATGAGTGCTCATAGCCCAGCAAGGACCAGAGCAAGACCTGCCTTTGCCTCATCCCGTGGCCATGAAGGATGTGCTGTTTGCCACTGTCCTGGAGTCTCTTGCTGGGCAGGAGCAGGCTGGTTGGTAATTCCCTGCTGACAGGGAGCAGCTCTGATGCTCAGCGCCCTGCAGCTCTTCTAGATGTGGGCACAGCAGGCTGGGGATGCCTCAGTCAACAGGGACACCAGGCATCCCTGATCCTGTCACCATCAGAGTCTGCTGAACAGGCTGAGGCTCCACAGGAGAGCAAATGCCTGTCCTTTAGCAGCAGGGAAGTTTGAGAGCAGAAACTGGAGGATCTGCTGCAGGTATCATGGATTAATTGAGAAACTTGGTGGAGAGGTTTGGGGCAGAGGAAATGAAGTGTCCCTGAAATCAAGGAGAACTTGTCATTATATTTACAATTGTAATAATAACTGTAATCATGAAATATAAAATCATAGAATGATTTGGGCTGGAAGGGACCTTGAGAATAAACTTGTTCCAACCCCCTGCGATGGGCAGGGACATCTTCCACTATCCCAGGTTACTCCAAGACCTGTTCAACCTGACCTTGAACACCTCCAGGGATGGGGCAGCCACAGCTTCTCTGGGCAATCTGTGCCAGGGCCTCACACCCTCACAGGGAGGAATTTCTTCCTGATATTTAATCTAATGTATATAGTAATATCATTATTAGTATAGTTATTTAGTATAGTTATTTTGTCATAAAAATGTCTACAACAATAATAGTAGTGGGAAGAAGAAGAAGAAGAAGAAGAAGAAGAAGAAGAAGAAGAAGAAGAAGAAGAAGAAGAAGAAGAAGAAGAAGAAGAAGAAGAAGAAGAAGAAGAAGAAGTACTGTTATCAATTGACTTCAAGGGAAAGGAGATCAGGATGAGAGCCTGGATCAAGGGTCCACTAAAGTCAATGGAAAAACTAGAAAACTAAATTATGCCAAAAAGCAAGCCTTGGCACTGACACCTGATCACCTCTACAATTAAACTGTCAGTCTCTCTTAAGCTGTAGTTCAGGTCCAATGGCAAAGTCAAGAACAACTCCCAAATGGTGTGGGAGCTAGTACAGTCAGAAAATATTTTCACTTGGAAGTTTGGATGAGGCCATGCTGAAATATGTCAGCTGGCCTTGGTGCCAAAAAACAGCCCCTGGCATATTTAATTTCCTAATAGACACTGAAATTAATTGAACAGTTGTCTGGTATGTCTGCAATGTGCCGTAAAATCAATGTATCCTTGGAAGAGGAAGGAAATTGGGAAGAATTTAGGGAATAATATGACTAAATGAATCATGATCCAGCTGAAAAGACATTTCTTCTTTGTTGTTGAAAAGGTGGGGATGGCTGGTGACTGCAAGCAATTCAAGAAAGGGAGGTTCAGCAAGGACAGGGCATAGACAAGCTGAGGACTTGTGGCAGGCGAAGTAGGTACATATTCCCTGGAAATATTGTGAGGAACTCAGAGTTTTTGGATGAGAATGGTTTCTGATGTCATGGGATGATGAAATAAGCCAGACCTCTGCCCTCTCAGGTGCACTGTTGGAGCTTTGTCACCCCCTGCAGATCTTGTCACTAATTAATACAGATGGGGAAGAGCAACATGAGCATCAGAAGACAATGAGGAGTCTGAGGTCATTCCTATTTTAAGCAAAAAAAGGTATTTGAAGGATGACTTTTATTTCCACCAATTCCCATATTTTCCCATATTATGGACAGAAATCAAAGAGAATCATGGAGCCCAGCTCCTGGCTCTGCACAGGACAGACCCAACAATCCCATCCTGTGCCTGAGAGCATTGTCCAAGCACTTCTTGAACTCTGCCAGGTTTGGTGCTGTTGCCACTGCCCTGGGGAGTCTGTTCAGTGCCCAGCCACCCTCTGGATGAAGAAACTTTTCCTCACATCCAACCTAGACATCCCGTGGCACATTTTCATGTCATTCCCTCAGGTCCTGTCACTGGTCACCACAGAGCAGAGATCAGTGCAGGCCTTCTTCTTCCCCTCCTAAGGAAATTGTAACTGCAATGAGGTCCCCTCCCAGTCTCCTCTTCTCCAGGCTGAGCAAACCTAGTGACCTCAGCCTCTCCTCTTAAGACTTCCCCTCTAGGCCCTTCTTTCATTAGAAGAATGAATCTGATGAAGGGTTTAGATGTGGGATCACCAGAGGCCTTTAGAAGGAGAGGGACAGAGCAGATGCATCAGATAGGAGAGAAACATCCTCCAGATTCATTAGTGACTTCCATTAATAGCTGTAGATCAGTGTAAATGCCCCTGATTACAAAGCCAGTGGCAAGGAGCTAACCCAGGCCTCCTCCATAACACAGTCCCCAAGTTTACTGTCAGAGAAATGTCTTTTATTAAAAGTAAACAGCACCACGCCGGAGGTCAGAGCTTTGCCGTGCTGCGTATCCCAAGGTAATACCACTTTAAGCTCCACATAAACTCTTAAACAGTTTCTATCCTAAAACCAGACCGTAGGTGGTACAGTTTTTTACGATATGTTATAATAGTGCAATAAATCTGTTAGCTTAAAATCGAATCTCCGTGGCCTTTTAGAGAAATCATCATTAAATGCAAGGCCCTGTTAATGATGCCATCCCAGTGAAATTGTTTAATCTGCTAGGGGGGTGGAAGGTCACCAAATGAATTTTTTATAATACATCAACTTGACACGCAATAGGGAAAACTGTAATAGATAAAAGCAAAGGAAAAGGGCACTGTCTTCTTCTGATAGGTCAATAGCAGCCAAGAGAGTCACTCATCCACTTTTCCTTCACTACCGTGCTCCTTTTCCATTTAATATGGACACCCAATTAATACCTCAGCACCATAGACAACCTCATTTTAGGTGAATTATAGCAATTTCTTCCCCCTTCTCCGAAATGAAAGTGATCACAATACATCATAGCATTGTGCGAATTAACGTTAATTGATTCGAGTTACCAAGCATTGATGGGCCACTTCTATAATCTGGTCCTTATTGGGAGCTGGAAGGGATGGAGGGAAGATTAGATTGCATCCCCCGTTGCTTTGACGACGGCGGTCACCTGATGGCTTGTAAGACAGTTGTACGCTTCTATTGCCGGCCCCAGTGGGGTCGTCAGTAAACTGGAGTGATGTCCAAACATCATTACACGCTGCTCCGATATTAAAGCAAAGGGATTAGCACCTTATTGCAGGCAACCTGGATTTGTCATTGTGCTGTCGTTATCCAATTTCCAGATGATAATGTGACTGTGGCCTGCGGGCACGAGGTCCTACAGCCAAACCAAGGTGTCTGTGTATGTACACACACATATATATCTATATCTATATATGTATTTTTTTTTTTAATACATATACACACACATACTCATATATACCCACTCACACTACCCCACAAACACCCAGCGCCCCAAGCCATTTAACCCTTTGCTCACCAGATTCCTGCTAACAAAGCATGTGGAAGAATTTTTCCCCCCTTTCCCATCAGACGCGCAGCGGAGGCCAAGAGCGCGATGCGACGGCAGAATGAGCTGGCCTGGGAGCTGACACGGCCGTCACTCACTCGAGTGTCACAGCAGACAAGCTCTGCTGATAGAGGTGACACCACTCACATGTTAAATAAGGCGGAGTGGGGACAGGATTGGTCCCTTGGAGACGTGGCCAGCAGCTCCTCTCTGCTGGTGCCTGTGTCGTGTAAATCATCACTTATGTCGCAGATCCCGTTCGTTGTTAGGAGAGGAAATAAATTCATATGTGACACAAGCAAGACAGGTTTTTTTTGACAGCACTGAGGTACCAGTGCTGGGATCAGATCTCTTTACAGTGCTTGAGAAGCATGACAGGGACACTGCTGGATCTCCTGCATGTATCTGGACAATGTTAATTTCTGAGGGAGCACTGGAATAGGGAATAACTTCCCTTGAACCGATCCTCTTCATTTTTAACTGAGATGTATTAACACAAACCCTTCAGTTTCAAAGATCAAGACTGGTGTGCGGGATATGTGGCAATTTATTTCTCCTTCTTCCCTTAGATGCAAAGTCCTGTGCTCCTTTTCCCAAATCTCTCCTGCCCTCTCCACCTTCCCCTTCCTCTGCTTTCTCCTGCTATCACTGCACCTTTCCTACCTCCTGCTCCTTTCCTGCAGAGGAGCCAGCTGAGTTTTGGAAAGCCATTGTCAGAGCAAGCAACCAGAGCTATATGGACGGTAGGACTCCTAATTGCCTGAATCTTGTAATTCACAGCTGTCACCTTTGAGTGGGAATGACAAATTCTTGGATAGGTTCACCAGGTACAATAGATACTAACAGAAATTTAGTTTAAAATTTAAGGCTTAGGGTTGAAATGTGTCTTGGTGATTGACCCTCTTAACCCTACACTGTCAGAATGGTTCCTGCCCAGGAAAGCAGTGGTGGGAAACTGTAATTTTATTTATCTACTATTATTAGAGGGCCAATGTGAAGATCCATGGATGGTAGTTTGGAGATTTGTTGGAAAACTTGCAAGGGAAATGCTGGCTTCACACAAGGCTCATACACGAAGGGCTGCTTTTGGTATTTTCCCCTTCAAAACCAAAGTCTTATGGAAGACAGACAGACATCATATTTTGTGCTTGTTTGGAACAGTCTGAATGAAAAATATTTACATTTAAGCAGCAATTCAGTTACTCTATTGACCATGGACTTAGGTCAAAAGATACCTCCTTAGTTTTCCTTCCTTGATTTAAATATGAAGGAAAAAAAAGTTAAAACAGTAGATCTGGGGCCTAATCTCTACATAATTAAAGACATTTTGTGGCACCATCATCCCTGGTATGGCTGGGTCTTCTTTACATTGACAATTAAGTTTTGATGCCCAATTTCAATTCTACCAGAAGCAAAAAATTAGAAACAGACTAAAATTTCACTATTGATAAGACAGATAAATATTCTATTGACACCGAATCCCTTCACATAAACTCTTTTTACATCCATTGTCGCCACTTTCACTGTGAGAAGATGTGTCTGAGTCTCGAAGTTCCCAATGACCATCTACCTCTTCCAGCCCATCCCACAACTAAGTTTTTATTGACAATAAAAAATTCATATTGATTTCAAAAGTACAACTTTTGATCAGGCAGTTTTATTTGACATGACACTTTTTGTTCAAGTTTTAACCCCCACTTCATACTCATGATATTTCTTATCCCATCACACCCATAAAGAACCCATTACAGAACCAGAATTTTCTCTGATGGAAAACCCCCTAGGTTTTTCATGTGGACTTTCCGACCTTTTTACTAGACTGTAAAAGAGATGTTGGCCACCTCAACTAACCCCAAACTATTAAGTAAATAAATAAAATAAATAAATAAAATTCATGATATAATTTTGGCCGTGTGTGGAAAAAATATAAAAAATAGTCTTGAATGGAAATGTGAAATGTTCTCTTTCCAGTTCTATTGCAAGGCTCTTCCAGTTCATTATCTGAGAAGGAACCTGCTTCTATTTTTAAGTGCAAATTTACCTCTCAATGCCTTATATGCTTTTTTTCCTGTGCTGTCATTGTCCATTACTATCAAGATATTCCTGACTGGTATTTACTTTTGCAACATATTTTCACAGATAGAATGATATCTTCCTCATTTGCTTTGCCAAGTTAAACAAACTCTTTACTAAATGGTTTTATGATGCTCTTCCTTATTTCTTAAAATAAACTCAGTTTCCATGGTCATCATAATGTCCTTCCTTTTACTTGAACTGAATTTGTCCTTTTTTGTACATCAGCTGTGAGTGACTGGCATATTTTACACAAGAATATGCTCTCTACACTGAATATTTAACCTAAGTCTAACTCTGTGAATATCTAACCTAAAATTAAATAAGTTTAAATTAAAGGAGATTTTAAGCTTACTTTAAGCTCCTGAGTATCATCGCTTCCACACCTTCACACACTTGAGGAGTGCAGCAAATAAAACTTTGAAATAACCTCAGGTGTTACAATATCTGCACTTCTTGACATGGAGATTTTTACCATCCTGCCTTTGCCTGCTCACTGGAGGAAAAACTTGTATACTTATGCAGGAAAAGAGCTGTCAAGTCTTTCTTTTTTATAAAACCCTGTGCAATTCCACAGAGCAGCCTGCCTAAAATCTTCACAAAAGTTACCAAATCCAAGAACTTTGGGGTTAGGAGGGGTCAGAATTCATCTAGTTTGAGCTCCACTCCTGCTGCCTGCATATGTGCCACGTGACACAGGGAATTAGTTGTAATATCTCATTTAGTGCTCTGCATGGGAATTGCCATTGGAATGAGCCATTCTTTGATAATTTGCTTCCCTTTTATTCCTTGCTGTGAGCCTCAAATTTCCTGCAAAAGCACCATTTTTCATATGCTACCTCAAACATAACTCTCAACAAAAACCAAATTCAGTTTGTGTCCAGTTAGAGGTCAATTAAGAAGGAGCAAAGCACCCTGAAGTAGAGTGAGAATAGGGACTAAATGGATTCTGGACAACTGCCCAGAATTACATTCCTGATTTTGTATAAAGGCACCTGCACAAAGACACACAATATATTTATCATTGTGCTTCCTATTCTGTCTTATTTATATTGATATTAGGAAGATTTTGCAAACCAGGGATTTCTATCTGTAAATACATCACAGTATCTATTATACACAGGCATTTTACTGGAAGATAAACTGTGTGATAGGCATCTCTGACTCTCCAGCTGTGCAAGACTATAGCAGTCACAGCAATCACCTCTGTCTTCTCTTGACAAATTAATGAGCCGTGCTTGAAGTGACCCTAACAAAGGAGTTAAATTAAAATCATGTATATAAGCACTTCAAATCATAACAGACAAGCCATATTTTTTAAAGGCTTGGCAGTGTGATATACAGACCTACTGACTAATACCTTACCACAGCAGGGTTTCCAAGGCTCCCCTTCAGCCTCACTGTCCTGGGCTGCAAATAAGCCTCCAGACTGTGCTGATTAAAGATCTTTTTGTAGTTGTGGTTGTGTTACAAAACCATAAAATTATTATGGTTGGGAAATACTTCTAATACTATTTATACAGCCATTAACTCAGCACCACTGTGTTGACCTCCAAACCATGTCCCCAAATGTCCCATTCATTCACCTCTTGAGCACTTCCAGGGATGGTGACTCCACTCCTGCCCTGGCAAGCCTATCCCAATGCCTGACCACTCTTTCAGTGAACGGTTTTTTCCCCTAATATCCAACATAAACCTTCCCTGATGAGAGTTTTTTGCAACTTGAGGCTGTTTTCGCTTTTCCTGTTGCTTGTTACCTGGGAGAAGAGATCAACCTTCCCCTGGCTCTAACCTCCCTTCTGAGAGAAAAGGTCTCTCTGAAATTGAGAGTTGTTGAGAATGATAATGATGCAGGACAATTCACTGCTCTGAAAGCCCAAGGAGATGGGCCTGGCAGGAGTGCAGGTTCTGTGTATTTCTGATGGTCCAACTGGGTTTCGCATGACTCAGGTGTGAAAATATTCCCTTTTTCCTTCCACAGAAAAATACACTGGAATACTTTGTCTGACTTGTAATCCCAGCCCCATTATCTGTGCCTGTGCCAGCATGTGCTGCTTAAATGGAAGACAGATAGACACTGGGGACAGTACATGTCCCAACAGGAAAACCCTGATTTCATTTCACAGGTTATCTGTGGCTTTATTGCATCGGAAATGTCAGCCATGAGTAATTCCAGAAAAGCTATGACTGATGGGGAGCAATAAATAACAGTGCAGAGGAGCCCGAGCAGCTGAGGGTGGGTGAGTTCTGAGCCAGTCCTGTGATCTGGTGATGTGAGTGTTCTCTTCAATAAAGATCCCAGGTCTTCCCATAATTGGGACAGGGAATCCAAGGCTTTTAGCACTGCTCTTGCCTCTGTAGTAAAACATCCTCCATCCTAGGGAACTCTCCTGATCCATGCTGCTTGGAATCTTTTCACAGAGTGTGCACAGACAGGAAGACCAAACACAGCTGGGACAGCAGTCCCAGCGTGGAGATGCCATTTCTGCCTGAAAAAAAGGCAACCTTGAGGTTTCCTTGCTGGCACACAGAAGATGGTGCTTCCCTCCTTCAGAGGGTCTCTTGGGATCATGTCTTGGGATCATGTAAATAATGGAATGCTTTGAGCAGGAAGGGATCTTAAAGATGATCCAGTTCCACCCCTTCCACTAGTTCAGATTGCTCCAAGCCCCATCCAGCCTGGCCTTGGACATTTCCAGGGATCCAGAGGCAGCACAGCTTCTCTGGGCAACCTGTCCCAGGGCCTCACAGCCGCTGTAACATTTCCCACATCATTTTCCTGCTGTCCCATTTTGCAGTGTCCTTCAGCATAATACGAACAGCCCCACTCACAACAGTGATGTTGGTTCAGCTGATCCAAAATGCAGTATATCTTCAGAATTGGCCCTGATTTAAGATCTGATCTTGCACTTAAGAATTCCTCATTGAGCTTAATGCAACACCACAAAAAAAAACCAACAAAACCCCAAAACCAAAAGCACAAGAGCAAAGCAAAACAAAACAAAACAAAATAAAACAACCCACCCAACCCAAAAGAAAACAAAAATAATATCCTGCCCCCTAAATAAAACAAACTCGCAAACAAACACACAAACAAACAAAAACCACCTACAGCTGAAACCAACAAACCAAAACCAAAACAACAAAACAAGGATTCCTACAGTCACAGACCATTGTCCTCCTTCTGGCTGCTTTTCCACCGTGAACCACACAAGGTCTACTAGAAAAGTTAAGCATGTGAACAGAGTTTGTATCACTGGCAGACATCAGGATGGTCCATAGGTCAGCAGTAAATGGGAGAGGATGTGGTATTAATTTCAGAGGGTAATTCTTAGACAAATCCAATTTCTTTCTTGCATAGATGGAATATATGGAATATACTTATACTTGGATAAGCCTCAGCAGTGCACAACATCAAAAAATAACATTATGCAATATCAAGAGAGTACACAATAAGATGGCCAAACATCAAATCCTCTGTCCCCTATTAAAAACAGATGGGATATTACCTTTTTCATATTACCCATATGCTTTTAATACAGTTTGAGGATCTGATGCTGAAATACACTGCTGCCTGCTCCCATCCCAGCCCCGCTCTTCACAGCCTCCTCTGCAGATAAGGGCTGACATCTGGGCTGTGCAAATAGTGGCTGTAAGAGGCTGAAAAGAGCAAGACGGGGACAGAGGAAGGAGGGAGAGAAAGGGCTGCTTGTTGCTGTAGAGGAGAAGGAAAAAAGACCTTAAACAAGTGAGTCTTGGTATTGAATATCAATAAAATTTAGTATGTACAAAACTGATCAAAAACTCTGCGACTGGCAGGGCTCAAAAGGGAGATCCAGGGGGAAATTATTGTAAAGCAAAAGAGTATCCTGTGTTCTTTTGTTAAAATGAGATGCAGGTCCGTTGCTGTATCTGCATGGAGATACAAATATAAAGCCACTACTGATAAAATGCATGGGGGTTTTTGTGGCTGATAAATTACCAACAGAAAAGTCAAGCATAGGGGCCCACATCATGTGGGATGTAGGACCTGGGCAAACAGAGAGAACTGGGTCTGGAGAGTCAGAACTGAAAAGGAATTAAAGAATACAGTGAGCAAACAGAAGACCAGGAAGCTCTCCTGTTTCTGTGGGAGAATGGGCTAATGGGATCATTGAATTGTGCTGGTAGAAAAGAGGATTTAATACCATTTAATACCATTTAATATTTTTGCATTTGGCATCAATTCTATACAACCATAGAATACTGGGTTGGAAGAGACCTCAATGATCCTGTGGTCCAACCTTTCTTGGAAAAATCATGGTTTTGTCAAGGTGGCTCAGCACCCTGTGCAGCTGAATCTTAAAAATGTCCAAAGTTGGGGAATCCGCCAAGAAGGAAACCTTGACTTTCAGTCATACCCACTTCCAAACAGATTCAGAAAACAGAGAGAAAGAAAGAAAGAAAGAAAGAAAGAAAGAAAGAAAGAAAGAAAGAAAGAAAGAAAGAAAGAAAGAAAGAAAGAAAGAAAGAAAGAAAGAAAGAAAGAAAGAAAGAAAGAAAGAAAGAAAGAAAGAAAGAAAGAAAGAAAGAAAGAAAGAAAGAAAGAAAAGACTTGCCAGAACCCAAATATTTTGATTTTTTTTCCGAAGCAGACAGTGAGGTGATTTGATTACTTTGAAGGTATATGGAGGAGGAGGAGGAAAAGTCAATGCCCAGAAAGCTACTGATGTAAAAGTGGAGGAAAGAAACCAGGTTCTCTCATGGGAATCTGGAGGTAGAGGCTGACAAGAGGAAATTAACAAATATTTGTGACAGAAAGAAAAAGAATAGGATCCAACACCTGGGCACATGTTCAGGTAGTATTGGATGTGTCCAGCTACTGAATCATTGAGACCAGATGGATTTCTAGAATTTTAGGTAAAAATAATCAATACTTAGAGTCGACACTAAGGCATCAATGTGAAGAGTAGTGGCTTCTATCCTGCAGGCCTTAAATTTTAAAAGTAAATGAATAAATGTTTAGATCTTCAAGATAGTTAAGGTAAAAACCCACCTTTAATAATGCACCCCTGCTGCCACATCAATTTATAAACATTCATAGATTTAATTATTTAGAATTTAAGAGCTATGATGAATTAACCCAATTCTCCATAGTTTCAAGGCAGACTTCCAGGAACTCTGTTCCTCATTTAAGGCACCACTGACATCTCTGCATTCGAGAGACACATGAGCACCAACAGAAAAACAAGGTAATTGATGCTTGGGAATCCAGCTAGAACTTGGGCATAGCTCTGACATCATAGAATCATGGAATGGTCTGGGTTGGAAGGGATCTTAAAGGTGATTTTTTTCTACCCCATGCCATGGGCAGGGATACCTTCCAAAAGAGCAGGTTACACCAAGCCTTGTCCAACTTGGCCTTGGACACTTTCAGGAATGGGGCAGCCACAGTTTCTCTGGGCAAGTAATGAAAATTTTATAACATGGTTCAGCATGGTTAGTCATATTTCAGTCAATGGAGAAATTAATAAGTACATCAAGTGGACAAAGTACCTCATTACAGTTTAATCAGTATCTGGTGGCGATTCGTCTGCTACTTACCTACTGTTACCTTCTCTTGGGGACAGCAAAACAGACTGAGTCACCATTAAGGTGTCAACTGGCAAGCCAAGGCCACTCTGAAGGTCTCCAGTCTGATGAGTGTTGATAATTGTTCTGGCCAAACTCTTTAGGCTGTCACTTGTCAGCTCGTTTCTTGGATGACCTGGAAGATCACCAAGCTCAATGATCAGCACTCTGGATGGACCAGCCCCATCAGGTGGATGCAGAGCCCGGGTGCTCCCTGGTTGTGTCCCCTCTTCCTGTGGGCTGTATCTGCTCTGAAATGCTGTGCAAAATGCCATGTTAGGGCAGTGATATCTCTTTTTGCTGGCATTGGCTGAGATTACCTGCAAAGTGCTTTCACTTCCCAGCACATTATAGACCACTCTGACTTGGTCATGACCAATCTTCAAGAAATCAGCCAATCGATGTGCTATGGTTGCCTCACCCTCTTCCCCAGCAGCCTCAGTTACAGTGAAAGCCACAAGAAGGGAAAGGCCAGCAACTATTTCCACAGGTTCCTTCTCATGGAGGAGAACATAGAGAAGGTTGTCCTCAAAGCTGAAGTAATTGGCCCCTGCCCCTGAGTTCAGTGAAAAAGAAGATGGGGTCGGAGAGACATAATTCCCTTGGATGAAAACACGAAGGCTGAGTGGTTCAGAGAAGAACATGGCAAGGGGCAGCCTGGTTGTGTTTTGGCCACTGAGGAGGTAGAGTCTGAAAGCCAGAGGTGCCAGGTCTGGGAAGCAAACTGTGGTGAGTTTGGTGGAGGGCAGAACAGAGAAGAAAGCAGAACGATGCTCTGCAGGGTGGCACAAAGAATGCGAGGTCTCATCAGTGAAGGTGTCCATAAAGCTGCCAGTCATTGTAACCACTGGGAACAGTCTCTGGCTGTCCACACTGGAATCCAAGTTTTCTAAGATGACAAGTGCATGATCTGTCTGTTTGCAGAAGTAGCCTTGTACTGAGGGCTTGAAGAGACACTTACTGTCATCTCTGTAAATTCCTGGAAGAGAATAAAGGGAGATGGGGGAAAAAAATTAATTGTTTCAGACATCATCTCAATTTTTAATAGGTCCTTATTTTCCCATTCCAAATTAAAAGTTACTTTGTCTGTGTTAAAATTTTACATAGTTTTAAGAGAAGCCTGGACACTGAGAGGTATTAAATAGGTAGAAACTGCATCTACCTCTAGATGCCTTGGAATTGAAGATTGCTGAGGACTGAAAACAAATGACAGAGAAGCAACACATGCACCTACCTTGTTTTTTTCAACATATAAAACTACAGCATCCATTGAAAGAGCATACATGCAAGACAGACTTTTTGTCTGACCCAGCACTTTGTCCCTATTTCCTTGTGCCTTCTACATTTTTCCTGGTCCCAAGCCTGTAGCAGAGTAATGAATCAGGGCATGACTGCAAGTCTTTGCAAAGATAATTTAACCCTACAAAATGCTGTCTCATCCCACTCACAGAGACTGCACTTCAAACAGAAAACACTAGAAAGGACCAGAACATCATTAATCTACTCCAGTGGTGAACCACCTCATCAAGTGAGAAGCTGGAAGAAACCATCAAATTCCGATACCTACAAATATAGGAGATTCTCACACATGTTACAAATGTCCAAACTCCCACTGCAGTCAGTTGAGAACTGGAATTTCAACCATTTGCTCACAGGCAGGTGTCTAGATTTGTTTGAGATGTCTTGAGGTACCAGAGATATGTGACACAGGGTCTGTAGAAGACATATGCCTTGCAAGGACACCCCACAGCACCAGAAATCACACTAAACACACATTTGTGTAACTGAAACACACCGAATTTCCCAGCCATCTCTTCAAAGCAGTTTAAAACCAATGAAATTCACCCTAAAATACTTCTATTTAGTCATCTGGATTGCATTTTACAATCCTATAATTTTACTGACCATAGGTGGGATCCTGTCACTTAAACACAAGTGCAGAATGTCACCTGGACTTCTTTTGGTAGCTGCAACATCTGTAGGTGTAACACACAATGAATGGAAGTGCAAAAGCCACTTCTGGTAACACTTTGTTCTTTCACTTAATGTAAAAGAATCATAGGCTCACAGAATGGTTTGGGTTGTAAGGTTGGACCTTAATTATCATCTAGTTCCAACCCTCCTGCAAAGGGCCACCTTCCACTAGACCAGGTTGCTCAGGCCCCCATCCTACCTATCCCTGAACACTTCCAGGGATGGGGAATTCACAGCTTCTCTGGGCAACCAATGCCTCAACATACTCGCAGTAAAGAATTTCTTTGCAATATCAAATTTAACCCTACCCCTGTTAGTTTTGTGCCATTCCCCCTTGTGCTGCCACTCCATACCTTTGTCAAAATCCTGAATGGTGCTATAAGTTTATAGTGTGCTCCATCTAACTAAATACAGTCTCTGCTTTAAGATGAGAGAAATTGTGCCTCAAGCTGTAATGATGAGATCACCACTGATGATAAAGAGAGAATAAAAGTAAATGAGTTCAGATACAGGCACCAAAAACATAAACATTTCTGCCTGGAGCATCTTAGAAAAAATGTGTAGGTTTCTGTTTTTCCTTCCTCTCTTCAAAATAAAATCAAAGGAGGAACTTGCTGCTGTAGTCAGCTAGAATTCTCCTTCCCTCACCTAGCCTGCTCCTTCCTTAGTCAGCTGTGCTCACAAATGTGTTGGGCAAAGCGTGGCCAGTGTCCAAACCAGCTCTGTGCTCCTCATTCAGCACATGGGCACATGCATTCAGTTCACATAAAAAATAAGGGACAGCAACATCCTTAAGAGTCACAAACTTCTGGATGAATAAGAGGATATTAGGGCTAAAAGACATCACTTATCAAGGACACATTATGTGAAAATTTCTGCTAGATAAAGGTAGCAGACTTCTAAAAAATAAATTAACTATGAGAAGTGTTAGATGGGCTCTGAGCAACGTGGTGCAGTGGAAGGTGTCCCTGTCTACCTGGGGATGATCTTTAAGGTTACTTCCAACTCAAGCCATTCTGTGATTCCATTAAATAATTCTGGGCTCTGCCTTTAGTTGCATCTCAAAGCCAGAGTCCTGTGCATTATGTATTTCCAGGGGAATCATCATGTGCAGCCCGTGGCCTGTGAACATTCCCCAGAATGAGCTCTCCCTCTGCACGTCCCTGAGGGAAGCAATGGAATTACATAAATGTTGAGCTCTGCTCAGGGAGGATGCCCAAATGAGATGGGATCTGTACAAACCCCCCTATTTTTAGACACCAGCTTACAAATTTGCTTCCCTTTTCTTGCTTTTCCCTGTTTTTTGGTGGTTTTGTTTTTTTTGGTTTTTTTTTGTTTTTTTGCTTTTCAGTGTATTTTGCTGTAGTATTTTGCTGTCAGTTTTTTGTGCTGGAGGCAAAAAAGAGAGCGAGGGACAGCTCTGTTCAGAACAGAAGTGGAAATGCTGTGCTCAGAGACACTGGAATTGTCCCGGAGCGCTGGGAGGACACGCTGTGCCGCCAGCAGCCTGCCCACAAAGGCTGACACATCTTATCCACGGCTCTCCTGGAAACACCCCATCTCCCCCTGGTGACATTTCTCATGTCTACAAATGGGATTTGATGATACTTCATGATTTCTCAGAACTTTCCTTGGCCCCGCCTGCCTTGCAAAGGTGGCTGGCTTGGTTTCCTGCACACACTCACACCCGTGCACACACACACGCATCACTGCTTGTCTTCTTCCAAATGGCCTTATCTGCCAGTCACAATTTCTGCAGCCTGCAATTTCGATCACTTTTAAATGAAACCCATGCTGGCCTTAGTAATCATAATGTCATTTACAATTTACCACAAAACACGTTTATTCGGTTAGTAGCACATTGGAGAAAGAGAACTCCATATGAACTCGCCACTGAAGCCCTAATCTGATTATTTCCTCATGAAAATCCAAGCAGGGGTGCTTGTAAGAGGGGGTCTGAGAGGAGAAGAAAAAAGTGAGTCCTGGCCACAGCTGACTCTGATAATCAATGAGAACAGATAAGTGACGCGGCGTGTCACGGCCAGCAGCTAATCTGCCCCAGGGCTTTCCTCTAGAAAAGGCCAGAGTGGACAGGACTTAATAAATACTGAGTGACCACTGAATATTGAGCTGACATGTGCTATTTACATCGGTGATGAACAATAGCAGTGATAAATTCCAGAAGCATCCCCCTGCCATGGGTGAAATTGGATTACACAGGTTCTATTTGTATGTGTTTGCACACACACACACACACACACACACACACACACGTGTGTGAGAGAGGGAGAAAAAAAATGGGGAAAAAAGAGTCAGCTACAGTCCTTAGACATGTGTGGGAAATTTGAAGATACTCATATATTGTTGAATTTCATGCTGTGATCTTGTGTACCCAGGCAGAGGACGGGGACATGTGTGCTTTGGGCTCATGAACTCACCTGTTTTTCCTGCTCCACACAAGAAGAGAGAGAAATGATACATGGAATGTGCGTGTGTTTGTTCACCCTCTGCAGATAATTCCTCCACCTCAGCGAGTAGACTTTGCTTTCTGCAGGTTCCACCCATCATCAAGGCAAATTTATTATTTATTTATATACATAAACACATCAGCACATATATCTAGATGAGATTTTAGCAACTCAGGTTGCTTCTAGGGCTCCTGACAAATATTAACTTTGTGTCAATATTTGTCCTTCCTGTCGTGAAATGAGGATTTTCCACCTCATTTCACATTTGAAAAGAATAATGCGCCGAGGGGGCCCTCTTTGCTTAGGGAAAAAACCTCCACCGCTGCCACCATCACCACATCATATCCTTTATTTAGAAAAATGGAGAGAGGTGGAAGGAGAGAAAAGCATTTTTTAAAATAGATGTTCTGACTTAAAGGCACATAGAGTCCTATACAAGTCTCCTGGCTTTTCCCTTGTTCCCCAATGCCAAATAAATAAAATAAAATAAATTCTACATTTAAAATTGAATGAAATACATCAACATTAATGATTTTCCCCTTCAGGTTAACGCCACCATTTGCTTCAATAATTTTTACCCATTTCGTGATAGATTCCACAATTCATGGTACAGGGGAAAATAGAGACTCTTTCTGACAAAAACAAAAGGCAATGTCAGTTTTTTATCAAAATAAAATAAATCTCCCACAATTTTCTTTCCATCTGACTGCATTTGCCCGTCAGTTATTTCTAATTTAACTACAATTATAGCTACAAAAATACAAAAGCAAGGAGGGGAGGAAGGGGGAGGGGAGAGATAAATGGGACACTGTTTAGAAATTGCGATTCATTGGCCTTGGGCTGGCCAGCACATATCTTTGCTGAGAGGGAAATATTCATCAGCATTAACTGTTCCTTTTGACCTGCTGACATTCAAATGGGAAATAAAGGGGGAAAAAAAGGGCCCAGGAATAGCACCTTGGAAATCCAGAAAAGGTAAATTATTCTGAGTTCAGTTGCAGAGGAAGGCACAGTGGTACAAATGTTTCTTATGTGTTTGTTTACAAATGTGCTAGGTTTGGTTCAGGCAGAGTTAATTTTCTTTGCAGTAGCTGTTTTGGGCTGTGTTTTGGATTTGTGCTGAAAACGGTGCTAACAGCACAGAGATGTTTTCATTATTGCTGAGAGGGGCTTGCACAGAGTTGAAGCCTTTTCTGCTCCTCACCCCACCAGTGAATGGGCTGGGGGTGCACAAGGATTTGGGAGGGGACAGAGCCAGAACAGCTGACCCACAGAATATCCCAGACCATGTGGGTTCATGCTTAGCCTATAAAGCTGGGGTAAGAAGAAGGAAGGGGAGGACATTTGGAGTGATGGCATTTATTTTCCCAAGTCACTGCAACCTGTGGTGGAGTCCCACTGGAGTGGCTGAACACCTCCCTGCCCATGGGAAGTGGGGAATGGATTATTTTTTTTTGCTTTGCTTGCTTACACAACTTTTACTTCCCTTGTTTAAAGGTCTTTATCTCAACCCCCAGGTTCTCTCCCTTTTACCCTTCCAGTTCTCTCTTCCATCCCACCAGGGCTGAGTGACTGAGGGGCTCTGTGAGGCTGAGTTGCCAGCTGGGGTTAAACCATGGGAACACACACACAAATAAATATGTACTCATAGCAGGGATCATGTAAATAAAAATAGAGTGACTGCTTTAGGCTGTTAATTCTTTCTTTTAAAGAAAATTATTTTGGAAGGAAATGAGTCTCATAACATCAGTCTGTGTGGGGGTTTTATACTCTCCTGTTTACCATTCTTCTATAAAAAACTTTGACCCCCCCAAGCCAATTTTAGCCACATTTGTGAACTCAAAAATACTGTGTTCCTTCAAGGTTTGTAAAAGTAGGTGCCCAAGAAGAGAAAAGCCAGTTATTTGTCCTTCCTTTGAATGAAGCTCTGTCATAAAACTCTCTTCTTACACATCCTGAGATCTGCATTCACCCTTCCCTTTCACATGCAAATCCAAAGAAAAACAGGTGTAATACATGAAATATTTGCTCTTGCATTCATTGTGTGCTTTGCTATGGCCACACATATTGAAACTAATTATTCTCTTAAAATCAAGTGTTATTTGCCACTTTCATATAGTTATACATATTTAGGTTTGCATCAACCCTTCAGAGCTCCCCACGCCTGAGAGGGAAGGCACACATTAGAGATGACAATATATCTGTCCCAGTCATGAGCAAAAAATTACAGTTTTACAGTTCCCAGAGACTATAATAATAATAATTCATTCTTGACCTCAAAGCATCAGTTTTAAAAAGAGAGACCAGCAAATCTCTGAGGTCAGAATGCTCTCCAACAGGGATCAAAAAGAGTATGGGAACCATTTGTATAGCAATGTTCACTCAAAATGCTCCTCAAGCTTTCACTGATTTACAGGTCAGGAACCTCTTGAGTCAGAGAGATCTTTGTTGGTCTTTGTATTTGAGAGAAAACACCAAACCTGTCTTAGAAACCCATGAAAAGTTGGGGGGAGAATAATAACCCAACCAGGAGAAAATATCTTGATCCCTCTCAAAGGAGGTGGGTGAGTAAATCTGGAAGGGCCCTTTAGAGATCGTGCCCAGACCAGGCTGGATAACGGGATTTTCCTTTTAATTCCACAAATCTTCTGGATTACAATGTGCCACACTTGGAAATACTTGTGTCCAGAAGAATCAGCAGGAATTGAGCTTCTAGAGCATTTTATCCATCAAAACTTATAAAATAACCAGTGCCAAGTCAGGTTCTAGTCCCTGAGGCCAGCTGGCACAGCCCTTCCATAGAATTAAAGCAATGGACCCTCCAGAAGACAGTGATCACCTCCAAACTGAATTTTTGAACTGGCTCCTGACTCGTGATAATTTTTGGAAAGCACCCAGGAGTTATTTTGGGCACTTCTGTGTTGGCTGGGACAAAAGTGGGTTTGGAGCTGTACTGTTGGTGCAATAGGAAGCTCCAGTGTCCATACCCCAGTGCTGCTGGACTGGGCAGACACCCATTCCTGCTACTGTCAGCACTGGCCCAGAGCAGCTTGTGCATAATTTTACTAAATCAGAAAGACAGAATTTGGAACAATTTTTTTCTGTATTATGATTAATGACTTGGGAACTTTGGTCATTTTAGTGATCCTGACAACACAAAGGTCCCCATAATGCTTATTTCAGGAACAAATGCAATACTGTGACAAAAGTGTTACCAGATATTTTATTGTGCATGGAGGCAAAATTGGTTAAACAGTGTGGACTGGAACTTTTAGATGATCTCATGAAGCAGGTAAGACAAACAAACTATTCTCACAAACCTCTTGAAGTGATTAACCACCATCCAAAAAGCCATCTCTATGTAAGATGAGTCCTGTCTCCCAGAAAAGACAAATAAAAATACAAAGAGAGTAATCTTTTCATCCCTATTATTTCACCTTTGAAAAACATAATGTTCCACAAGTATCAGTTCTTTTCTTGTGTCACTAGCAAAGCTTTTCCCATTTTCCTCCCCTTGAAGATAATCCTGATTTCCTTTAGGTATTTTTAAGAGGAGTTTTCTCTTCTCTTGATCAGCAACCTCACTGACTGAAGCTTTAGTCACACCCATACCTGTGGCTCAAAATAAAGATGAGGAGCAGCAAACAGCAGAGCTTTTGCTGACACAGTTCCAGTCACCATCTCTCTGGTCTAGGAATGATAAAATTACCACCACCACCACCACCACCTGAAAGCAGAACAGCAGTTTTGTCAGATGCCAGCCCTAAAAATGAATGTGGCTGTGCCACGCACTGCTCTGAGCTGTGGATATAATGAGTTTTGAATGGGAAGTCCCGGACACAATAAATCTGTGCCATATGTGACCATTTCCTGTGTCAGTTCCTTTCTCATAACCAGTGGAGGCTTCTCCCTCCCCCTCACTTTCCCTTTCATGACCCTACACCAGGGCTCTGAAATCTTTCAGGGTTGCTTTTGAGCCCCAGGCCTTTCCACAGCAGTTGCATAAATAAATGAGTTTGACAGCAAACATCATAATGGTTACGGTAATTTGTGCTCCACACAAGTGCTTGTGCTACTCGCAGGAGAAACCGGGGAGGAAAGAGCTTTTTTTGTTACCACAAACAAAAGTATGTTCTCTGACAAGTGGTGAAAGAATTAGTCAAATAAACTTGAACTCTATTCAGACCATCGTGTTATGGATGGGGAGGTTCTCAGCTTTGCTCTCCTTCCTTGGCCTGCAGTCACTGCAAAGAAAAATCATCCTTTTCTTCTGCAAAAATAAAGTTAGGGCATAAAATGAACTGCCTCAAAATAAAATTTTCAGGGAACTCCACTTTACTGCTATTATTATTATCATTTCTTCCCAATTAGAACAGTTCTTTGGTCCTGGGAACATGCTCACAAAGAGACTGAGTGATTTTCCACTAGAAGCTGGCTAGAAGGAAAATGCCAAATACCTGCAGTTTCTGGAAGTATTTGGGTTAGAAATAAGCTTTAAAATGACAATAATTTCTGTAAGAAATAGGTTGAGAGGGCAGAACAGAAGCTTCCATTTGTTCTATTTTCTCCCTTTTTCATTGACAAACAACATTTTGACTAAATACCAAACTTTTACTAAGTTTTTAACTTTCCCTGAGAAATTATAATATATTTCGTCTGTGTAGATTTTTTTTGTCTGTAAACCCTATTATTAGAAGCCATTTTTCCCCAGCAATGCCATTTAATAAAACATATTTCATATATCCCGATTTCAGCCCAGACATTTCAGTTAGCATAGTAAAAGGCATAATTAGTTTATAGAATTTTTACAACAATTGTAAGGAAGGAAGGTTGGTTTCCCATATCCAATACAGAGATAACAAAATAAAAGTATTAGTATTTTAACCAGGGAGGCTTAGGTTGGAAATCTGAAGGTCATCTTTCTGGTAAAAAAAAAAAATGTAAGTAGCAAGAGCTTGAAACCAATTGTTTAGGAATCTGGGAGGACGAATACAAGTGAAGGATTTTTTCAGCAGGTTACATTAATTTCTTTTTTGGAACATTGCAATTACAGATTTATAGTAATTACTTTAGAGTGCTTCTTTTCTTTTCTTTTCTTTTCTTTTCTTTTCTTTTCTTTTCTTTTCTTTTCTTTTCTTTTCTTTTCTTTTCTTTTCTTTTCTTTTCTTTTCTTTTCTTTTCTTTTCTTTTCTTTTCTTTTCTTTCTTTCCTTCCCTTCCCTTTCCTTCCCTTTCCTTCCCTTTCCTTTCCTTTCCTTTCCTTTCCTTTCCTTTCCTTTCCTTTCCTTTCCTTTCCTTTCCTTTCCTTTCCTTTCCTTTCCTTTCCTTTCCTTTCCTTTCCTTTCCTTTCCTTTCCTTTCCTTTCCTTTCCTTTCCTTTCCTTTCCTTTCCTTTCCTTTCCTTTCCTTTCCTTTCCTTTCCTTTCCTTTCCTTTCTTTCCCCATCTAAGTTATAAAAATATGTTAAAATCTTACTTGCACCTGCCTTGGCTGGAGGTTCAGCCCAAGAGCCTGAGCTCATAACAGAAAGGTTCACAAGCACAAGAGTCCCTGTGACATTATTAGGATGATTTTCAGCAATATTAGTCCTGTATGGGCTGTGGACTTGAATCTTAAAGCAGAAGGATTTCATTATGGGTACAGACAGCTATATTATGCCATGACATATTTATGACAATGAGCAGTAATGGGAGGCAAGCATTTTAAGCCTTGGGAGTCGAAATTAATCTGAGAGCACGGTGCAGAATCTGAACACCTATGAAAACATACTGCAGAGCTAAAATTTGAGACACAAAGGCTACAGTCATTACCTGAGCACATAGAAGGGATTCATCACATTAATTCTAGCTGCCTAAATGTTAAGCATCTAGTCTAAGCTAATTGTCTGGTCTAAGCTGTTCATCTAGACAATAATCATTAGAAAGGGGGAGAAGAGAGGCTTTTAGAGGGTCATTCATTCCTGCTTTTCTTTGGATGGATTGCATCACTTCTGGAGGTATCTGTCTCTGCTGGCTATGTGTGGGACCTAGACACATATTTTGGACTGGAGGCCTGTCTTTAGAATTGGAGAATCACCAAATCATTAAGTTTAGAAAAGATCTCCAAGATCATCAAGTCCAACCTTTGGCCAATCACCACCTTGCCATTAAACCACAGCACTAAGTGCCAGTGCCATTGGGTAAAATGAGCCCAAGCACTAATGATGCTGCTAATGAGGCTTGTGGAACAGCCAGGCCAATCCATGTTCATGTTCTGAAATAAGAGGGAAATTATAGCTCTGTACACACTTCTAAATAACCATCTTCTTCAGTTTTGAATGAGAGGAAAGAGAGAAAGGAGGGAGATGAAGTAACTACCATCAAATTAAAAATTAGAAAGAAACTCCCCTATCCCTGACAGAGACATAAACAAGCTACAAACACAGTTTGAGGAAGACCCTGAAAAAGACCAAACTCTGCATTTGGCTTTTGTAGTTCTGGTGACCAAGCCATGGCATCCTCCCACATGTGCCAGGTGCAGTCACCCTGAAAACCAAGGATCTCTTTGCTCCTGAACAGTGCACCCAACTCAGGAAACAGAGGGGGCCCTCAGCAAAATACCTTGGAATGCCCAAAATTAGAGAACTTATCCAAAAAGAGTTGAGCAAATAGAACAACTCCCTAAAAAAATATTTCTAACCTCTAGAACTAACATGGATGCAGGAACAGAACCACACTGGTTTCAAACACCACTTCCAAAAAATCAAATATCTGTCAGCATAATCCTAAAATACCATGCTTACAATGAATCTTGGGAGAAAAAACGTAGGTTGGAAGGGATTTCCAGATGTCATATATTTCAAACTTCTACTCAGAGCAAGGCTAACTACAAAGTTACATCAGACTTTTGAGGGCTTTATCACAAATCATACCATATCTACATTTTAGGTTTTAGGTTTCATAGGACAAAACTCCCAGGTTAGAGTATGTCCAGAGGAGCTGCCAGGGTTGAAAATTACTTGGAGAATATCTGTGACCCAATGACACGTTCATTCAGAACTTCAGATACTTTCAAGATGGTTTGAAGAAGCTTTGAGAGTTGATTTTGCAAAGAATTTTTATACTCATGTAGTCCAAATCCTGGTCCTTGTCCCATCCCAAGCCTTCTGGACAGCTCCAACAGGAAGGGAGTACATTTGGAGCTGGAACATCTCTTGTGCTTTACCACACAGTGTTCTTCAAATTCATATAAAGGTGAATGGACAGAGTCACACTGATCCTCGTTGTGTGGGATGGTGCCCATGGAGAAAAATAATAAATGTATTGGTTAAGTACTGAAATCACCCACCAGTCCAGATTGCCCTGCTCTAAGTAGTAAGGATCACTTCCTTTCTATTTTATTCCAGACTTACTAGAGAGCTGTTTGAAATTTCAGACAGCCCTTGGAGTTATTTTGGCCAGGGAGTATATTTAAAACTCATTGTGCCTAATGTTGTCTTTCTACAATTGAGAAGTAATCAGGAAAGACGTGAAAATAAATAGACAAGTGAGAGGCAAAATGAAATATGAAGTGGCTAGAAAGGAGTCTGCTCTCTAATGTATTTTTTCAGCTTATTATTGTAAAAGCCCAGAGCAAAAGAGTAGCTTTGAAGAGTCTTTTGTTAATAGTGGAGAGGTTGTCTTTATATTTTTCTTAACTTTTTTATTTATTAACCATGCTGCACAGGGCACTTCCATAAGTGATGGCCAAGTTTCAGGTTTCAGGGACTTGTTTAGTCTGAAAATATCCCCAGCTGCAATGGGAAGCAGAAAAGAGAAGTAACAACCCATTGCATGGTGTTAGAAGGAAACAAAACCGAAGCCCATTTGTTCTCTGCTTTTCCCTGTCATTTCTGGTGGTTGAGCTTGCAGAGCTTTGGATGTCCCTGTTTGGATGGTTAGAATGCATTCCCAGCACGCCACTTCCTCAGGTGGTCGAGCTGATGACAGCATGAGGCCAATGTAAAACAGCTGATGTCTTGACCCTATCTGAAAATAAAATTACAGAGCTGCATTCCTACACTGGGCAGTCCTCCAGATCATTGTGGAAAATAGAAAATAAATGTTATTGAGGGCACTTACCCTATGCTCAAGCCCTAAATGACGACAGTTGATAACATTTTTGACACTATTGGTGTTAGGGCACTATGTGTTTATTTATCATTGCTGTCATTATGGGGCTAAGTATAAAAGTATTCAATTTCTTCAAAACCTCATCAAGGCTGTCAGGTCAGAAAATATTATCTGTGCACAGGAAACCAGAGACGTGCATTGGGCAGATTTTCTTCTTTGAGAGTTTTTAGAGTTTTAGTTTACCAGGAAAAAAAATTTAAAAAGCACTGATACTGTGTTAGATAGGCAGAACAATTCAGCATTCTCCAAGGCTTCTTAGCTCAGGTACCCTGCTGGAATTTAAAGGATGCCCTTCATGTATAATAGTTCACATTATCTAACTTTTATGAAGAGAATTGTCAGCATGGACATATTTGGTTTAGCTTTTTTTTAGTATAACACCTGCATTGCCAGACACACCCATCAGACAAGCCCAAGTACGGTTTTTACTTGTCTGTTCCATGTCATCAGAAATATCAGAACACATTTAATTTTCTTGACACACCAGTTGCAAAGCTCAGTTGAAAAGCTGTCAGCAAGAATCTCTACAAGAATTTCTGCTGGTTTGGGCCATCAGGGAGTGTCTTTCAGTGCCATGAAGAGTCAAGATTCTTTGGAGAGCCTTCAAAGAGCCCATCTGGCACGGTTTGTTCAGTTTTCCCAAGTCTCATGTGGCAGTCACAGGGCACAGCAGGCTGAAGACTTGTAGGTTGTGTTTGTGTCCCACTAGGATGGAAAGGCTCATTGCACAGTCAGAGTACACAAAGTGCTCAGAGCTAAGAACTGAGGCTAATCCAGCAGGCAGAAAACTGGAGCAATCCATTTCCAAACCTGTATTGCCTTATCAAGGCAATCTGGGCTACAACCACTGTCCATGAAAGCCACAGAAATTCTCTTTACATGTAATTCCCCTTTCCAACTCAAATCCTTCCCAAAAGGGTGGTACTACATGTAAAGCACGTGTTGTCAGTTGTCAAAAATAGATTCACATTTTCTTGGTTTGTTTCCCTGGGGTCACAAAATGGTAAATAATTCTGGCAACACTACAGACAGTAACCTGAACATCCAGCCAGAAGGATGTGCTGTGGGAAGCATCCCTGTGCTGCCAAGGACATTGAGGAGGGGAGGAATATAAGGGAATCTTGACTTTTTTTTTTTTCCATTTCACTCTCCATGTCTCACAGGGAGCAGGAGCTCAGACAGAGAGGCCTCAGAAGTAGAGGTCTGAATTTAATAAAGCTGTCTGGGGGGAGGAGGCAGGGGAGAGAAGATCACGGAGATAAGAGAGAAAGGAAGGCAGGAAAAGAAAGGACATTACAGCTGGCTGGTGATGGCTGTGCCCTTTCAGACTCAAGTGGGGGGAAGTGAAATATTTGTGTAAGAGGCAGGACACCAGGTCATTATGGAAAGAATGGGAAATTATTAAAAAAAAAAAAAAAAGAATATTTTGTGGTTTGGACATATATTTCCATGCCACTGTAATGAGGATAGGCCAAAGGCAAGGGAAGGCAAGGATAATGGCAAGATGCTGCAAGGTAATTAATAGGACTGCTGGATTTCATCACAGTTTTGGGGATTATTGAAATGACCCTTTAAATTCAGTGCAGCTACACTTACAGTATGCAAGTCAGACCCCTCTTTAGGAGAAAAAATTCTTTCAAATTAACAATTCCACAGATTAGCAAATCCACAGGGTCTATTTGCTTCCCACTTCTGCAACCTTTCTCCTGTTTCACCTGGAAGAATAAAAGTTAATTGAGGGGAGCAGGGAGGAGGAAGCTCATTTCATCCCCACTGGCACAGCCATCTCCATCAAGGTACCAAGTTGACTTCCTTAAAGTAAAAAAATAGCAAATACACTGACAAAGCTCCCATCTAGGGATGTTTTTTTTTTTCTTTTCCACAAGATTCTGTTTGTTAGAAAAACCAAAAAAAAGACACCAGAGGGAAAATAAATGCAAATACATTTTTAATGCATGCATTTAATTTTCAGAACATGGTGGGCACTTCAGTGCCGGGTGCTGGAACTGCAAGGGAGAATTTATCTAATCAGTCCTCCGTGTCCCTGCTTCATTGACATAATGTGGTCCTGCCGATTAAAGCACTGGAATCTCTGCCTTTTCCTTCTCTTTCATACTAAAATTATTGATGTGCTTTGTACAATGTGTAATTGCCATTATTGTATATGTGCCTGGAGCATGTGCAGAGCTGAAATTGAAATAAATAAGCAAACAAAAATCACACGATAGCGAGTCTCTGATGGTATGGTGGGGGTTGGTGCCGTGGTTTCACAAGCTGAAAATAGGATTTCATACTGCTGTGACTGGTTTTGATAAAGTGAGATTTGATAAGACTGGAAGAAAGGCTGCTGTGATCCTCCAGCCTGACCTCTTCTTTTCTTACAGCACAGACCCCCAGTAAACACCCAAATCAAAGTGCCTCTTTTAGCATTCCGGGTCTGAGCCTCACCATCCAGGGATTTCACCAGAGCAGCCCTGATTTGCGTCACCTGAGGATCTTGCCCAGTATCACACACTCACTTTTGCTCCATCTCTTTCTCTCCCTCTCATGGACACGCAGTAGATTTGTTCTTTACATTTAATTTATGCAAGCAAGGCACAGAATACATTTCAGTAATGCCAATTAGATACGCACTAATTTCTTCTCTGTGAAATAGCAGTAAGTAATTAATCAGAATTTTGATCACAACTCAGTTGGCAATTCTAATTGCACTTGTCATTTCCACAGCAAATACAGAATCATTATCTTTTTCGCCAAGTCCTCTCTTCCTAATCATCCAGGGGTGCTAGAAGCAAAACATTTCCAAGAACTAGATATTGTATCTATCAACCAGCAGCCTTAATACCTTTGGACTGAGGGTTAGAGGGTTCAGTCCATGGCTGTGTTTTATTTCAAGCTTCATCATAATTTTAAAGGGAATAGCTGGTGGCAGGCTGACTGCTTGCCTGGGGCAGGTGGGGGGATTCTGCCTCATGAAATTATGAGGAAGGATAAAAGCTAGCGGCTCACTCCATTAAAAACCTTCTGGGAGGGCTCTAGAGATGCCTGACCTTTGCAGGAGCATCCAGCAGGCATCCCAGGGACATGTGGACGTTGATCAGGTCTGTGCCACCACAGCCCACACGACATCTCGGAGGCACCACATCCATGTCCCACCTCCAGGCACTTCCAGCCACCCCAGGAGCAAACAGGATGATCAGGGGAGATCAATGCCCCGTGTTTCACCAAAGCAGTGCTTCCATGGCTGTTTAGAGATCATCCTGGTGGTTTGTGCAAGCTGACAGTGCCAGTCTGGAGTGAGAATGGGTTGGGATTGTCTGCCTGGATGGTGTTATGGCTGGGGGGGCAGTGGAGGTAGGATTCTCCTTTGCTATGCTGCAAAAAGCTGTCAGTGAGATCCTCCTCAGATGGCTTAGATGAAAGAAGGGAGCAGGAAGAGAAAGAGAGATTTACCTTTTAGGAGCTGAGCCCTACAGAGACCTACACCAGATCCAACCTCCAATTCCAGCATGGCAATTCACCTCCTCCTCCTGCTGGAAATAAGGGTTTCCAAGGACCTGACACCTACAGACCAGTTTAATATTCAGATTCTTCATATAATTCAAGCCCAGGTAGTTAATATTTTCCCAAGTAATGCCAAATTTTACACAGTAAATTTGGGAACAACCATTAAAACTGAGATCTCAATTCTGTCAACTTAATAACAAGTGAAAAAACGTTTAAGAGAAGTATAAAGGCACTTCACACAAAAAGGCTCTGCATAGAGTATATTGTGAACCAGGATAGTTCTGGCTCTACCCTTACATACAATTTGAGCAAGCAGCACCAATGAAAATTGGCAATTTGAAGGCTGCCCAAGCATCTCCTGTACTCTCCACATTTTTCTCCTTCCTGCTCTAAGCAGCACAAATCACTGAAAGAACTGGAAGGCATCACAGCCCTGTCCTTTGCTTCCTCAGGGCTTATTTTGCCTATGCTCTTGCTTTTATTACATATTTGAGAGAACAATAAGAAGGATTTGAGGGGAACAGTAACCTGACAGTCCTTCTACTCACAGAGACCAAACTTCTCTCATAGAAGGGGGAATAACTCTCAACATCAGTGATGCCAGTGTGGAATGAAGAGGGTCAGAACACCTCAGAGCTTAGCTATGAATATGGAAGCCAGGAACAATGTCTGAGATCTTGATGGGCTGAATTTCCTTCATAGCAGACAGAAAAAAACCCAGCATAAACATCTGAACTGCCACAGAGACTTTTCTTGGTCTGGGATTGGGGCAGGGATGGCATGTTAAACATGCTCTCCATGATGAAAAGTGTCAAAAGCTTGAATCATACATTTTCCACTTTCTGGGTCACAGTGGGCCACAGACATTTTCCATTAGTCTTTAAAAGAGGTACACTGAGGCTATGTCCACACTTATGAAGGTTTATGCCTTAGATCTAGTACTCAATCACAAATATTTCACATTCTTAGAACATTTTGCATGTTTTTTTTTTTTTGTCTAGATCAGCTAGCACTGACCAAAACTGTGTCTAGGAACTGTCTGAGGCTTCATGTGATTTGTGACCATCTCAGTTTGAGTGCAATCAATCTGGTCTGGAGCAAAAGGGATTTTAATGATTTTGTAAATGGCCATACTAAGAGTTGGCCATGGGCAGAGATACCTTCCACTAGACCAGGTTGTCTAAAACCCCATCCAAACTGACCTGGAACACTTCCAGGGATGAGGATATGTTCAATTTCAAGCCACTCAGGAGCATGGGAGGCATTGGTAGAGTTAAAAATGAGGTTGCCATGGTCAGATTTTTCTTTGCCAGCTCTCCATACTCAGAGTCAGCAATGACTTTGCTGACTATCTAAATATTGATGAGATACTCTAAAAAGGCAAAAAATAACAAAAACTTTTCAAAAAAACCTAACACAAAAACTGCACAAGAGAAAGGATGACTTTTAATTCACTATAGTCAAAGTTGCTTAATCACCTCAGAATTGGAAAATGAAAAGGAAACAGCAGCTCTTGGAACTTGAGCATCTTTGAAGACTGAGTGAACCCACACAGCACAGATTTATGAAGACAGCAGATCACATCCCAGATTAGTTACAGCAGCTGAAAGGGAAAAATAAGGTCTTTAAAACCAGAGGCAGTGGGATACAATCAGACTAGTGCAAAAAAAAAAGAAAAAATCAGCTTCAACACAGATATTTAAGTAATGGATGGTCCTGAAGAGACATTCTGGCTACATCTTCACCAGTAAATTAAATGTGCCCAGGAGGATTCCCAGACACCGAGGCCAGCTGACATGATCTGGTTGCATTCATCTTCTAAACCAGCTCAGCTTCAAAAATAGGATGAATTCATCCACTAGACCAGCTGGGAATGTTCCTTGGCACACACAAACTCCCAAACTGCACCCAAGAACACCAGAATTACTTGGGAGAGTATTACTTGGCTAGGACTAAAGCATGCAAGGGGCTGTGGTAAATATAATGCAGGGCAGTGGATTGCACCTCTGTGTTATTTTATTTATGTTAACATGGACATCACCCCTGTCCATCTGAACTTCTGCCCCTGGAGAGTGCTCCTGTGTGCACAATTTTACCTGCAAAATTCAACAGAGGGCAGAGATCACACCAGGCAGGTGTATCCCAAACCAGGCATCCCAACCTTATGGAAATGGACAGAGAAACCTGCCCAGATTACTTCTGGGCCTGTTTGAGAGAAGAGTTCACACCCAGCAGAAAAGACCAAGCAGATGTTGAGTGAAATATTTGGCCTTCTTTTGGCATTGTTGAAGGTTTCTGAACATCATCACGCCTTGGAAATTCAGAGTCGCACAAGGGTTTGGGTTGAAGGGACCTCTAAATATTGTCTACTTCCAACCCCCTGCTATGGGCATGCACACCTTCCACTAGAACACTGACACTTGTACTAGAAAAATATTTAAAAGGAAAAAAACCCAAACATTTATGGTTATTATTAAAATCACTACTAATGCGGCAGCAAATCAAGTTGTTGGTGTGTGCCTTCTGTTTATTACCAGGACAGGCTTTGAACTCGAGAGGAAGTGAAGGAAGGGACAACTAAGTCACCTCCTGGCTGTTATTTCCCTGCTGGAAATAGGCAATAGATTGACAACAGCTGAGGAGAAACCTACCTACCCACTGCAACCTTAATTAATACAAGGAGGATGGGCTTGGGAAGACTGGAGTCACCCCAGGAGCAAATGGGAATGATTTCCTGTCTCTACTCAGCTTGTGTCTCTGTAGGTTGATGCAGCTGGACTGAACTCTGGTCTTCAACAGCCAGTCCTAATCTATTATTTCAGTGAGGTTCTGGCCGCATTTAAGTGTGGGAAATAGTCTGATGTTTGGTGGTGCCACCAAATCAGCTCACCACTCATGAGCATCTCCCTAATCTAGACGCTCTGGCAAACAGTGGATGAAAAATATGTCCATGAAAAATGCGTCCCTAAAAAATGTGTCACAATCGCAAAAAAGCTGTGTAAATCCTCTCACAGACACACTGAGCAAACACAAAAGAAAGAGTGGGAATAGGTTAGGAGTGGCTACACCACCAGAACTCCACACCAGTGCTTTTTGGAGACAACTCTCTGTAGTGTGCCCTTGCCTTGGAAGAGCACTTACGAATCTTAGTTAAACCTCTTGTTGTACATTTAACCATATGACACAGTGTGCAAAGAAACCTTTGCTCTGAGCACAGGTTCAGAGACACACAGGGCTGACCCACAGCAGACTCCATCAGTGCTGGGATGAGTCAGAAGCACACAGAGTAAACGTAAATGTGCCCATACAGAGTAGGATAACAGGAACGTGAGGTCAGACTCCTCAGGAGGAACCCCAGTCCAATGTCATGGACACTACCTCAGCCAGCAACACACAGGGAAAAGGGCACAAACACCTCACAGACTCCTAGAATGATGGAATCATAGAACTGGTCAGGTTGGAAAAGACCTCCAGGATCATCAAGTCCAACCTTCAACCAAACACCACCATGCCCAGTAAACCATATCATGAACCACTTCCCTGCCAAGGTGGTGGCAAAGATGAGGAAAGAGGCAGACACTGCTGCTCAGTCAGAGACCTGCCCTCAGCAAGGACCAGGAAGGTATTTTGCCTATTTGTTGAATCTCCCTTCCTATTTGGAGGTGATTTTTTTCTTTTGTGAACAGGAATCCTTTGCACATTCACAGCAGAGAAGGCTGAAATTATTGGGGCTTCTCATTTGAGAGTTTCTTTGCATCTCCCATGCATAGTGCTCATGCCAGTGTTTGGATTTTCAGTGACAAGTCACCTAGATCAGGCTCTATATTACCCTTTGTCAGGTGACTTGGGAGCAATACACACACCTGAAAAGTGAGTGGAGTGTTGATCTGATGCCTCCTGGCCTGAGGATGTGGGGACATGCAGGGGCACAGCCAGAGCCAGGCTGGGTGACTCCAGAGCACGGTGCCTTTACAAATAGTGCTTTGCCTGGAGGCCCATCCAGTTGAATTAGAAAAAAAAAAGAACCATTAATTAACTTGACTTAAGAGAAGGCTGATGCAGGGCAATGTGACCTTTTCTCTATGTCACATGCCACACGGATTTTAGCTTCCCTATGATGCTTTGTCACTGCCAGTCCTTGTTTTTTAGATCACTGGATTGCAGGCGGGTGACGGTGACCAAAAGGATTGTGGCAGCAGGAAGAAAGGAAGAGACAACCCCACTATTCCATGATCTGTACTCCAAAGGGGCAGAATCCTGTTATGCATCTACCTTACAATCTAATAAATATAAATATAAATATAAATATAAATATAAATATAAATATAAATATAAATATAAATATAAATATAAATATAAGTATAAGTATAAGTATAAGTATAAGTATAAGTATAAGTATATGTATATGTATATGTATATGTATATGTATATGTATATGTATATGTATATGTATACACACATTTTATTTCAGGTATTACAAATGCATAACATGCTATGTGTATATTCATTTAAAATACACATTTAAGGGGTGTATTTAAGGTTAAGGTTAAAGTTGGTTTTTTTTTACAGAAAAGCTAAGAGAGGTATTGGTTTTACAAGAATGCAGAATATAATTGTTTAATATTGCTTAATTTTTGCATAAATGTGTTTGCAGCAGAAGGGGCTTTATGTAGTTTTAACCAATCAGTTCAATGCATTGCTAAATAGCCCAAACTACCTAAAATTTGATACTGAATTAGTCCAGTGGTTGTGGGGGAAGCTATAACAGTAAAGTCATGGAGTTACAGCCTAGTTTGGGTGGAGAGGGACCTTAAAGAAGATTTCATTCTGATCCCCTGCCATGGGCAGGGACATCTTCCACTGTCCCAGGGTGCTCCAAGCCCCATCCAACCTGGCCTTGGACACTTCCAGGGATCCAGGGGCAGCCACAGCTTCTCTGGGCACCCTGTGCCAGGCCTCCCCACCCTCTCAGAGAAGAATTTTGTCCTAATATCTAATCTAAACCTCCCCACCTTCAGTCAAAAAGAAGTGAGTGTCTCTCTTCCAGATCTCACCAGAAAATCCAACCCAAATGCCTTGTGCCATCCTCAGAAAGCCATGGTTTTGCAGTACTACATTTTCACCAGCAAGATTATGAAGGAGTCTTACAAAACCAATTCAGAGAACATCCCCATGGGATATATTCTCCATGCAATGCTTTCCCCTAGCTCTGGCTTTTTATCTAGCTCATACATTTGTGTGTTTTGACATGAGTGTCTGAGCCTGGGCATGGCTCCTTCAGCTGAGTGAAATCAACACCTTGCACAGGAAATTTATGCATCTTAGACATCAGTTTTAGGGAGAGAGAGATTGTTTCAGATAGACAAGATGAATCTTTTGAGTTTACCCTGAATGTCTCTTTGGAAAAGCAAGCTATTGCAACCCTATGCAATAGCATATTCAGAATGCATCTACACCTTCTCCTTGGCACAGTGCAAGACCCACAGCCCACAGCAGCAATAAACCAGGAATCACAGGTCCTATAAATAAGGCAAAACCAGTTTTCAGAGCACATATGATTCTCTGAGCTTCAGTTTGCTTGAAATCTTTGCAGACCATGATGGACCCATGGATCTGTTGTCAGTGGGTGACCTCAGGTATTTCTACTCTGCCATCATGTACCTGTGTGGTCTCTGTGGAGTGAAAGGTGGATGGATCTGGGAGCTCACTGCATGCTGAGTTTCTCCACAGAACCTTCTGTGAGAGCTGTGTCAACACAGACATTAAGATCAGTGGTGCAGGGTTTCATCCTCTGACTGAGATTTTTTTTACTGCACTGTAGAAAAAGAAAATACAAGGGAAAATACTTCTCAGATTCTGTTGGATAACATTGGCAAGGAAAGGCATGTCAATGTTATACCCACATATAGCTCATGTAGAGCACAAAACCTCAGAATGGCTTAAAAAATGCTTTTCCATGTCCCATTAAATCACTGTGGCTTAAAGTATTGAAGGTTGGTTTTGAAACTCCTCTCAAAGAAATCTAAGCTTTTATCACAGTGAAAACACTCCCATCTTACTAAGCAAACATGACGTGATCAGCAGTGGACCTCAGAAAATCCTCTCACATCTCATTATCCCACAGTTTAGATTAGGGCTTTTATAGCTTGACTTCCTAATTCAACCACAGGATAAGCTCTGCTCCCCTCTGCCACAGTGCTGAAATATTGTTTCTGTAACATGAAGAACAGTGCAAAGGAATAGAACATGTTCTCATGGCTGCAAGTTAATTTTGGTTTAACCTTCAGTGCTTGCCATTGCACTCTGGTTGGTTAAACAGTAACACCAAGTAAACCAGAAATAAACTTTTACTCAAGCAAAAAAGCCTCCTGAAGGTGCTGGCTGCATCATTTCCTGCAACACAAAGGGTTCTCTTGTCATTCTTGTTGGCAAGATGTCATTTCCATGCAAAGATGGACTCTGTTGAACCTATTTACCAAGGAATACCTGTGAAATTTGAAACTGAATTATGAGGACTTTCACCCTGAGCGCACAGGAAGATGGAGAGCAAAGCTCTGTGTTGGTTTGGAATTTTTCTCTTTTTATTCCTTTCCTCTCCAAACTCGAGCCTCAGCCTCTCAAAGAAAGACACCTGAAAAAGACACTTGGCTTTTTGAAAAGACTTCAGCACATCTGAGTCCCACTGCAGCAATATAATTTCCTTAAGCAGCTCCCAAACTGTGAACATAAAAGGATACAATTTCAACACCCTCAAAATAAGAAGAATAAGATAATAACCCTGAACAATGAGAAAATTGCACAAGTTCACTTTCCATGTCAGTATGCATTTCCCTTTAAGAATTTCCATTTCCCTTTAAGCAATTCTATTATTCACACATAGCATTTCTAATCATTCTTTCAAGTGTTTCTATGTAACTTATCAGGGTTTAATGAATGCCAGAATAAGCACTAGAGGGAAAATCCACATAACTGGACACTAACCCAAAGGTTTTAACAAGACCTCTACATTTTTCTCTTTTTAATATAATCTTTATTCAAGCACTTGCTGTTTTGATCAGAAATATGGCTTTTTTATTGGTATTATTATTGACTTTTTCCCACCCACCCTCTTGCCTAAATCACCATCCCATAACCTGTGAGCCTTCCAGGGCTGCAGTGAAGAGTTATTGGTTACAAAGGGCTTCTTTGAAAACAACATCAGTAAATAAAATCAGTAAAAGCTAACAAACAAACTTCTGTACTGATTTCTACTGAATGGGGACCCACACTCATTTTACAGAGAACAAAAAAAAAAAAAAACAACCCAGAAAATATCCAAAATTGGAAAATGTTAGAGAACACAAGTGACTTGTTCAGTCTGCAATAATTTATGGAGGTACTTGCTATCAATCAGAATTCCTAGGGATCACTTTGTGCCCAGAAGTTGTCACTCACACAAATTCTGGGACATTTTGCCACTGGAGGTTTGAATGGCTAAAAAGATTGGGTGAGACAGGATACATAAACCAATAGTACAGGAATTTCCTTTACCTTCAGGTCAAACTAACCTCAATTAATGGCTGCTTTGGGAAATGGGGTATAAGAAAAGACGTCAGTCTATAAATGCTGATTATTCTTCCCAAAGCAACCACTGCCTCCAACATTACACTAAAAACACAATAAAATTTGAATCTGATTTTTTAAGCCATTCCTGGAGTTCTGCAGGGTTCCTGTCTGCAGGCAGGAATCTTCCTGCTGTTGTAGGCAGCCCTGCACTTGTATTTCATCTCTGACTGGTCTGGGGTTCTTTTCTTTGGGGTGCTCTTCAGGCATACATGGAGTCAGAGCTTTTCCAGATGGACTTAGCCTTTCCAAGAGCAAGGGATGTTTTTTGCTACGTGTGGTCACTGACTTCGTTAGGGATTTCTTCTTCCTTCAGACACAAATTTGAATGGCTGAGGAAATTTGTACCCTTGGGGTCTGGGGAGGGAAAGGAGAAATCAGATTTCCCTCTATGCACAAGGATCCAAAGCAACCACTTGAAGCTGTGCAGAATAGTTTCTCTGAAGCTGATTTAGATGTCTTACTCAATGGTTTCAAAGAGTAAGGGGGACATCATATCATTTTCCTGCAATGAAAAAATTATTTCAACTGATTCTACTTACAGCTCTAATAACTTGCAATAACTTTCAGGGAAACTTAATAACAGCTTTCCAGTATCAAAAAGGGGATTAGGAGAAGTACTTTTTAAAAGGACCTACAGAGATAGGATCAGGGGAATTGGCTCTAAGGTGAAAAGGAGTAGATTTAGATTAGATATTAGAAAGAAATTATTTAGAGGGTAGTGAGGCCCTGGGACAGGGTACCCAGAGAAGCTGTGGCTGCCCCATCCCTGGAAGTGTCCAAGGCCAGGATGGACAGGGCTTGGCAGCCTGGGCTGGTGGAAGATGTCCCTGTCCATGGCAGGTGCTGGAGCTGGGTGATTTTTAAGGTCCCTTCTAATCCATTACTCCAAGAACTGGAAAAGTCCTCAACAAGTGGCACAGCCTATTCCTCCACCACAGCAAGGACAGGTCAGCCTGCCTTCATTCCTGACACATCCTGCTGGGACTTTATCTCAAAGCTCCCTCTCCAGAAAAGAAAGCAGTGATGTCCATCTCCTAAGGCACAGAGACCAGGGACAGCCCAGCCCTGCTCCAATGTGAACTGTGCTTTTAATTGTGGTCAATCCTCAGAGTGAGACATGGACAGAAAATTTAATTAATTTATCATGAGTTGGATCAGGAGATCCAAGAAGAGCCAAGGACTCTCACAGCTATTAGGGAAATTTTTGTCAAGTATTGTCTCCAAATATTTATCCAATAGAGCTGTTTCTCCTATTTCTTTCATATTTATTTTTTGGTGCACCTTGAACCTACTTGGTGCTTTTGATCAGCTAATTCTGTAATCTGTCTGAGGAATAATTTCTGCACTGAAAAGGTGGTCAGGCATTGGAAAAGATGAGCCAGGGAGTGGTGGAATCACCATCCTTGAAAGTGTTCGGTGTTTGGGACATGGTTCAGTGGTGGACTTGGCAGTGCTGGTTGGACTTGATGACCTCAGAGGACTTTTCCAACCTAAAGGATTCTGTGATTCTGCAAATCTCACAGAGGAGAATAAAATATTGTTCTTGCAATATGGATCCCATAGGGATGTGACTTCATTTTCAATCCAGTAACTGAGCATGGGAAGCAGACAATAAGAAGGGCTTACCCTGGTTTTGCAATGTGCTTATTAATTTCAGAAAAACCACCGCAGGAACAAAGTTTATTAGTGAGTAGGAGGATGTTTCAGGAACAGAGCCTGACTGAAAATAATCGGCTCCCTTTAATTAATTACATACAGTTTTATTGCATAACTGATGGTTTTAAACCTTGGCCAATTAACTTGTCAAACACAGAAGTTAAATTCTATATTGGTCTCTTAAGAAAAATCTATCCCAAAGTTTTAATTCAAGTTGCCTTATCCAAGAATGAGAAAATAGGGCCTTTTGAAACAAGAATTATTGAGTAGTTACCCAGATTTGAAAAAAAGAATAGGAAAGACAAAGGCAAAAAAAAAAAAAAAGCAAGGACACAGAAGTCCAATATATTGCACAGATCCATGACTTCTATTGTGGGACAAATTGAAGTGGCTAGGTTACCTTGTCTTGACAACTTATTTTCTAAGACAAGATGAGGTGCTGTTGTTAATTTAGCATGCCTACAAGAGAGAAAAAAAAAAAAAAAGAAAAAACCTCACACCTTTTCATTGAAAAGTTCTTGAAAAGCACCTTATGATGCTGTGGTAGCTCTCACTGGTTCTGTGTGTCTTATCCCAGCAACTGGAGAATGTGGAATGATTTTATAATTGCATATATTCATAAATATATTTCTATTTATCATAACATAGTTATATATTTGTATATTGAAATGAATATAAATTTTTACATGTTAAGTTAATAAACATGTTCTTGGCATGATCTAAAACTGAGTGTTCAACATAACTACCCCAGATGAAAATATTTATTTTGCAGTTTCTTACACATAATGTCAGTTAATAAATTTTCTTTTTTCCAAAGCACTGAGCTGTTTCTCCAAAAATTCACTCAGAAATTAATATGCTCTTTTCAACTAATTATTTTAACTAAGCATTATACTCATGCTACATATCCTGAGAACCCAGTGGTGCACATAGTGTCAACCACATGTGCTTTGAACTCTGGTAAAGTGATGACATCTATATCAAAGCTATGCTTTATAAATGAAGAAATTGCATGTTTTGTCTCAGTAATTATTTTGTGAAATGAAGCTTTTGCGTGTAGCAACCTCTTGGCCCGAGCTTTCAACACTTTAACTTTATTAAGATGAAATGTTCTATTAAGTTGTGTCCTGAGAGCAATATGCTCAAAACTGGGATGGATAGTTGTGCACTTCCTGCTGATTTTTGGTGTGCATGTCAGAATCCTAGAATTCTGGAATGCTTGGGATTAGAGGGGACATTGAAGATCATCCAGTTCCACCCCCTGCCATGGGAAGGGACGCCTTCCACTAGCCCAGGTTGCTCCAATTCCCATCCAGACTGGCCTTGCATCCAGACTGGATCCTTCCAGGGATCCAGGGGCATCCACAGCTTCTCTGGACAACCTTGGCCAGGGCCTCACCACCCCCATGGCTGAAGAACATCACCCAGAGACCACCTACACCAGAGCCCTGTCCAACCTGACCTTGATGTTTCTAGGACTGAAGCATTCACCATCTCTCTGGACAATGTGTTGCCAGTGTTTCACCACCCTCATTGCAAAAACTTCTCCCTTATATCTAATCTGGCTTGACCACCTTCTAATTTAAAACCATCAACCCTTGTCCTCTTGCAGCAGGACCTGATAAATTATCTGCCCCCATTTTTCTTAAAAGCTCCCTTTAATACAGAAAGGCCAAAATAAGGTCTCCCCACAGCCTTCTCTATTGTACAAATGTGTGTTAGAACACAGCCCTAAGCCATGTCCAGAGCAACTTCATTTTGGGCCGAATGAGTCAAAATTGCTTGTTTCTTAGTGTGATCATGAAAACTGTCAAAGCAAAGACTGTCAAAATTTAAAAGCACGAAGAGGAGAGCAAGGCAAGCTAAGGTCACAGAGGCAACGTCTAAGTGCTTGCCTGACTTAGTAATGCCATAGGAACACTGATAATTAACAGTTTGTAATTTTTTCCCAGTGGTTCACAGGGGACTCAAACTAGTTTGGAATCACACCATACCAGATGCCACATAGACATTTCTGTAGTTCCTGACTCTGAAATGTCAGGAGTCATTACAAACTAATGAGTGGAAGGAAAAAATAAGAATTATCCTAATTTCACAGGGTAATCAAGTGATTTTTTTACTGTAAGGGTTCTGAGGCCCTGGGACAGGGTGCCCAGAGCAGCTGTGGCTGCCCCATCCCTGGAAGTGTCCAAGGCCAGGCTTGACAGGGCTTGGAACAGCCTGGGATAGTGGAAGGTGTCCCTGCCCATGGCAGGAGGTGGAAAGAGCTGATCTTAAAAGTACCTTCCAACACAAACAATTCTGTGGTTCCATTCACTCTCTGGGACATCTCCCCAAAATTCAGACACCTTTAGCAGTGCTGCTCTTGTGTGTCAGTGACAGTGACAATGACAAAGCTCCTGGTTCAGAGCTGCCTCCTGTCCTGCCAGCCCGGAACATGGACAGACAAACAAGAGTTTGCTTGGAAGAAGCCACGCCAACATGGCCAAGGTGTGATGGTCCCCACAACAACCTGTCTTTCAGTTGTACTTTTACATCCCTGACATCAAAGAACAGGGAGAAAATTCCCCTGCTTTTCCTGTAGCTCTTTTACAGCACCGATTCAGCATGGAAAAATTAAAGATGCTTTATCTGAAACATCCACAAAGGAAATCCTGTGTTTCTGATGAACCTGACTTCCTCAATTTCCTGTTTGCTGCACAGCTGTCTGCATTGGATGGGTCTCAGGGACATTTTTTTGGACATATTTGTGTACCTCAGTTGGAAGCCAGGTTCCTAGAGCTGGAACATAAGGGTCTATAATCTTTTTTAAAAAAAATTAAAAATCACAGTGAAAACAGAAAGAATGAAAAGAAAACAAACCAATAAAGAATTTATCCTGTCATAACATTTGAGGTCCTGGTATTTGCTGGCCTTGGAGTAGGTTCAAGATAAATGAAGGAAATGTGTATTTCATTAAATGCTAATATTTGGAAGATAAGAGGAAAAAATGATGAAATGCTCCCAAGAACAGTTGTGAGGGCAGTGCCTGTGTGAGTATAAACACAAATGTTTGCATACACACAAACAAGACCATCGTGATTCACTCTGAACCAGAGCAGGGCTACGTAGGAAGAATTACAGGGAAAGGAAAAAAGATATCCATTTTCCCAGGTTATTGCTCCTCAGACTCATGATAAGAGATTTTGCACTTCTTATTCTCCATCTCTTTTCAGAACTGTAATTAAAGCCTACCACAAAATGGGGGGTTTTGGGTTTTGGGGTTTTTTTGCAAGTGTAACTTGATCTTATAAATAATCATTGAGTCCCACACAGGCAGACACACAAAAATCTCCATCCTACACAAGCTAAACTGTGCCAGGTGCTTTAATAATAAGGCTGGTTTACCAACACCCAGCCAGCTTTTTCCCAGTGTATGCCATACTTGTTGCTGGTAAAACTTTGAGGTCTCTTCTCCATTCCACCCCAGAGGACTCTGTAATCCCTTGGCTCCTGCCCAGCCCAGTCTGTAAAGTCAGGACACAACACATGTTTGCCTCCTGGGGACACAGCCTTGGGCAGCAACCAGGGTCAACAAGTGCCCAGAATTCTTTTGTTAATCAGCAGATGCAAAGAAAGAGAGCTAGAATGTGGGATTTGAGGCTCCAAATACTCAGGAGAGCATTTGATGTCTGTGCTTCAAACAGTGCAGAAGAGCAGGAGCTGAAATTTTCACAAGTGATAGACAAGGCTTAAAGAACATGAGAAAATAATGAATCTAAGAAATTTATTTTCATAAATAGTTCTGGACACAGTTTTTCACAAGTACTGTAAATAGAAAATAACTTACTGACCACAGAATAGTTTCCCTGATAACCCTCACCCGCTGCTGTAAGGCCATAAGTTCTAAAGTTTAGAGATTTGTTTTTAACACACACCAAAAGAAAGCTTCATTTTGTTCATTGCAGCTGAACCATTTCTGAGCAAACTTTCAGACAAAATCTTTCCCCAGGCATAAATCTATCAGGGAAAAAGAAAGGCATCTAGTGTAGCAAATAACATTAAAGTGTAGAGTATAAAATAAAATATAAAAGTAGAAGCAAGTAAAAAGAAAGAACAAGTAATATGATGGAATGTTACGGTATAGGCTGTCAAACTGTGATTGCATGGAATCAGTGGAACTCTTGGATCAAAGCCATTGATCCATGGCAGCCTCCTTGCAGGTGGACAACACCTGCCAAAGAACTGATTAAATGCCTTGGTCTAGGTTTCAGGTAAGGCCAAACAGCAGCAAGAAGACAATTTGGTTACTGGTTGGGAAGGCTGTGGAGGTTTGGCTTTGGAAAAGACCTCTGAGATAAGTGCAACTGTAAATGTAATGCCACAAAATGTAATGCCACAAAATGCACACCTTTCAATGCCACAGCAGGGGAGAACCAGGAGGTAAAGAACAGCTCCATGCCAAGTGGAACCAGTGCTGCACTACACAGCTGGGGCTGGATCCCCAGCTCTGAACCAGTGTGGAAAAGTTTTTTTCCTTTAGTTGAGACACAAACGTGGAGTTTCACTCCAGAGAACATTTCTTGGTAGCCAAAGGACTCCAAATGGATAACCCACTTTGGGGGACAGAAACGCTCACCAGAGAGTTTTTCTTCACAGATCCAACCTTTTTAACACCTGTAGGAATCTATTACCTTGAGGACTTATCACTCTATTAGTTTTATTCAAAATTGAAAATGAGTTTAAAAGGACTGGGAGGGAAATAACGCACAGATATATCTGCACATACGCTGCATGATTACATAAATCTCCTGCTTGAAGAAACCCAAATTAAAAAAAAAAAGACAGAAACATGATGCATACACACCAATAAAGGTACTGTTAGCCAGATTTCCTAATATGTTCTGCAAAACTCAGGAATGTGATCCACTGGGTGTGAATCCAGTAGATCTCTGCAGTGTTCATTCAAAAATGTGAACCTCAGTCTGCCCAACACCCTCTAAAATGGGTGAGAAAGCTGCTTTTCCATCCACAGGCCTTGATCAGTCCGACAAAGAGAGGAAAAGAGAGCTATCCCTTGGTACTTGTGCCTGCTTCTCTTTCAAATGGAATTAATGGTGGTTTAATGGGGTATGAAAGGATGTTTTACTGGAAACAATGAGGAACAATTGTCTAGCTCACGTTTCATTTCACAGGTCATTATTGCATTAAGAAGTAAATCGACCAAGTCCGGTAAATAACAGTCTGTGTTTTGCCCAAAGCTTCAAACCAACAATCTTAGCAGTCACCAACTAATATCTTTGTCATTTTTAACCCTTGCAGGGATCTGCTGGGGGCTAAACAATTATAGTCTTCACCCACCCCTAGCAGGTAAGCATTATTCATTTTATTTCTCATCCCTTCTTCCTGCAAACCCCATGAGGCTGGGTTGGATTTTTTTTTTTTTTTGCATTGTTGTTTTGTTTATTAGCCAACCTAGCCAACTGTGTGTCTGGTGGCCTTGAAAAACAACACATATTTTAGTGACTGCCACAGGCATCTTTAAACAGGCTGCTTCCTCTGCAAAATTAATTGTTGCAAAATGCGGTGCTTCCCCTGTAAACCTCTGCAAACTCCCACTCAGCAGTTTGGTTGGATTATAAATATGTCTCTAAGATCTAAAGGAAATAATATAGTTATGCTTGCAGGATGAAATACACATTTCTTTTTTTCTGTTTTTTTTTTTTTTTTTTGTTTTAATTGCTTAACCACAACCATCTTGCCTCCTTAAAGGCAGCAAGCCTGGAGAGGGTGTTCCATGTAGATGCTGTCCTTGGTTCCATCGTAGCTCCAGAGCAACTCACTTCTCCACTTCCTCTGTTTCTCCTGACACATTCTGGCTTGACTGTTAATACCAGCAGCTTCTGCAGCAGCTGGACCAAAGGCAGCATGGGCAGCAGATCAAGGTAGGTGACTTTGCCCCACTCAGGTGAGACCTCACCTCCAGAGTTCCTTCCAGCCCTGGATTTCCAGCACAGGAAGGACATGGAGGTGTTGGAGCAAGTCCAGAGGGGGCACCAGGATGATTGGAGTGATAGAACGCCTCTACTATGAGGAAAGGCTGAGGGAATTGGGATTGTTCAGCCTGGAGAACAAAAAGCTTTGGGATTATCTAATTGGGGCCTTCCAGTACTTGTAGTGAGTCAACAAGAAAGATTGAGAAAGAATATTTACAAGAGCATGTATTGACAAGACAAGGCGGGGAGGGGGGGGGTAGAGTCAAATTGAAATACAGTAAGTTTAGATTGGATATCAGGAAGAAATTCTTCCCTGTGAGGGTGGTGAGGCCCTGGCACAGGCTGCCCAGAGAAGCTGCGGCTGCCCCTGGATCTCTGGAAATGTCCAAGGGCAGGTTGGATGGGGCTTGGAGCAACCTGGGATAGTGGAAGGCGTTCCTGCCCATGGCAGGGGGTGGAACGAGGTGATCTTTAAGGTCCCTTCCAACCCAAATTGTTCTGTGATTCTTCCAGAAGATGCTGGAAATTTCTGGGTGGTAAATTGTAGGAATAAAACCCAAAGACTGACTCAGATTTGTGTGCATCACCAAAGAAGGAATGATAAATAAGAATGGAACAGTTCCTTGAGAGAATACGAAGGATGTCTGAGCTTTGAGGAGAGGTCCCAGATAAGGAATAGATTCATAGAATGGTTTGGGTTGGAAGGGACTTTCAAGACAGGGACACCATTCCCTATTCCAGGTTGCTCACAGCCTTATCCAGCCTGGCCTTGAACGCTTCCAGGGATGGGGCAGCCACAGCTTCTCTGGGCAACCTGTGCCAGTTTTAGTTCCCTGGTGCTGTAAACTCTTCTCACATCCTGGAAACCATTTTCTATGGGTCTCTACACTTACATATTGCACAGAATTTCAGGCTCATTGGCATTCCACAAGAACAGGCAGACTGAATGATGAGGACTAAGCATATGAGTTGAGAGACAATCCCTTTCCTCCTCAGTGATCATTCTGTCTTCATCAGAAGCATTTAGAGAGTCGTAATTACCCAAAACTCCTACAGTGCTCTGGCCTTTGGACCCATGTATCACTGTCAGACCTCAAAGATTCCTGCAGACCACAAATATCCTCTCAGAATTTTTTAAATAGGTGCTGAGAGAGTTATTTGAAGTTATTTGACCCATCCTCCACCCGCTCAGGAAAAGATCATCTGTATCTGATTATCTAAGGATGCTACCATTGATGAGGACTCTGCAACTCACTCAGGCAAGCTATGCCCATGTTTCTCTGTCTTTATCCCAACATTTCCCCCCAACACATAAATTTATCCTGATGATACTTCAGACCATTATTTCTGATTCCACACACTTTGAGAGCAGTTTATTTCTCTCCAATCCCCAGCAGTCTCATGTTTTTGAAGGCTGTTCCTAAACCTCTCTTCCACCTTTTCTCAAGAGCAAGCCACCCAGCTTTTCCAGCCATTCCTTGTATCTCCTGTTTTCCGCATGCCTAATAATTCTTTTGACATTTAACTCTCAGGTTCCTAAATAAATCCATCAGTAGTGAGTCCATCAGTTATTCAGGTTTCATGGACCACCAATGCTTCATGAATCGCAGTTTAAGAAACACTACACTGAAACAGAAGCGTCATCATGTCAATGATAAAAAACCTTTTGTTTGTGTTGCAGACAACATTTATATTATATTATACATTTATATTTATTTATATTATACATTTATATTATATTATAGAAAGGGAGAGAAGTGGGCTTCAAATCCATAACTAGAATCCTAAATAAAGGTGATGTGGTGTTTTGGGGGTACTGAGCCTCCAGGAAAGCAAACAGGCTCTCCAAGATCTCACAAACTCTAAAAATGGTGGCATTTTTAAAAATAGCTCCTTAAATACAGGGGTTGAGTATGTAAAATGGAAAACCTGCTCTTTTATCCTCAGGGATTAAGGCTAAAAGGGGAAGCCAAGAATTTCTGATAGCAAGAGTAGGCACAAACTATTTGTTGGCACATCTTCAAAAAGGATTGCTATCCTAAGGGGAAAGGTTATCTCCCATTGTCAGGGACCTGACTTCATAATCAGTTTTTCTAAAATTCATTTGGATAATCATTCCTAATAGATATGTATACATATTTTACATTTTATGCAGCTGAGCATCAGTGCATGACTGTTCGAAAGAACCTGAGGAATTTAGAAAAGAGGCAGAAAGGGTGGCACAAAAAGCTAAACTCCATTTACAGCAATAAATGTGCAAAATGGTTGGGTTTGCCCAAGGTTTTTTTGGCTTCATTGGGAGAAAAGAATTTGATACCGTTGTTTGATGGGGACAAGGAAATAGGGTTTGATAGGCTTATACAATTATATAGGCTTTGACAGGCTTATACAGATATATAATCTGGGTGTGTATATACATTGCTCTATGCTGATCTGTGGAAAATGAACAGTGCCATTCATCCCACACATCCTGCATTCAGAACTAAAGAAAAAGAAAATCCTGAAAAAGGAAAATAGCCTTTTATTAGAATCTGAAATGCAGGTGACTGTGAGAGAAAGTAATTTAGAGTATTTCAAAATGGACATGAGGCATGGCCACCTCAGCCCCACTGCTGACCTGGTTGCTACATCCCCAACAGTGCCCAGTTCCTCCCTGATTTAACAAAAGAAATCATGTAGAGGAGTGGTTTTTCCTTGGCAGAGCTGTGCCCTACGGAAATCTCATGGTGGCATCCAGATCACAGAATCACAGACTGGCTTGTGCTGTAAGACAGAAGTTCATCTTGTTCCACCCCCTGCCATGGGCAGGGACACCTTCCACTATCCCAGGTCGCTCCTGTCCAATCTGGCTTTGGACACTTCCAGAGGGATGGGGAAGCCAGAACTTCTCAGGGTAACCTGTGCCAGGGCCTCAGCACCTTCATAGAGAAGAATTTCTTCCATACCTCTAATTTAAACATTCCCTCTGTCAGTTTAAAGCCATTCCTTGCTCTGTCTTCTATCCCAACTGGTGTATTCTCCACCCATAGAATTGTTCCTCTCTCTGCTGTACTGAAGTTGGCAAAGCTGATTCTTTAATTCCGTGTGTTCCACCATCTCACCCCAATGAGCCACCACATAGGCATCAAAGATATAAAAATAACTTAATTTCCCTTTGGATTACTTTAAACTTTGTTCTCCCATGAGCATTATGAAAATCCTCCCAACTTTATTCTCTGCTTTGGTCTCAACTTAATTAAAGTCTGCTGAAATCTTTACCAGAGATGTGTTTTCAGGAAAATTAAGGATTACAAGCATTTTCTGATCATATTAGGTTTGGTTTTTATGAAAGAATAGCTTGGTAAGAGCTCTTTTAATGTCCTCCATTCCTACTTCCAACTCATTTTGCATGGGCCATTTATTGCAGAAAAAGCAAATTTCTATTTGTGAACACCAACAGCAAAAAGCTCCAGAGAAAAATAATGCTGATATTGCATTGTTTCATTCCTTGCAGATCTACCAAACCTGCATTTTCTTCTCAGACATCTTTAATTACTGACTACAATTATGCATAGCTAGTGTGGCTAATCATATTCCTTGGAATATTAAATATTTATGGTGCAACATTTTCACCCAGCTTTAGCCCTAACTTTTACTGCCAGCCTGTGTCTCAAAATTCTATGCCTTCTCAACTATTGTTTGAGTTTTTTATTCAATAATTAAAAGTACCAGAAGAAGGAAAATAGTACAAAAATCTTCAACCCATAATCTAAGTTATTGTTTCTTACCTACATCTGACATTTTATCATATTTCTGACAAAATTAGCAAACTTCTGTATATCTATCTATGACTTTTAACTTCAATGTTGCAATTCAAAGAGTTTTTTACAATAATTTTTTATAAAATTGAGTGTTGAATGTCTCCATAACTTGCTTCAGAACAGCATTTACAAATTAAACACTTCTTATGATTTAGAAAATGTACTGATTACCTCTAGAGAGTAAGCAAGAGTACTGAGCAATTTCACACCTTTAGATTTGTCCAGATTGAAAATGACAGAGGAAAATATAATCTCAGTGATTTGCTGGTCAGATAAAAAGTTTTGCTGTCCACAACACATTGATCCTATCACCAACAGATTAACATGAAAGCTGAGTCAATAAAAAAAATTCTCTGGGTTTTTTTAAGAATAATTGAAAAAAAAAACCCAAACCAACTGCAATTTTTTGTTTGTTTCTTTATAACTGTAGTCAGTATTTAAATGTTTAGTGATGTCCCAAAATATAGTCCAGGAATATTTTTTTTAGTAAAAAGTGCTATGTAAAATACACTTTGGGTTTATTCTAGTCCATGCAACCATAAATTTCCACTTGCCTTAACAAGGTGGTATGGTTTTAGATTCAGAGTTTGGCTGTCAGGGTTCTGGAAGGAAAATTTTTAATTCAATGACTGACCTTGGGCAAGTTACAAATACTCTCCTCTTCCTGGAAAACTTGTGTCAAAATAAATGCCCATCCCACAGAGGTATTACAGACCTAAATTTCACTGATTCTTCTACTGCATCCAAAGAACTTACAAGGAGTTGTCACGTTGTAAAGGAGAGAATAAATCCAATTATTCACACAAAATGCAAGGTGCATATGTTTACAAAAGAAAAAAAATGTTGCATGAATACACATCAAATAGGCCGGGGCTTCATCATCCCCCAGTAAATCAGAATCAGAGAGGACTGAAGGAAGGACACAAAGTTGGTGAAAAGGCTGGGGAACCTCTCCTATGGCTGAAAGATTAGGTGTGTTCTCCCTGCAGGAGACAAGGCTCAGGAGAGAATCCTATCACAACATTCCAGTACTTACGGGGAAGCTACAAAAAGGATAAAGATCTTTCTTCACAAGGAGACACATGGGCAAGACAATGGGCTGCAGGTACTGCTTGCACCAGAAAAGGTCTCATCTCACTACAAGAAACAAGTTTATTTCACAGTGATAGCAATCACTGGGTGTTGTAGTTGTCCCATCCCTGGAAGCCTCCAAGTACAGGTTGGACAGGGCTTGGAGCAAGCTGGGATGATGGAAGATGTACCTGCCCATGGCAGGGGTATGGAACAAGGTGATATTGAAGGTCCCCTCCAAGCCAAACCATTCTGTGATTCTATGATTTATTGGAACAATCTACCCAGGGACATGGTGGAGTTTCCATCACATACTCATTTTGAGGTTTCCAAAATGCAGTTGGACAGGGTGACAGATAATGTTCCTTTCTCACAAAAGGGTGGACCAGATGAGCTTTTGAGTCCACTTCCAACCTGATCTCTTTTATGATTTTATGATTATTCAGTCCAAATTGCCTTAAATTATGCCTAGAATGTATCTGTCAGCAGGAAGAAAACATCAGTCTGCAGGCTCAAGACTAAAGCTGGAAAGCCTTGGTTTCATCTCTCCATTTCTGTGTATTATCCATGTAATGAGTCAATCTCTCTTTGCTCAGTTGAGGGGACATTATTAAACTCTAGCAGAAGTTGTCCCTGCCCATGACAAGAGATGGAATCAGATGACCTTTGATGTCCTTTCCAACCGAAACCATTCCAAAATTCTATCACAATGCTGGAGACAACAGAAGTGGGGACAACTGGATCTTCTGCCAGTTTCAGGTCCTCAGCTACATTTCCACCAAGGGAAGACAATGAACTTTGATGGCTCTGAAAGTCATCCCAGATTACAGATTTAGGAACTGTGATAAGAGAGTCCTATGAACACTGCAAAAAGCCAGCAACTGGCTGATCCTTTAACTACACAAGGATGGTTGAATCAGCTGCCCTTCGTGGAGCTGGGGTTTAACCTGGGCATAGGAATCAGTTGAATACACAAACTGTTCACTTATCCTAAATTCCCCAACAAGACACTCCTGTTTATAGCTAATTCTGCTGTTTATAGCTTATGATTCTGGTATTTCCTCTATCATGGAACCATTTAGTGCTCCAGGCCTGGCCCCAAGCTCTTTTGCAAGAGGCTTGCTCTAGACATGAGTTTTAGGAGAAAAACATTTTGTCATCCAAAAATGGCAGCTCAAAGAGATTTAAATAATTACAAATTCATGTTAAACTCATTAAATTGTTTTGGATAATTCAAAAAAATGGTACTTTGAAAGTTCCTCATAAATTATTTAGGGAGGAGGGTGTTGGAAAACATTTAATTTTAAACTTTCACAGCATTATATTTAAAAGACAAAAAAAAGACTAAAAAGGACTCTCGCATTAAAAAGTAATTATGCTTTGTTGGACTCAAACCCACTTTTGTTGTTACTCCTTTTTTCTTGCAGTAGAAATAATAATGGCAACAAAAATGTTGGCTCTGTTCCCTCCTGTTTTGTTCTTTTTTTCTAAATTTCTGCGGTTTATCCAGAAAACTAAAATTTCATTTTGAAGTGAACAATTCTGCTTCTTCAGAGAGCCACAATAAAAAGCTTGGTCTATAAACAAAGAGCAAACTCAGTGGGTAAAAGTCTGGGAAAACAAAGGGGGTAAAAAAGTGGGTATAGAAATAATAAATTTCATAAATTCTATATCAATTACATCTTCAATAAAAGATATCACGTGAATCCAGGAACATCAATATAATTCTGAATGATCCCTTGAGCCTCAGTTATGGCTCTCACAACCTTTTCCCTGTGATATTCCTTATTTTAATAAAACATCTCCATGGCTTTTTTGTCCCTGAAGTCTACTGAATGTTTTGGTTTGCTCCCCACAGAGTCATCAGAGTATCTGAAAATGGCTGAGGGACAGAAATTTCAATCTGATTGGCCAAACTGGAAGCTTGAAGTGAACATAAATATTTATATTTATCATAGAATCATACAATCACAGACTGGTTTGGGTTGGAAGGGATCTGAAAGATCATCCCATTCCAATGCCCCTTCCAAGCCATTCCATGATTCTATAATTCTGTGACAACACCACCATCTTCACAGGCCTTGAAGCATTGTCAAACCAAAGGGGAATCTGTCCCTACAGAATCATTAAAGCTGGAAAAGACCTCCAAGGTCATCAAGCCCATAAAGAATGAGTGAATGCCACCATGCCCACTAAACCATATCACAAAGGGCCACATCTTGGTTTTCTTTCTTCTTCCTTTCATAATTTCATTTTAATAATTCGAGGGATGGTGGCCTCAACCCTGTCCTGGGAAGCCTGTTTTAATGTCTGACCACCCTTTCTGGACAGAAATTTTTCATAATATCCAACCCGAATTTTCCCTTGTGCTACTTGAGAGTATTTCCCCCGACCTATCACTAATTTCCTGGGAGAAAAGGCCAATTCTTCTTTTCAGGGAGTTGTAGAGAGTCCCCCTGAGCCTTCTTTTCTCCAGATTAAGGAACCTCAGCTCCCACAGCTGCTCCTCATGGGATTTATATTCCAGACCCTTCCCCAGCTCCTTTCCCTTCTGTGGACACACTCCAGCCCCTCAATGTCTTTTTCTTGCAGTGAGGAGTTCAAAACTGAACATGAGACTCAAGGTTTGGCCTTATCAATGCCCAGCACAGGGGGGATGATAATTGCTCTGGTCCTGCTGGCAGGAGATGGGTGGGAACAGGAAAGTTGAGCTTTTTCTCCAATTTGTCTATTCTGGGAGCCTGCATTGCACTGTGAAAAATATTCAGTGCTACAACTTGCCAGAAAGAGAAGGAGAGAAGGGAAGAAGACGACCAGGAATTTACCTTATCATCAAGTTGTGCCTTTCCAAATGTCAGCCTCAAGACAAAAGGAACCATAGGTCAGAATGAGAAATGCAGAGGAATTTAACACACAGTTGTGAAGGGGAGGGGAAAAAAAATCCCTATTCAGATTTGGGCAGGAAAAAGAAAACACAGCAATTTTGTCATAGCTTCAGAGGAAGGCAACATTTATCATATGCTGTTACCTCAGTTTCACAAGGAGATAAACCCTATGGAGTGGAGGTTGTACCCTCAGTGCACTTTAGATGATGGGGATTCCTCTTATGCCTATGACTGTGTGCTAGGATGTGCTAAAAATGGTGGGAATCTGAATAAAATCCAGGTTTTGTATGCAAATTTATTCATTAATATGCAGGTGCTAAGTGGTAATAGTACTAGAGCATTAGTGCTTGGATGTGATTCATAATTAGGGTGGAAAAGGTACAATAAAAATCAGTGTTTGCATCTACACAACACATAAATCAACCCTGTAAGCAGCCAGCTAGAGCGGGATCCTTAGAGGAAAAGCCTTGCACATTTTGTTTAAAGATTAAAGTTCTTCTTGTGTTCAATCAGTTTTAGAGTGTGAAGGAAAACAGGATTAATTACAGTCCCTCCCATCAGTCTCCCATACCAGCAGAGTTACAAACGAGGCATCTCTACAGCAAAATGGCCACCATCAGCAGCAGGCACAGGGAATGCTAATTGTAATTAAAGAGTTTGTTTGGAATCAGAGAGCTGAGTTTTAATCAGGATGAGAATGGAGCCTTGCTGTGGGAGCCTTCAGAAAGTGGTTACTGAGCAGAATGGGCCTTTTTTAAACAGAGAGGGGTCGTCAAACTTCTGGAGTGGGTTTTCAGCTTGATTATCTCCTCAGTGGGATGCAGATGAAAATCCTTGAAGGGCCAATTATTGGTATTGTTTTGCAGTTTTGAGGTGTTTTTATGGCATGTGCCCCTCAATGCTCTCAGAGGACTTTGCAAGGGGCAGGTAGAATCACCAGTCATGGAATGGTTTGGGTTGGAAGGGATCTCAAAGATCATCTCATTTCACCCCTTGCCATGAACAGGGACACCTTCCACTGTCCCAGGCTGCTCCAAGCACTCTCCAACTTGGCCTTAGACAATTCCAGGGATCCAAGGGCAGACACAACTTCTCTGGGCAACCTGCGCCAGGGTCTCAGCACCCTCACAGGGAAAAAATTTTTTACTATCCAATCTAGTGAGTGAGACACTAAAGAGGCTAAGGATGTGGGGTGAAATGATACTGCAAGGAGGCAGAGTGGCACTGGTGGGCACAGAGCTGCACACTGAGTAACCCCAGCCTTCTACAGCACAATTCACTACATCCTGCCTGGAGAGGAATCACACACGTTGGGACTACCATGACCTCAGCCTCAGCTGCAGGTCTCAGTGAAAGTCACATCTCATGGCTCAAGTTTCTGCATGACTTTGCAAACACTCCCTCCAGCATAGGCACTTACCAGCTTCTGAGTAGAACTGTGTCCATTCAAACTCTGACTTGGGGAAGACAGAGACAGGTGGCTCCAGGCGCAGGACACCTCCATCCAAATCCTTGAAAAGGGCTTTCCTTGAGCCTTTGCAGCTCTTTTCAGGCAGCATGGTGTCTTTAGAGGTTTGTACACTGGTAAGTAGGAAAGGTAACATTATTATTAGTGGCTTGGAACAGCCAGAAAAGCCTATAAATTTCTATGTAAGCCATTAACTACTGGCTGCCAGAGGAATGTACCCATAACAGGACAGGGGTGTTGAGAGAAACTCATCTCACTGAGACAAATATGAGTTGAGATTAATAATTTCCTAAACAAGGGTCTATATTGACTATAGAAGGAGGTCAGTGTGTTTAAATAACGTCTAAATTTTGAAACACTAACATGTAGTGAGCTGAATTGCAGATTGACAAAAGGTTCAACACAGCTTAAAGGAACTGGTGAACTGAGCATCTCACACCCATGGCAGAATTCAATACAATAAAAAGACTTGTACTCCAGCAAAGTCCTTGGAGATATTTTCAGATTACTACACATTAAACCTTGAAGAAAATGCAGAATTATTTGGTCTCAGGCTGAGAAAAAACAATTTCTGGTACCTTGAATGGGGCAAACAGGTATAGGCAGAAATTTGCAGTAAGGGCAGAGGAACAAAAATGCCAATTCCCCCAGACAGCCAAGCTCAAAAGAGGCAGAGAAAAAAGACTCCTCTGATCCTGACAGTTCAGCTCTTGACCATCTCTCAGCACATCCAGCATTTCTGCTGGTTAGGTCTACCGGTAGGACAAGCAAAGTTCTTCATGGATTTGCTATATTCTCTGATGTTTCTATTTCCTTTCTTGCTCCAAGGCAATGCTCATCTTCTCTTTGACAGGACAAATCCATCAAGATTTCCCTTCAGGATGCTGAAGCAGAACCATGCAGCCACATCCTGGATCAAGCTCAGCAGCTGCAAAGGTGGATTAAATAAATGCATGCAGATCTTGCATGAGGAGCACTGGGGGATGTAACCACCCTCAGAGGCTCAGCATCCCAAGGAAGCATTCAGTGACCCATGTGCATTCCTCACATTTGAAAACCACCAGCTCTTGCAGTAGACTGGGCATTCAGAAGCTCACTACCAGCAAAATATTGTGGGATGAATACAAGAGTGAAACATAATGAGAGCTGACAAGCTGGACAGGGCTCAGAAATCTACACGCAAACTAACGCCCAGAGCAAAAAGCAAAAATATAGAATAAAATAAGAAATTCTGGCAGAAGGCTGGAGGGGCTCTAAACATAGCAGTGCGGGACACCTCCAATTATTTTTGACTGGCAAGTGGAGTCCATGCTGGAATTATTTTTTTTTTGCTACTTCAAGGCTTTCCTGACATAGCCTCTGCATCATGTTCAGTGACTGCAATAAATAAATAGGCATGTGGTTTCCATTGGATGTGCTATGTCTAAACCACTGCAACCAGCAGTGACTTAAGGTTACAGATGAAGTTCTCCCCTCCCTCCTCAACACTCACAGATGATATTCTCCCTGGGCAGGAGCAGTTCTGGCAATCATTTGACATCTCACAGCCTGCCTGGTACTGATCAACATTTCTGATGTGATCTCGCAGGCACAAATCAAGCCACGCTTCCCCAACCAAAAGGACATTCCCTGTCTCAGGGTTTTTTTTTCCTGGAGGTCCTGACATTTTCTGAAGCCTGAGGCTGAGAAGTCAGAGATGCTCAGGATGGGGTTTTAGGAAATGGGATATGTGAGGCTTGTTTTGCTACACAAATGTCAGGAAAAGAAGAAATCCAAGAGGATTTATCCAGAGATGCACCTTGATGGAATTCAAAACTCAAATTGTAAAAGATTGCCCTAAAGTAAATTTGGTGGTGTTTTTCAATTTCCTTTTTTTTTTTCCCTGTATTTGAATTTTTCTGTGCATGTTTGTTTGATGTCAGAGCTTGCTCATTTTTGTCAGACAGGTGCAGTACAAAAGCAGACATGAGGGGAGGATAGTTCCAAAGCTGTAGGTGTTTGGGTTTTGGGGTTTTTTTTTGAAAAAAAGATAGTTCAGAATGAAGCATTTTACCTCTTTGGATGAAAGTAGAACATGTCCCTCTCACTGACATGTAACATCCTTGATGTCTCTGCTGTGATGAGAGGCATGATGCCTAAATGATCAGAATTTGACATGATACAGACATCCCTGTCTTCACTGTAGCAGCTCTGTGTAAAACCAGTAAAGGTGACTTCTGCCAGGGATTAAGAGAAGATCAAACAAGGAAAAATGGTTAAAAGAGTGCCATAACTAGAGATAAAAAAGTTGGTTTTTTTCATGTGATATTTTCCATATTAACATGCCCCCCATATATATCTGTGCAAATTATTTTTAAATCAGACTAATATCATTGTTCATAGATCTTCATGTGGCTTTAGAATACTCTGTAGCTAAGTTATATCCTGAGTTGATACAAAGCAAGTCATGCCATAGGAAATGAAATCAAAGAAATAGTAACTGAAAGAGAAAACATAAAGCAAGAGTATGTAATATGTTTTCATTTGAATAAGTAAGAACCAGTTAAATAACAACCTGCCTTGGATGATTTTTCTACTTGCCAGAGATTAATATAAAACAAGCAGGCTGTGATGACACATACTCGGCTCTGTCACTCAACTCTTATGCAGCTCCAAAATCTATATTGTCCCATGATTTTTTTTGTAGGATTCTGTGCAAGTCTGTTTGTCTTTCTCTACCTCTCTTACTCCTCAGTAAAAAGGGGATAATGAATTTTCTTGCAAAAGTAAGTAGCAGTGAGGAATAAAGACATGAAAATAGTGAGGTATTTAGATACCACCTTTGCAACCAGTTATCAGGATTCTTCTAAATTCACATGTTGCTCTGGGGACTGAAAAAATTCACTTGAAACAAAGATCCAGGATACATAACAGACTTCTATTCCTCTTGTGCAAGATCTTATACCAATAAAGGTCATAACTGCTTCTGTGAGTTGTAGTTCTTATGTTCTGTGACAATTCTATCCAAAGTGTGATATTGACTTCTTAGATTTAGTATCTTTAGGTGGAGGCAACTGTGTGTCAGAGAGATGAATCAATTGGAAAAGGAACACAGAGGGAAGGTATGTGTGAGGTGGAATCTGTACACTAGCAGGAGACATAATTGCCATGGAATCAGAGAATCCAAGAATGGTTTGGGTTGGAAGGGACCTTAAATATCATGTCATTTCACCCCTCTACTATGGGCAGGGACATATTCTACTATCCCAGGTTGCTTCAAGACCCTTCCAACCCAACCTGAATACCTCCATGGATGGGGCAGCCACAACTTCTAGGGGCAACAATTATCCTGCAGTAGATTCAAGAAGTGAAAATTATCAAATAATATTTTTTCTCAATTAAACTGTATCAAGTTGTAGAAGAATTGTGCTATCAATTTCACTGAGACTCTGATTTCTCTAATAGTCCATCTGTGGGAGGCTAAAACTTCAATTGGAAATAATGAAATGAGTAAGGAAAAGCAGTGACACAACAGTCTGGCCAGTGGAGGCAGAAGACCAACCTTTCAGCTTCATGATTCCCAGGGCTTTTGGACAGTTCCCAGCTTTGTGCCAGGGATGCTCTGGCCTTTGGCTGGGAGTGGTGCTGAATGTGGGCCATAAAATCCCAACACGGCCTCTTAGAGGGTAATGTGGGGGTCGGTCCTGGGCTGTTGGATCAGCTGAGTGAGGCTGGATCCTGTCTCTGAGGCAGTCAAAAGTCGAGCTTGTTGCAACAATGATGGAGTTTTTAAGTTTTATGAATGTTTTCCCAGTGTAGCATTGCTGTGTGTTGGCACAGTGCACCATGGCCAGGAGTCCCACGGTGTTGTCCACCAGCACCACATTTTCCACAATAATGCTGCCTCCAAGGTGGAGCATAACACCATAGTCGTAATTCTTATAGGATAGAAAGCCTGTGATTCTAGTGCAGGTCTGAAATCCATCTTCCTGGTACAGGTGAACGCCATGGAGACTCGAATGGGCCACGTTTTCGCTGTAATATTCTCCAGCTAGTGAACACTCCTGGCCCCTGACATGGAAACCAATCCTCTCGGATCCTGCCACAGCATTGCCACGAAGGGAGACACTGGTGGCCAGGTTCACCTTGACGCCAGCAACCCAGCTTAATGAACCTGCTGGCTGCCTGCTCAGAATAACAAGGCTCCTGATGAGGGAGTGATTTTTCCCTTCCAAATCAATGCCAGGTCCAGTGGTGTTGAACACCACGTTATTGTGCAACAAGATCCCACTGCTCTCGACTGCTTTAATGCCAGCACCACAGCTGCCACTAATGCTGGATGACACCACTGAGGATCCCTGGGATACATTCCTGAATTCAATGGCAGAAAGCTGAGGAGGCCCAAAATTCAAAAATTGAACATTTAACAGTTGAAGACCACCTGCAATGAGATAAATGGAGTGAAATAAAAACTTATATTACATAAGAATCGGTAATGACAACCACGTTAACAACAGTCAGACATATAACATCAGGTACTTTGTCAGTGTATTGTTGTGATGGGTGTTTGTTAATAAATATCTACAAACACATTGTAAAACCTTACAAAGCACACAGCAGCCCTTCCTAAAATATCTTCCATATGATTTATGGATTTATGGATCCATTTATGAATTTTTAGTGGTGCTCATGTTTCATACTTGCCGACAATCAGTTTGTTCTGACTTTAATAGCAAATGTGAATGGATTCGCATGTTGCTGCACCTCTTTCTTGGGCAAAACCAGTGTGCTTGATGAGGACAGGTGAATCTCAACTACCTTCAAACTCCATCCCACTGGAGTCTGTGAAGTGTCCCACCAGCATCCTCCCAGCACAAGCCACATCCGACTGGATCTGCACGTTCCGTGTGAGGAGCCCAACCTCCGCGGCCAAAGGGATGCTTCTGCCATCTTCTGTCTCATGGGGACGCCCTGGGGAGTTGCAAGAAAGCAAATGTGATAAGTGTCTATCATACCTATTAGCCAGTGCTTTGAGGGACATAAATCCTGACAGCTCCTCTGCAGAATCTGCGCTGACATTCAGGTGTGTTTCACCCCCAGCACAATCTGCGTGCGTCGACACAAAACCAGAAAGGCCACCTGCCCATCAAATATTCACTGTGTGCTTATATTTTACCAAGATATCTTGTTTTTAGAACAAGGAGGTGCTAAACCTTTCCCCTGAGGTGTGCAGGTGCCAAAGCAATGAACAGGTTCACACTTCATTTTTTCCAAGCTCTGCGTGCTGGAGTTACTCTTCAGCACACTGCAGAGTTGATCTCCTTGAATTTTCCTCAGGATCAGACTAATGTCAAGGCCAAAACCCTCTTTGCTACAGAGTCTGGCTTGTGTGTGCTTTCTAAAAGGATTTTAAAACATTTATTTCAATGCCTCTCTAAAGGAGACTTTTTCTCAAGTTTATGCAGCTGTCTAGTTTGGATAATCTCAGGTGATTTTAGACACATGCAGATGTAATTTAGTTATCCAGACTGGCTTTATGCATGGTGGAGAGCAGTAGGCAAATCTCAAGTGCATTTTCTTGTGTATTTTATATACCTGCTTTAGGGGCAGATAAAATACAAGTGAGAAGCATGTATTGTATGTATTTTTCTGCTTTAATTTTCCAGGGAGCTGAGAGACTGGCTCATGTGTGAACATTTCCTGCAAGTGTCTACATTTGCCAAGGTGAAACTCAGTATTTACCCATTAATTTTTCCATCAGTACTTTTTTTTTTCAGCTGTATCTAACAACTGCTGCATTACTCAAATTCCCCTCATGATACATTTATTATATCTACATCAGCTAAAAAGAAAGCCCTAAAATGCATAAACTACTGGAAATAAAGTCTAGATGTTCTATGCTTTGAACTGCACATTTTGTTTGAAAAATGCAATTGTCATAAAAAGCTGTGCCATGCAGGCTACTGTTGATTAACACTGAGGATAATTGCAGAACAGAGCTCAGTTCCAAGTGAAGCTTTGATTACTGGCTCAGGCATTTAAATATTCACCATTTAAAACATGATGTTTCTGGATCTTTTTATCCATTACACTAATTTCTGGGCCTAATGGTTGGAATAAAGATCAAATTTAAAAAACATTGATGTGCAAAAGAAAAGTCCTTGGTTTGAAGGTTCAGAATTTGACCTGTTAATAAAATTATTTTTCTTTTGTTAAATAGATGGTAATAAATTTACCTTATAGGTTGAAATAAAAGTAAGTATGTATTAGCACTGCATCCCTTTTTCCACAAAAATATAGATCCATGCAGTCTACACATAAAATAGATATATGCAGATTTTATGTTTATTTAGATATTAGTTTATAAATACATTGGTTTTTTTGCCATGGAATTGATAAAATTTTGTATTTTAAATTTTATGAATATGATTATTTTGAAATTTGAAAAAATGGTGGGGTTTAATTCTTTTCCAGGTTTTTGACATACCATAGAAATTGTGCAAAGGGCCTAAAATCCTACATTTCTTTTTTCCTTTAGGAGAGGAAAAATTGCTTTCTCTGTCTGTGAACTAGCTCAACTTGAAACACCAGAAAGTTTTCCCAAACAATTCAGCAGTGAATTGATTGTATTCACAGAAATTCATGTTAGAATCAGCAAGCTAAAAAAGTACATGGAGAAAGAAATGAAGATACCACAAGGAAGTAGAATTGATCCTGTTGAGATATGAAATGGAAAGTCAATACTTCAGAAGAAAATTCTCAAAAAAAGGAAGGAAACCTTCCTTACCAATGTGCCTGTGCAGAAGATGTTGATGAATTCCTATATTATGACCATGGACTTCTTTAAGTGTAACTACTTCAGCTTGGTGGGCTTCATAGGAGGAAGAGCTGATCACAATATCCCCACCTTGATCCCAATCTACTTCATCCTCCACAAAAATCCTGTAACACCATGATATAAACTTAATGTCATTACACTTACAATTTCATAAATTTCATTAAAAATGAACAGTTCTACTCAGGGAGATCTGAAAAGAAAAAAAAAAAAAAAAGGAAAAAGAAAAAGAAAAAAAAGTCTACAGGCTATGCTGTAGGAAAAGCCCCTTTAGGGCTTTCTGCAAAAACAGATGTCTGAAATATGTGGGAGGAAATTAATCCTGAAGCATCTACTTCACGCCATTGATTAACAACATATACAGTTCCAGTACAGCATTTCAGAGCTCAAGCTGCCTCCAAAAGACATTTCAGACCATTTTTGGTGCCAGGAATATTCTGCAGAGCTGAAAGTCAGCTTTGGATTTAGACAACATCCATGTGCAGGGTCGTGTGGCTGTCTGCACTTGGCATCTGAGCTTCCACCAGAGCTTCTTGGTGCTCTACTAGTGGGTGAAAAGCAACTTAGTTCTCTGAATTGGGCACTTTGAGCAGGATTTGATTCCCTAAACAAGAACACCTCTTGCTATCTGAGATATCCCAGGGTATCTAAAACATTAGTCAACAGATGTGACAGGAGACAGGACTGGTTCCTGAAGCGTTCATGGAGACAAATGTGCAGCCATGGAAGGACCCCAAAAACATCTCAAAAGAGCCCAAAGACACCTCAAATGGGCCCAAACCATCTGTTTAGGAACCTGAATCCTGCCCTTGGTAGCTGAACACCCTCTAGGCACCAGCACTTAAAACTTTATTGAACATTGCACAGAGTCCTGCATTTATTTGTTTTAATCTTGAACTGAAGATTCCCTTTTACAGTAAAAGTTGTATTAGTAGTTCAGGGGATTTTTAGCTTCACATAAGGAAAATAAAAGTGCTTAGAGACAGCAAAATGCATAATGAGCAGTGTACATCTCTATTTGATAACCATCTTGTCCTGTTACAGGGTGAGTGCTGCTGGCCAGGTGATGATCCAAACTCCTCAGGGAATTATTGAGGAAAAAGAGCACTGAGTGAATTCAGACAATTCCTCACATGCAGGCTAGAGAGACAGAAGGGCAGAGAGAAAGGTCCTAAACTAAAAGGGATGTTGTCAAGTTTTTCCAGAGTCTCTTTCTCCAATATTTTTCAAAGATGAGTAGGTTCCAGATGAGCACTTAGTACACAATACCAGTGAATATTCAGTAGAGAAATCCACCAAAAAACTTATTAATTTATTAATTCTTATTCTTTTTTTTTTTCTTTTTTTTTTCTTTTTTTTTTTTTTTTTTTTTTGTAGAATCACTGCATATCTTTTGAAATGGCAGGAAAGTCCTTTCTGAACTGATGAGCTGATTCATACTGGAACATTATACAGAGCAGCTCCTCTCCTTCAATAAAATCCACTTCCTTCAGCTTTCATTTTCCTTCAGTTTTCATATTCCAGCACTACTTTACCTATTTCCTGTATCCAACCACATGAACTCTTAGCTGGCTATTGGTAGATTTTTAATGAAAAATAGGGCATTGTTTTTGGTTGGCTTTTTTTTTTTTTCCTTTCTTTTAACAACTAAAACAACTCTTTGTGCTGTATTTAATGTGCATACATTAACTCCAAACACTTGTATCTTAGCACCTCATGATATTTCACATAAAATATCTGGGCAGCAACCCAGATCTAGCCTGGATCCATTTCATCCAAGTGTTTAACGGGCATGCTTCAGTCAGAATCTGCTTACTCTGATCTCCCATCTCAGTCAGGGAAGGAGAAGAATTTCCAGAGGGTGATTCTGAAGTTGCAGGGTTTGGATCAGGATCAGCTACACAGCAATTCCCAAACAATTAATCTGCACTGAACGCACAGCTCTGAGAGAGCTCACAACAGATGAGCCCTGCTGGTGAGGTCTTTGTGCTTCCACTGCTCATCTTCACAATCACTTCTCTAAATGCTGACACCTCTACCCTGGTGGGAACTCTTCCAATAAGGCTTTGTTAGGCCTGGCTGAAAGGCAGAAACAAGGAAGGAAACAAAGAAACAAGGAAACAAAGAAGGAAACAAAGAAGGAAGGAAACAAAGAAGGAAACAAGGAAGGAAGGAAACAAGGAAGGAAAGAAGGAAACAAGGAAGGAAACAAGGAAACAAGGAAGGAAGGAAACAAGGAAGAAAAGAAGGAAACAAGGAAGGAAACAAGGAAGGAAACAAGGAAGGAAACAAGGAAACAAGGAAGGAAGGAATCAAGGAAACAAGGAAGGAAATGAAGGAAGGAAACAAGGAAGGAAGGAAACAAGGAAACAAGGAAGGAAACAAGGAAGGAAACAAGGAAACAAGGAAGGAAACAAGGAAACAAGGAAGGAAGGAAACAAGGAAGGAAGGAAGCAAGGAAACAAGGAAGGAATTCTCAGCTTGATTCATCCTTGGAATTTAGATTTCTTTAGAATTAGTGTTGGAAGGGACCTTAAAAATCATCAGTTTCCCCATCATAGTGCAATTTTCTGTAACTTAGGTTGTTTTATTCTATCTAGACAGAATTCAAACAGACCCCATCACAAAGAGAAAGAATAATGCAACTCACAGGAATATTAAATACAAGCCATAGCAACAGCAGCCAAAATTTAATATTTGAAAGCATATTTAGCCAAAATACCACCTTTCATTGCCAGGAGCAACATTAGTTCCCAGATGTGTCCAAGGCATCTTAGGATAAGCACTATAAATTTGCACCTGTCCATAAACTCCTGGGGAAAAAAAAAAAAAGAAAGAACAGAAGGAGGATTTCAAAGGTTAAAGAAAAAGAGACTTGAGAAAAACTGAAGCAATAACTAAGTATATGAAAATCTATGTATTTATTAAAGTATGTTTTTATATTTTCTGAGAAGTGTAAGAACAGCACAAAGACTTCACTCAAAATACAAAGTGCAGGAGCAATAAGTCCTCAATAAAGTAAAATGATCATTGCATGTACAGGCAAGAGAGGGGATTTTACCACAGAAGTCTCATTGACACAAATTAGATTTGAAGGAGTTGCAGACAATGATATCTACCATTAAAATAAAATTCTAAGTAAAGAAATTAGGTAAAAAACTCGAGGAATGAAAGGTACAAAAATTATGTGGCTATTATTAATCTTTCTGGACAATGAACATTTTCCCCCCCACCTCTGGAAAAGGGATCCAAAATCAGAGGACAAACCCAAAATACAGAAACTTTTCATAGAGATGATATATCCCGGAAGATTTAATGTTAGCTCTAAAATTTGTGTACCTTTGTTTGAAGTTTATCTGTACCAAAGAGTAACAGTCTCAACAGTGGTAGATTTGGATATTACCAAAAATTAGTTTCCTATGAAAAGTGGAATTCATGTTTCATACCAATACTCCCTGGGTGCACATTTACATCCTCCAGACGATCACAGAAAATCCCTTCAGAAGCCCGAAGAAGGAACAGCAGCTTTAAATCCCTTTCTAGGGGATATTGCAAAGAACCTGCAATAAAGACAAAACAGCATCAAACCCACAACAAAAGTATCCATGGCTTCTGTGATTCTAAAAACAGGAGGGAAACTAGGGGGGGCAATATGTGTGAATCTGATTTTAAAGAAATAACTAAATGGCTGAGTTAATATTTCCTTTCTCAATCAGTTTTTGCCTTTTTGCTCCTTCACCTGTTGAAAGGTAATCATGCAGCAAGGATGGGAAAAATTGAAAGATTGAGGAAAAAAATTAGAGAAAAAGAAAGTGCCCAAGAAGTTTTGGGGATAACTGCACAGTAAACTGTATTGCAACTTTGCCTTCATTTCTTTCACCAAGGGTAGTTTACAGTTTCAGAGGAAAATGGCCCAGCACTAAACAGATACTAAGGAGGAAAAAGTAGGACAGTTTTTGCCCTGGAGAAATGTATGCGGAGTCCAGTAAAGGAGTTCAGCGTTCCTTTAAAATTAGAGATTAAATCAATTATGCAACAGAAAACTGCAGCAGATGTAGAACTAAAATATATATATATATGTATCTGTACAAAATTAGCTGGCCTGTCATGTTCTTTTAATATTTAAAAATTACTAGTTTGGAAAAGAGAGCTGATTTTGTATCCTAAAGAAACATTTTGTTTTAAGAGCCTTTTTTTTTACTTAAGTGAAATCAATAAAACAATAAATTGTTCCCCACCAGCATCTGACTTATAACTGAGGATATTTAAATTCTCTGTACAACTTTTTAAAAGGCAAACAGTACAAGACTTGCATGTTCTCCATCTAATATCTCACACCAGTGAACATGTATATTCTCTGGGGACATGGATGGAAGTATTTTCCAGTGTCCATCGTCCACCCAATCCAGGTTTGATTTCCTTGTTTAAACTCACAAAACTGTGTTTTGAACAGAGGAAAAGCAGGAATTAGGTTGTTTCCAAATATGCTTTCACAATTTCTCATGTTTTTTACACCTGGTTCCAAAGCATTTACTATTATAGTTAAGTCAGTTAAAACCATCTTATGTACCCAATTCTCAGCTCAGTTTTAAAACAATTTTTAAGTCGGCTTCCAGACTTAACAATCATGTACAAAGGATTGGAAATGGGGATTCTAAAGGACGAATTGGAAGTTCTCCTTCCATTAAAAGATTTACATCTACATTTAGCTAAAAATCATAACTTTTAGTCCAAAACAGCACAACATTAAAAAATTATACCCATGTTAAAAAAAAAGAAAGCCAAAACCACACAAATAAAAGGTACAGTCAGAGTGAAAAACAAAGATCATAATAAAACTATTTATAATGGAAAATAAAATAAAATTCAAAAGGGAAGATAATATTCACAGAAATTCTTCAGTGTCTGGAAACTGTAATTAGAAAATAACACAAAAGAACACAGTAGTCACCAATTAGTAGAAAAAATCTGCTTCTTTTAAGAATATTTAGAAGAAAAATAGGCTTAATACTTACTTACTGCCATCAATAGTTCCATGGGTTTAAATCAATAGATTTTAGTAACTTGATGCAAGTGCTAACAGAGAGTTTTACAGGAAACCCATTGGACTATTAAGGTGGACTCTTCAATAATTTTGGGATCACTCATGATGTCTGAGAGTCCTTGAAAAAAGCTAATATTGTGCCAATATTTCAAACAAAGATAAAAGTAAGAGCCCCAGGTAATTACAGGCCTGTCAACTTGACACTGATTCTGGGGGAAAAATAAATAAAAATGGAATGTCCAACTCTGAACACAATTAATAAATCATTAAAGGTGGATGATATAATTAATGCCAATCAACCTGCTTTTATAGAAAAAAAGGTCTTGTGAAACTTCCTTGTTATCATCTCCTAATGAGATTACAGGTCTAGTTGATAAAGATAATAGCTTTGATATAATATAATTGGCTTCTCCAAGGCACTTGGCTTAGTAGCACAAAACTTTGTGATTAACAAACTACACAAGTGCAGCAGGAACATGGCACACACTAATTTACAGCCTGAGTGACTGGAATGGGGACATGGACTCAACCAGGTCTGGTCCTGCAAACCCTGTGGCATTCCATGTTTTATTAGGGACCCAAATTTGTGTGAGGATACTGAAAGTAAGCAGATAAACTGACACAACTGGAGAGAACAATTACAAGGATGCTCTAGGAAAGTCAGCAGGAATTTAGAAGTGAAGAATTAGGAAAAAAATTAAGAATTCTCTAAGGGACCCTGATTGAGCAAGGTGGTTGGATTAGATGATCTTCAGTGATCCATTCCAACTTTATCCATTCTGTGATTCTCTAATATTGAACATAATAAAGCAAGAGGTCTTGAAAAGGTAAGAATCTCTCTGGGAATGAATGGGGAAGAATGAAAAATAAAGGGAAAAGCTGACTAAGGTCTCAGATACACACTTTGGCTAAGTCTAAATAGATTCCAGCAGAATGGCCTATGAAAATGAAGATGTGGAAGCAGCAGCTACTTCAGCTTACTCATAAGGGGACTCCAACATAGTTGATTCACACAAGTCACAGAGCTGGGTAAGTTTCAGAACCTTATGAAGTAACCACCAATGAAATCACAGATCTTGTAATAATTTTGTTGGATACAGCAACTTGCCACAAACAACAGGAATCATGATTTCTGCAACACATAAGGGAACAATCTGGGCTTTAAGTGTCCATCTTTGGACTTCAGTTGTGAAAACTTCAGATTTCTTGTCCCACTTTTCTGTGGTGAGAAAAGCCTACAGAAGACCACACCAAGCTGCCCAATTCCCCATCCTGCATGAGACGAGTGGAAATGGATTCCCTTTGATGCTTCTGCTCCAGCTGGAAGCCCTGGCAATTTGATGAGCAACCTGATTGATCATAAAGTGAAATATTAATATGCTGCTGGCAGAGAACCAGGAAAAAGGATGCTTGCAACCTGGAAATTATCAAAAGATGGAAATGTCTGGTGAGACGTGCAGAAAAGGTCAGGAGGCACTAAAGACAGAGGCAGGACTCCCACAAACACGTTCTTCCAACTGCACTACACAGTGAAAGAAAACCCAATCATTTATGATAATCCTGTGTTAATAAACAACCTGATGTGTTAATAAATTCACCACTGATACATGCTGTCCTGAAGAAGTGTGAGATGCAAATGTTGAGATTGTAACACAGATCTGTTAGCACAATGGTTTCAGCTGGTTCATAATCCTTCACCATCCAGGTCCAACCCCTGGAGAGGAGAAAACCTACTACAAGAAAAAAGGAGGGAATAAACAGGAGAACAGATATAGAGATGTGGTTTTTTCTACTCAGATTTTCATTTATCCTGAACTGTGGTCTGGATCTAGTTTGTTGAGTTTTAAAAGAATTTTCCATTGTTTTCATATTTTAGTTCTGTTCCAGATGTTCCTCCTGACAGATTTTTGCTGTATTGTTTGGGGTTTTGTGCCATAGCAAAACCCATTCAATTCTTTCCTAGAATAGTGGGTGTTTCCTCCCTTCTAGCCTTCTCTTTTTTTCACAACATAACACTCTGAAACAGCTGTTGCATATAAGAGCAACAAAATCTCTGAGACAGATCTCCTCCCTTCACCTGGCAAACAGACTTTGCCATCTTGTCTTGCTGGGACCATCTCCTCTATCTCTGTTTCCTGAATCCAAAACTTCTTGGACTCTAAGTACCCAGCTATTTTAAAAACTGTGTCGTATTTTCACCAGAAAGTCTGAGGAGCTTTTATTCATGATCAATACCCACCAGGACAGCACCTACTGTTGGTTCTCTTCTGGAGCTTCCTTCAGGTGCTCACTCTGGAAAGCAGCCTGGAATAGCAGCCAAACAAGGAGACCCCACTTTGTGGCCTCTTTCTGCCAAAAATACAGAAGATTTCAGAAGTCCTCAGCTCCACATCTCCACAGCTGTGGAGTAGGAACCAATAGCCAAAAGTGGGGGGTGAATGGGGAATAAGTGGTGAGACAAATAGGATGGGATCTGACAGTCCCAGCACACTCCAAATCCTCTCTGGAAGATGGCAGATATAAGACAGGGATAAATGACTGAAGAGTGGAATTTTTAAGCAGAAGTTGCAGGCAGGAGGAGACACCTGAGGGTGCCCAGAAAGATAGAAAATCCTTATAATTAGGCAACTGAACATATTTCTGGGGAGAATCATATACCTATATTCAGGTTTTTTAATGTATATTTTAATGGGTTTTTTTTAAATTTTTTTAATGCAGATTTTTTCTAGATACCTTTATCAACCAGTCCCACTGACTCATGTGCTGATGTCCAGATTACACCTAAATTTGGGTGTCTAGAACATGTGAACCAAATCCCTTCCCTACATGGAGCAATCAGTTAAAAGAAACTGAAGGTACTGGAAGGGGTCAAAGCCAAACAGAGGCTGAGGGATTCAGGAAGAGAATACAGTCATTGAAGGGAATACAAACACTCCAATGAACTTTTCAAACCAATTTTTTTTCTGTCATCTGGAATGAAAACACATCTTGTTACACCAACAGAATCCCTTCTTCATACAAGTTGGACAGCTGTGCAGGGATGGTGTGTGCAGGGTGGGACTCAGCCCAGAGCCAAAGATGGGACCCACACAACAGAAGTGCTGGAGAAGTTGGAAAAGACAGTAAATTGGTGAAACTCACTGGTGCTCTAATTACTGCTCTTTATTTACTGCTAACACATGGCCATTTAATGAAATACACTGATTTATCCTTTGACAAAGCAGTATGGGGGTTCTTTCTGGAAAAGAGGGGGAATAAATGCATTAGAGCTCTCACCACAAGCAAGATAAGGGCATTAGAATTGTCTGGGGTTCCCTCTCTAGACAATCAAGCCATGAGCTAATGATGACCTAGGCTTCTTGCCTCCAATGAGTGACATGACTGACAAGCAGCCATCAGGAGATATGTGAAGGAGAGAATGTGACAAGTTGAAATAAAAAGAGAAATCCTATCTGGATAATTACTTGGCGAGCTCTACTATAAAAAGCAAAATCAGCCTGCCAGCAAAGAGCAGCTGAGTGCAGTTTAGTTCAGGATGAGTCCAACAGATCAATGTGTGCCAAGTGAACTTCAGCATTTCCTTCAGCTTTATTGGGAGCTGAGGGCTTTGCTCAGCAGTGGAACAGGGCACTTTCTGCACATATCATCTGAGTTTTAATGCTTGCGGGTTAAAATGGACAGAATCATCCTGGCTGAGAATGGCAAAACAACTGTGAGATGTTGAACTCATCCTTTCTTACCTTGTTTTGACACAGATGTGCTAAATATATTTAGCACTTCACTTTCTCTCTGAACCTCAAACTTCCTTTTATAAGCTGGAAAAATAGCCAATATTTACAATATCATGGTACAGAGAAATAGAAATAAATGGTGTTACTAAAATTCTACTGCAAACATCACCATAAAATAAAAGACTTTGAAGGATAAAGTGAAAGAGAGAAACTCCTTATCTTAGAGGTAGGACTATGAAAGTAGAAATAATCAGAAAGTTTCCCTGAATCCAACAACACTAAAGGTCTAGGAGCACCCAGAGATATTCCTGTGCGGGTAGATCCACACATTTTCCATTGGGTTTTCCAAGAGTTCTGACAGAGTTCTTTGTGGATCTTGAATCATCTCACATCTTCCAGGGATCATCATTCACATGGATTGTGATCATACATTAAAGAGAAAAGTGATGATTGACCCTGCATGGTCAATGGTGTTCCAAAAATTCTGATTTCCCAACCATTACTACTTTTTCATCCCAGTTTGCCTGTAAATTATTGTTTCAATAAAATTAATTAGATTCTTGTTATGGTTGATAAATTCCAATTTTACACGGATTTTTTTCCCTTTGTTACATATTTTCCATCATCATTTAGTTGCTATGCACTTATGGTCATGACTTAACCTTGTGACTTTGTTTTCTCTCTGCAGAGAAGAAGTCAAGTGCTCTGGAGGACACCAAAACCAGATAAGATGAATTTCTAAACTGGTCTTTGTTCTCTAAAAGTCCAAGGGAACAAAATACTCTAGCTTTACCAGAAAGTCTTTGTCCCAGGCCACAGAATTAGAAGGAACAGCATGTGGCTATAGATTGCTACACTGAAAACAGGGCATGGAGAAATTACACAGCAGGCAGGACCTGGGGATTTGGCTCACGTGATGCCGACCTGAGATCCTGCTCAGGCAATGCTGAATGCTGATGTCCACATCTATTAAATCTGTTTACTAAACTGTCTCATTATCTATTTTGTGTCAGGATTTCTTTAGGGTGTGGTGGAATTGGACAGATGGGCTTCAAAACCCTTCCTTCAGGCGTGGAACAGGCAGGGTTGGACAGATGGGCTCCAAGACGTTTCCGTAAGGCCTCGAACACATGGGAAGGGAAAGGGGAAGGCAGGAAGAAACAGGCACTCCCAGCTCTACATGCGGGCAGAGAAATGAGATTTGGGAAACCTGCAGAGCCTCTATCCATCATCTCACAGCTGAAACAAGGACAGCCCTCCAGGAGACGCTGGACTGCGACTCAACAGCTGCAAATACCTGTTTGGCTTTTAATATCATTACTACTCACAAATGTGCTGGAGGGGAGTTTGTGCAGCAAAGTGCCTCAATGTTTTTTTAATAAGTGTTTTTAGCAATGAACACATGCTTTTTCTTAAAACCAATATGAAACCGTATTTAAAGTGCAAAGGAGTCTGAGTAAGAAATGACTGACAGGCTTTTAAGTATATATATTTTTTAACCTCCCAGATTATGCTTTCCAACCTCTTTTTCCAAAGAAAAACACAAGACAGCAAAATAACTTTTTTGGCCGGTACTATATTAACTAAACAGTCCCTTGAGATTAACAACAAACAAATATTGAAGCAGACTTCCTCAGGAGGTGATTACACAAACAAATTCTCTTTTTAAAGTTCATGAAACCAATCTTGAGAAAGGTCAAGCAATGATCAACAATGTGATCCCAGCGTCCTAAGGATTCCTGTAAGTATTTATAATGCCTGGCTTTAGAAACCTTGATATTTAAAGGGAATTATGTGTGTAATTACTTCAGAGAGGAAAAACACCAATCCTGATTGTTGTAAATAATGTGGAACAGCCCTGGTGACTTTGGGGACTGTGAAACAGCTGGAGGTAGGGGCAAGGTGGACCTACCAAGGTGGTCCTGGTGCTCATCTGTACAGAGGGATGAGAGGAACAAGTGTGCTGAATCCAGCAGTTTCACACCACAGCAGGATTTCCAGGCATTCAGGGAATTCTTCATGACTCTTTTTATGTTGGCTTTAAATACTTCTGTGTCACAAAAAGTGTCCTATCAATGCCCATAGGCACCAGGCATTGCCTGAACACTGGGGCAGATCCTGCCCTGAGGAATTACTGTCTCATAAAGCAACTCCCACAGGGAGCAGGGAGGGCTTTTACACATATCAGATAAAATCTCTGCCCCAGTGAAACCAGGAGTGGGGTGCAGTTGCCATTAAAAGGAATAGGTAATTAGCTCCAGTGGATAATCATCCTGCTTCCCATGGATCCTGGGTGTCCAAACTGCAGATATCCAGATAGCCATGGGGCATTAGGTTGGACAGCATGTTTATGGTGACACTTTAAGTCATTCTCCACAGGTTTTTTTCCCTATCAAGAGCAGAAATAACCCCCAGCCATCCCAAAGATCAGCTGTTCACTCACCCACTCTCAGCACACCCCCCAGCACCACGACACAGGCTGTGCTCAGGACGTTGCTGGAGTTGCTGGGGAACTCGAGGGTCCCCAGGATGTAGAGTCCTCTCAGAGGGGGAAGAGCCACATCCACCAGGATGGTCCTGTCTGGGAAATAAAGCAGAGAGCTGTTTAGGTCAATGGCAGCCTGACAACACCACTTGCCAAAAAGGATGTCAACTTGGCTTGAGTTTTGTTAGTCAGATTGGTTTTCATAGAATCATGGAACAGCCTGGGTTGAAAGGGACCTTAAACATCTCCTTGTTCCAACCTCCTGCCATAGGCAGGGACCCCTTCCACTATCCCATGTTTCTCCAAACCCTGCCCAACCTGGCCTTGGACATTTCCAGGGATACAGCCACAGTTTCTCTGGGTAACCTGTGCCAGGACCTCACCATCCCCTCTGGGAAGAATTTAATCTTAATATCTAATGTAAACCTACTCTTTTTCAGTTTGAAGGTGTTGGCCCTTGTCCTGTCACTCCAGCCCCTTGTAAAGAGTCTCTCTCCATCTTTCCCATTTTTGCCTTATGGAACTGAAGAAGACAAGAGAGTTCTTTTGAAGAGAACAAGAATGACAAAATGCCTCATCCCTGGAAGCATTCAAGGCCAGGCTGGACAGGGCTTGGAGCAACCTGGGATAGTGGAAGGCATGCCTGCCCATGGCAGGAGGTTGGAACAAATGAGCTTTAAGGTCCTTTCAAATACAAACCCTTCTGGGTTCTAGGATTGATGGAAATGGAAAAATATCCATCAGTATCACTGAGGTATGTCATGGTACAAAGGGCCTGCAAGTCCCCACCTTGTCAAGAGTAGTGATCAGGGTGACAAACTGCAGCCACACACCATGAACTACCTCCACTGACTCTTTATTAGCACTTTTCCCTCTTTTAATCTTGGCTTTGCTCCCAGTTAGGTTTATGTATGAAAACTCACCTCTTCCTCACCATCCAAGAGCAAAACTTTGCTTACCCAAACGCAACCTGCAGGAAGCCAGAGCTCATGGAACCCCAGAATCGTTAAGGTTGCAAAAGAGCTCTGAGATCACTGCCAGGTCCACCATGAGTTCCATTCTGCATTCATATTCCCCTCTAAAAATCAGTTAGCAATGACCAGGGCAAAGCACCATTCCCTCAGATCCATAAGGAGAAAGCAAGGGGAATATTTTTATATTTCAGAACAGAGTGGAAACTTTTGTGGCTTGAGCACAATGGCAACATCACTGTTGCTTCCTAAAGCTGTAATTCTGCAAGGAAACTTTAAAATGTCTCTTAAGTGTTCCAAGTAGGACATGAGCAAGGATGTAAATGGTGGATCATTTAGAGGCAGCCCACTGCACAGAGGTGAATTCCACCCTCAGGGCCCATCTAATGCTCCTGGATGTCACTAAGAGCTTCTCAGTTGATTGCACTGGAAAACAGCTCAGGCCCTGAAACTGTGGTTTCCATCCCCTTTCATTATCGACAAGAGTAACAGTATGGTGCCTCTCTCAGTCAGTGGGTGTTCCTGGAAGAAGGAAAAGCAAGGTGTTTCCCTAAAGAGGGGCTCAATAATATGATCTAATAATGGCTTTCAGAGAAATAGATTGCATGAAAAAACGATCTTCAACATAAAGACAGCCCTACCCTACACAGAGATCTTCTGTGACTCTCATTGTTCTCATAAGCATTCATTGCAAGGCATTGATGCAAAAAAAGGGGGAGATTAAAGAACACACATATTTTTCTGGTGTATTTTGACAGAGTGGTGAGAATGGGACACTTGAAACCGATTTTGTGTGGAATATAAGAACCATGAAGTGTCTTGGGAAGTGGTTCAGCTACTTAACAGTTTCACTTCTGCCTGTGGACATTGGCAACTGCTGTGGATGGGAACACAAATGACCACAAAATGGGTAGCACAGAGAAAGTCCTTGCCAAAAATCTTGTAATCAGGGGCTGGCTCCAAATATTTAGAGCACACATTTAAGAAAATTTCCAAGCCCTGCTTGCATAAAACATAATCAATATGATTCTGTGAAAATCTGCATGAAGTACACTCAGAATCGGACTGAAAGAAAATATTAGTAGCATTTTCTAGTTTTTTACTCTCTGGTTTTGTAACCCTGTAGTTTCAAAACCTCCAGGGAAAGGAAAAATTTATTTCAGGTTCTATTTTCAGGTTTGGAGTTCTGGCTCTGCTTACAGACTTGTTTGTCTCCTACCTACATATTCCTGCCCTTATCCCTGTGATTATCCCACCAATTATCCCACCTCTTCCTTTTCCCCTCTGCATTTTCATCCTTTCTCTCTGGCCACAAGCACCCTGAAAGCCCAGGACATCTATTCTAAAGGACTATACTAAGTACAGCAGCAAGCCATGGTAAACCTGAACCCCTCATCCCAAAACAAATTCCCTGTATCCTTGGGCTGAAACATCTTTCAAGCATGCAAAATTTTGACAGCATTCAGATGAAGTAAGTCTCTAGGGAGCAAGTGCATTTTTTTCCCCTCTAAATCTTATGGTTTTAGTACTTAATATATTTTTACAGGCATGAGGAGATTCCTGTCTATAATCTCTTTACAGGACTGGTACAGTCCCATGCCCTGCAGAGCTGTGAAGGGAAGGCTCAGGATGTGAGGGTATGAAACCGAGAGGAGAATAAAGAAGGAAATGTTGTTAAAATGGTATCTCTCAGACAGCAGGGGAATCTAGTTTGTGAAATCACAGCTCAAGAATGTGGCAAAAAATCTGCAGTTGACAAAGGCCATAAGTATATTCATCAAACACAGGCTGAAACATTTTTACAAGGAAGAGCAGCAGTGCTCCCAGGCATGCCATTTATATGTCACATTTCAGTCTAGAACAGAGATTTTTTGCTGAGTTGCACATCTTTCTGAAAAATGTTTTATAAAAGAAATGCTGACTGCTCTGTATCTGTGGCATCATGTGTGTAAGCCTCAAAACAGAGAAGTGAGAAATTCCCCTGCTCAGAGATATCTCTGCAAAACTTGAGTTTCCTCAGTTTAAAAGGACAACACACTGGGGTGTGATGCTTGGGGTGTGAAGTTCTCAGAGGGTGAAATGCTGCTCTGCAGATACAACAGAACACTCCTTTGAGGGGGGGAAAAATGTTTCCACACTTGAGGAGGAAAGCAAACACATTCAAAGGCAACTTCCTTACAGAATACACTCATTTACCTCGTAGAGGGAGATATGACTTAGCAGTTAAAATAATAGACTTTAGGTCACTGAGCTCAAAGGATTTACCTCCAGAAAAAGACAAACTGGAGCTGTTTTCCCACCATGAAAATATTCATATAACTGCAAGAAACCACTTTCAGCAAACCATAGTTTGAGCTTGAGAACACGGCAATATTTCATTGTACATACACTTTCTTCAGACAAAAAGCTCAGGTATGCCAGAGTCTTAATGTTCATATGTACAATACTGAGAAGGCATTAATGACTACAGCAATGACACAAAATGCCTTTGATCAGCCACATTGCTGTATAAAACACCATAGCATGCCATTGAATGGAAATCAGGCACAACAGAGGAGCTATTATATGGGATACAGTACTCCAGCATTCATCTCTTCAAACAGAAAAACTTCAAAGAAAATCAAAATCAGAAAATGAAGAACAGAGTGAATTTCACCACTGGAGAGAAAAAAAAATAGGAAGATAGAAATTGCCAGAGGCTACATGATATCATATCAATACCCTTCAAAACAGCATTCCTTTGCTTGGAATTATAACACACTCTCCTTCCACCCAGAGCACACTGCATCAGGAGTGTGCCCCCCTAAAACCATAAACCAAAGCCCTGAAAATCCCATGGCTTTGGGAAGCTGATGCCACTGCTGGAATGGCATGGCTGAACTCCTCTGGCTTGTTTTCCAAGGTGCTGTGGCTGCTGCAGCCTGATGCATGTGACAGGTCCTTGTAGGATGGCTGTGGCTCTGGAGGATGAACCTCCAGGGATAAAAGCACAAGCTGTGGCAGCCTGAGCTGAAGATTTCCAGATCAGGCTGGAAGAGACTCATATCCACTGGGGAGACAGTCACTGAGGGGAATTATAGCAATACATCAACGCTAAAAGTCCCTTTTACATGAGGAACCCAGCTTTGTTGCAAGTGAAAGTCATCCTTGTACTAAGTACAAGGGCAAAAAAAGAAAGAACTTAGTACACAACTGTAGTGCTGTTTGCAAGGGACTTAGGATGAGGGAGAATAATGTTGACTCCATGTTTCAGAAGGCTTGATTTATTATTTTATGGTATATATCATACTAAAACTACATTAAAAGACTAGAAGAAGGGATTTAATCAGAAGGCTGGCCAAGAATAGAAAAAGAATGATAACAAAGGCTTGTGACTGACCAAGACAGTCTGGACAACTGACTGGGATTGGCCATTAATGAGAAACAACCACATGAGACTAATTACAGATCTACTTGTTGCATTCCGCAGCAGCAGATAAACATTGTTTACATTTTGTTCCTGAGGCCTCTCAGCTTCTCAGGAGAAAAAATCCTAAGGAAAGGATTTTTCATAAAACATGTTTGTGACACACAACACCAATTTCCAAGCTTGCCCAAATCTCTAGATGTGTCAAGCAGACACCAAGCAAGAACAGAAAAACCTGGTTTCTAATATGTATATTTTGCTAATAGAGGCATTTTCTACCTTTTCAAACCTTCCTGAGACCAGCCCATCAGGTAGCCTTAATGTTGCAGTTCTGCTTATTTTGTTAAATAAGCAAATTGAAGCCTTCAATAGCTAAATTTAGACAGTGCCCCAGCTCTCCAGCGAACTCTGGCAATCCACATTCAGTCAAACATTTCAACAGTGTCTGACCAAAGTCTTTCCCTGTGCTTCTTCACACTAGAAATGAACACTAAGCATCTATTATTTGCTTTTATGACCCGAAAACTGATCTATTATTTGGTTTTATGACTCTAAAACTGTTCTTTGGGGGCTGACAGGATTGAGCCAGTCATGCACAGCATACCAGAAGCAAGCTCATGTCTTGGCTTTCAACCAGAAAATCATTGTAGATGGCTCCCAGAAGAGAATTTTAAGTAACCAGAAGACAGAAAAGAGTAAGACACAGCTGCATCTCGCCAGGAGTGAATCACAAAAACTTATTTTGGTGTGCATAGCAGCACAAAGTTTGGGTGGTTTCTAGAATATTTGTTCTCATGAGAACAAATTCTCACCTTTTTGAAGCCATCTGGAGTCATTCTGAGTTTAGCAGGGTCTGCACAAACCAGAGGAAAAGGGAAGGGAAACATCCATAAAATGCTACAATTAAACATACATTTGAAAGTTGTTGATTTCATTTTAGATTTTGGATGCAAGCAAGGGGCTGGCTTTCTTTGAACTGGAGACTGAACACTTGTGGCAGCAAAGCAAAGCATGCAAAATGGACAGAAAATTTATCTTGCCTAACCTCATTTTAGTGCATTTAGAGCAACAAATCCAGTTCCCTTATCACCTGGTGAGGATCATGACTCTAATTTTAGACCCTGTACTCTGTTGACTCCAATGCCAGTGAGTGTCTCAACACCTCCAAACCAGCAGGACTGAAGAGGGAGAGCAGAAATAAAATAGAGAAAGGGTGACCAGAAAAGGCAGAGATTAAACAAAATTGGTGGTATGACAGACAGCTTGTGTTTGTGTTCATGTTTTTGTTCTCAGGATAAAACCAAAGGAGAATTCCAGAAAGGTACTGGGGAGGAGAATAGTTTCTGCACATCGACCAACAGGCACATTTACCCTGGCAATGGGAGAGATTTTTTTTTATAGGATCATAGAATCATGGAATAACCTGGGTTGGAAGGGACTCACAAGGATCACTGATTTCAGCTCCTGGCCCTGCACGGAACGGCCCCAAGAACCCCACTGTGTGTTTCAGAGTGTGATCCAGACCCTTCCTCAGCATCATTGCCCTTCTCTGGACAAGCACCAGCTCTTCATCTTTGCAGGAAACACAGAAGAGTTTTATTCATCGTGCATCACAAGCTCATCCTTCACCTTCTACTCTCTTGATCTGATCTAAGCAACAGAACTCCAAACCCTCAGCCAAACCTATTTATTTATTATTTTTAATTCTCTGCTTCTGTGCAAATTGTGATTTGCCTCTGTGCCTCTTCATATCTGCATCTGACACATGATGGTGAAAACTGGAATGTTCTGATGTTATGGCAGTAATGGACTGATGTTGGTGGACCACTTATCACAGAATTACAGACTCATTAAGGCTGGAAAAGACCTCCAAGACCATCGAGTCCAACCTGAGACAAATCCCCACCTTGTCACCAGCCCAGAGCACTGAGTGCCACGTCCAGACCTTCCTTGGACACCTCCAGGGATGGGGACTCCATCACCTCCCTGGGCAGGCCCTTCCAATGCCTGACCACCCATTCCATGAAGAAATTCTTCCTGAACTCCAACTTTATCTCATCTTCAGCTCAATGTAAGTTCCTCCCAAAAATGAAGAAAAGTAATATTTTTAGAAGTACAGGCTCTAGGCTTTTTTTCATATTTATTAGAAAATTGAAGATTAAACTAAATATATATTGAAGCCTGATGATAATTCGTAATGTAATCTTCAAATTTATATATATATATATATATATATATATATATATATATATATATATATATATATATATGCGTGCGTGTGTGTGTGTATAGATATTATATGTGGGACGAGATGTTTGTATTGGTATTTGGGCATGGAATTTCAGTCATTTCATTCACATTCCACATTTCCAGAAGTAGAGCTGTGGTAGGCAGAGAGATGTAACTGGTTTCAAACAAATGAGAAGGAGACAGCACCATGTTCTAGAATATTTCAGAATATTTCAGGTACATATCAATCAATATTAATTGGATGATTCAATAATTATATCTGGAAAGGAACTCAGGACCTCATGTAGTCCAACTTCCTGATTAAAGGAGGGTCTCTTATGTAAAATGGTTATCACAAGCTTTTCTCCAGATTTTATTGCAAATTCTCTAATAAATTTACTAAAATCCATTTTTCATGCAGTAATGTTGCATGATGAGTGGGGATTTAAATGTAACTCAAGTTGAAATATGGGTCTAAGCTAAAATATCTAGGAGGTATCCATGGCAAATGGTTTGAGAAATTACCATTGATAAGTAGGAATTACAACAGAAAAATAAAATGGAAGATGATGCAGAAATGTAAAATATGATCCTTGCACAAAACACAGAGAGAGATGGGTGAAGAGATGAGCTCTTTGTGAGGTGTGGTTGTGGGTCTTACAAGTTCTCTTCTGAATTAAGGTCCCTGTACATACTCCAGCTTGAAAGTCAGCATAAGTGCTTGTTTTTGTGTGTATGTGAAAATGGAAAATAATTATCATTCTCTTCCAAAAACTACATTTTTGTACTGCAGTCTGAGTGACAAGGAACAAATGTGGGGTCCTGCACACACTGGAATGGCCACCAGGGCCAAGGAGCCCATATTGAAGCACAAATATAAATCCCAATGTAGGCAGAGCCCAGCACCTCCACAGAAATGAAACACCTTTCCTTCCTCACGTACTTGGCAAGATGATGACATCTTCCCCAGGGCCTGGGATGCTGCCATTGGATCCACCCCAGCCTTTTCCCACACCATTCCACGTCTCTGGGAGTGACCATTTCAAGACAGCATCAGAAGGAGCTACAAAACAGAACACATAAAGACAGAATTATCATTTTCTGTAGCTGGAAGAATTACCATTTCTTTGATAGTCAAGCATCTGTGACATTAACATCCTCCTTTTGTCACTGCTAACTGTTCTTTGTTATTTTCCATGTTTAAAGAAAACTGTTTGATTGAATTCCCAGGGCATGGGAATTTCCATACTTTCCCAAAGTATGAAAAATTTAAAATAATTGTTGATCAACTCTTACAAGCTTGCTAACACCCAGAAAAGCAATTTTCCCATTCCAAGAGGTGACCAAGACTTGGCGTGGAAAAGCAGCTTAACCAAAACATATGGAAACTCCTGCCCCTTCTCCAAAATTTTCTTTTTCAGGTCAATCCAAAAGAAAAATCCTGAGATTAAGGAAAATATTGGAAGAAACTGAGCTCACCAAATGCAGCTGCTTGACTTGCACTTGTATTTTAGAGAGCCAACTAGCCAGGCTCCATAAATTAATTGCCCCTCAATTTGTTGTCCCTAAGAGAGGAAAGGAAGCCTTCAAGGGAAAATCCTGCACACCAAGTTTAGTAAATCCTAGACTAATGCAGGCAGGGCCTCCCTCTGGAGGCCTCTGCAAGCACCTACTTCTCTCCTTCCTCTATAAAGGGAATTCTGTTTTTTTTTCTTTAGGAGAGCTTCTTTGGGGATTGAAAGGGATTGAAAATATGTGAGCAAGCACATGCCTAGGCTTTGGGGGCTAGACTCAGCTCAGTAATGTTGTAGTGTACAAAAAACCTCTGTTGTCAGCACAGGGAAACACAGAAATTAAACCTATGTCAAGTTCTTTAAGTTTGGGTCTGTCTCCCCAATCACTTGTTTTTTCTGGGAGAAAAACCCTGCCAAAATGTCTCTAAACCCTTTTTCCACATAGGTGATTATTGTTAATATTCAACATAGCAAAATGGCTAATATGGTGCCTTAAGTTTTAGCTTCCACATTTTTCAGATTCTGTTCTGCCTTAGTGTGTGACTCTGAACTTCATGTAAAGTGTCAGCTAGTTCTCCTCACAGCTCAGTCAGACAAAACAATCCTTTTCCACCCTGAGAACAAAGGACACCGTTGCAACTTTCAGGCCCAAATCGTGTAAACAACAGCAAATTGAGAGCAATCTGCGAGGATGGGACTTCATAACCTGGACCTGTAATTGGACAATTAACCCCAATATGTAATTGGACCAAGATGTATAAAAGAGGGAAAACTCATGACCAGTCATCCATTTTGGGTCATCTTGGGTCCATCTTGGATAGAGCCATGGCTGGGCTCTTGCGCTGCCCAAGGTGTATCCTTTGAAGACCTTTCAATAAATCCCTACTTTATTCCTTTGACACTATCTAGCCCCTGTTCCAGGTAGCCTCTCTAGGCAAAAATACCCAAAAATATCAAAATTTGGAGGTGTCCCTTGTCTTTGGTATATTTTTCTGTCTGATTCAACATGAAACTGAGCAGTAATATCAGACTGTGGAGCACTAAAATAATCTGTAGTCTTACATTCTCCATGACCTTTCTGATCTGCTGTGTTATTTCCCAGGGTAAGTTTATAGTGTTTTATACTGTGGAATCACACATTTATCTTGAGCAATGGTAGATAGGGCTCAATGAAACACCTAAATGAATACCAAGAGCCTCTGTTGGATTGATAGATGTACAAAACATTGAAGTGAAAAACAGCAATTTACTCCTGAAAAAGCCATAAAAAAGAAATGGTTTGACTCCCAGACCAATGTTTTCTGACACAGACTATCACATACCTGGGGTAGGTAAATCCACTCCTTCCTTCTCTTTCAGTGTGACCTGAATTAAGTCAGCGCCTGTGACTGAACACAGAGAATTTTAGGGAGTTACAGCAAAGCCTTTCAAATTAACACCAAAAAACATTATTAGATCAATTTCCACACATTAATTCCTGACAACATTATACACTTCTTACAAGAAACATTTTCTTTAAGAGAAACTATACATGTTTTCTAAACATTTTTTGTCCTTTTTTTTATGCATTGAGAAAGGATTAAACAAACACATTTTAATTTACAGATACGGAAGGTCTCAAGACAACTCATTAGAAACAGCTAAAAAGAAAACATTCAACAATCAGAAATTCTAGGCTGGAACTCGAATCTCATTTATCCCACTATAAATCCACAGCAGTTCCACTCACATAAGTGATATCACACCATTGAATGCATAATGTATTAACTGGCTCAAACAGCGAAATACAGCTTTTGTTTTGTAGTTTGGTTTTGATTTTTTTTTTTTTTTTTTTTTGCCCCCAAAATCCGGTATCTGAAAGAGATGCTTTAATTAGCTTTATAGACTGGAGACAGGGACCCTGTGTTCTCTGCTGTGAAAAGGGGTCAGCAGCAATTATCACAGTGGTAACCTTTGTGCCCGTGTATTGTCAGCAGGAGAAGGGCCAGAATAATGCAAATCAAAGAGGAGCAGAGGAAAGCTGTTTCAGACCCAGCTAAAATCCCACCTCCTCTTCATCTCCAGTGGCATATAAAGGCACTTCCTTTCAGTCACCAGACTGGAACAACTGTAGGTTAAAATAGAAACACTCTGACAAGCAAATAAATCTCCTGTCTTCTGCCCAGCCCCTTATGGTGACCCTAAAGTGTTGTTGGAAGATTTTTTTGGGGGGTAGAAGAATTGTATCAATGAAGCCATTGTCAGAATTTTCCTCAGTTTCAGAACATGCCTAGAACTTTCCTCTGTGTGCATCAACCCACAGATGGGATTTCATGCCATATTGTAATTTACTTATTTTATCTTTAAACAAGTCTCTGTACTTTTAAATTGTGAAACCCGTGCTTCCCTACCTCCCTCCTTTTCTCCCAGTGCAACTGAGCAAATTTAAAATAACTGAGGTTCATTAATTTTAAGTGTTCAATAAATTAGTATGAATAATCAAAAAACTTGATTCTTTCTGATAATTACTATTTGATGTCAGTTGAAAGCACTCGATTGAGTTAGCAGCATATGCTCCTATGCCAAATGAGGCTTCCATAATTAAATAGAAACTGATTCCATGAGGTTTTTCTCATGTCTGATTAATTAGTAATCAGGTGCCTCAGCCCTGTTCTTCAGTGACACCTTCTCTCCCAATGGTGGCTGGGATCTGATCCACATATCAGTCAAATCAATCTGCCCCAAACCATCACACAGAGCTCACACTGAACTGCAGCATGCCTTGAGTGGCCACAAGGTGAACATTTGAGGGGAAAAACATGACATGAAACTGCTAATTTAAAGCCTCTGACACAGCTCTTGTGGCTTTCAGACAATACATCTGTGTGTACTTTTATGGTTATGGTGTTTTTCCTTCTCACACAGGGCAAAACAGTTGCCAAAGCTGACAAAACAGGCTTAGGAAAAACAAGACAAACCCTGACAATATCATTTTTCACCTCAATATATTTTGTGAGGTTTGTTGTTTTTTTGGTTTTTGCTTACTTTTGCAGGAACAAGAGTGAAATCATCTAATTAAGGATGTTTGTATTTTTCAGACAAAAGCTGTTCTAATTAAATCCTGAGGGGACATAAAACTTGATCAATATGGTGCATAGACCTCATAACGGGGTTCAATCCCCTTATATGGTGAAGAAAGAAACCATTAAGACTTAATTCAGTACAGAGTTTTATCACTGCCATGTCCAGAGTCAGGGCAATAATAAAAGTTTCTCATATTTGAAGTGTCATCCCACCAGAGCATGACAATTCAAACTATTATAAATTATTTATACTCTTGATCATGAGCATAAGAATCAGGGACAGAATTCTCCCCAGAACTCTCCACATCCTTGTAACATGCACAATTATTTACATCGATGGGGTGTAAAGTGCACCAGTTGTGAATCAGCAGTGTTTTGTTGCCTTTTCCCACAAACACTGCTAAAAACTGATCAAGAAATGTAGAGGCCTTGGGATTAATCAAGGCTACAGTGACACAGTCCTTCTGGTGGTTTTGTTTTGCTGCTGAGTAGGTTATCACTGGGTTTTGCAGGACAGGAAGGGATACAGGCACTACAGATGAAGGACATCATTAGTAAACATTGAATTAAGGTGACTCTTGGCAAAATGTAGTTATAAGGCTCCAGGGTTTAGTTGTATAAAACCTTTATAAGGCTCATCAATTTCCTGCCTTATTACAGCTCCTCCTGGATGTTTGGGCTGTGGATCATAAATATAGGCCTTCTGGATGATACTGCTGGAAACTTTTCCTGGTTCAGGGCTCCTTGAGTGAACATGAAGGAGGAGCAACTCAGTCTTTTATCAGCTTTGCAGTGACTCGGAATTTTGCCTGTGGATATTAGGAAGGGCTGAAACTAGGATAAATGGCTCCAATAGCCTGACTTACAAATAACAAGCAGCTCCATGCTATTTAACATCAATTGGGCTAACATCCATCACCGGGAAATCAAAACTTTTTAGACAGCACAATCAACAACACAGTGAGACACACCTCTGGAAACTGGAGAACCTAGGAGAGGATGTTTTGTCATCCCCTGTGAGGATCTTCTGCAGGAGACACCCAGAAGTGTGATATAACAAGGACAATGTGTTAGGGATAAGAGGTGTAAGAACCTATTTTATATACATATAACTGGATAGATATAATTTATATATATATATATACACACACACAGAAAAATATATATAAAAGATATAGATATAGATATATGGATATATATAGATATAGATATAGATATAGATATAGATATAGATATAGATATAGATGATATAGATATATACATACACACATATATATGTATGTAAGTCTTGGGTAGATGGACAAAGATTCTTGCTTACAGGAGATTGGCATTTGTGTAAAATTCCTCCTGCGGATACCACATAATCCAAAAATCAACCTTGACAGGATTATAAGGGCATTTCATCACCTTATTTCTGTAGCTGCTGCACTCTCTGGTTTCTCTGCTCCCATGCCAGAAGGACAGGAGCTCACCCACCAGGAGAATTGTTGTTTTTTCTCTTTGTGTCTATAACAAAAATTGAGCAACTGAGGGAATGGGGCAGGGGGGTCTCAGCCTGGAGAAAAAAGAGTCCCAGGGAGGATCCTATTGCTCTCTGCAACTCCCTGGAGTGAGGTCATAGCCAGGTGGATGTTGGTGTCTTCTCCTAAGTAATGAGCAAGAGAACAAGAGGAAATGGCCTCAAACTGTAATTAGGGGAGGTTCAGGTTGGGCATCAGGAAGAATTTATTTTTTGAAAGGGTGGTTAAGCATTGCTACAGACTGCCCAGGAAGTTGGTAGAGTCACCACACCTGGAACTGTTAAAAAAAATTCCTGGATGTGGCACTCAGTGCTCTGGTCTGGGTGACAAGGTGGGGATGGGCCACAGGCTGGACCTGGTGGCCTTGAAGGTCTTTTCCAGCATAAATCATTTTATGATTCTATGATTACAAGGGGCACCTCTTTGCAAAGATCTGACTTTCATTTCATGGAGGTCACTGAGCAGCCCACATCTGGTCAACTGGCCCTCTGAAACCACTGATATGGGTGAGTTTTATCTGCCTGGAAGAAAAGATTCATCCCTGTACAATCAGCCCTCTGTAAAGAATTAACTCCATTCTTCATGTATTTCGCCTAGGATTCTCCTTTACCCCCAAGCAATAGGGCTGTAGAAAATATCTGTGTTTATTTATTTTCTGTATTTTCATATTAGAAACAAACATACTTTAGAGTGTTTTTTCCTCCTATACAAAGCAATTACAGAAACCCATAGAGCCTAATGGAAGTGAGATCATTCTTTAGGAATCTAGAAAAGACAATAAGTATAATCAAATTATTTTTTTAGGAACTATGGAAATTGTAAACCTGCTTCTGACACAGCAGTAATGTGAGGTTCAGCCTTAGGCCCTCTTAACAACTCACACATGAGCAGCCTGAGCAAAGTCAGCAGGATGACCCATGTGCATAAAAGTTGTGTCTACTGAAAAATGTATTTGGGATAAATAAAAAGTTTGATAATCCTTTCAGTGATGTTTTCAATAATGTTTCTGTCCAGCACTTCAAATTTTAGGGAAAAAAAAAAAAAAACAAGAAAAATCCGGAGGTGAAGGAAGCCAACACTTTGTTTTATTCCAAAAGAAAATGGTTTAAAGATTACAAAAGTGAACTAAAAGGAAACAACATCTCTCTGGTTTTTAGCCAGTTCCAGTATTGCCCAGAGACCTTAACCAAGGAGCAGTACCACGCTGTGGCACCATATGCTGAAATTTGTAACAGACTTAAAAAGCTCATAATGTTATTATTGCAATTTACAAAGGCTATTTCTCCTAAAAAATATCCCAGATGTCCCAGTGGGATGTTTCTTTCCACCACCCTTGTTATAATAAGTGGTATTTTTGGGGGTTTTTTTGCTTCAGCATGGTCATATCATGTTTCACTCCCCTGAAATGTGGTTGAGCCACAGCCCATGAGTGTTTCACAGTCACACCACAATTGCAGGCCCATAGAGACCTTTGAGGATCACTTCTCTTAGCACATAGGGTGCCCCAGAGAAAATCAGGGCAATGCTATGAACCATGTCAAAGCAAGGCTGGTGATGTAGAAATGACTGGCACGGGATGCTTCAAGCTCCCTAAGCCTCCCCTTCACCCAGAACCCAGAAGGGACATGGGGTTACCTGTCCTCCGATGCAGATTCGTTTAAAATGGTCTGAAAAGGGGACTTTTAAAGTGGCTTGGAGGCTGGTTAACAGAGTTTCATGTATGTAGGTAACTATCTTTGTTAATAGGATCATTGCCCATACAACAGAAACATTCTCCATTGCAATTATTTCTCCCCATTCAGCACCCCCTGCATTCTCTTCCAAGCCTAATTTACAAGACCCCAACCATCAGTGCAACTTAACTCCTTTAATCCCCTCCATAAGGTCTATTTTCTTGCCTTTTGTGCTAGACAGACCTTTTTTTTTTTTTATCCTCACAAATATAAACAAACACTTGCATGATGCCAGGCAGGACTGAGGAGGGGATGGGGAAAGCCTGAGCCCAACGCAGACTTCTGGCCAAGGTGGCTTCATTCGGCTGCCTGCTTTGTTTGAATAACAATATCTTCTCAGTCACGGCGTTTTCCTTCCCCTTCTCCCCATTTCTCCCCCATGCAGGCCCGAGTAAAAGGGCTGTGTGAATCCAGGAGCCTGCCCATTAATGAGCTGGCATCTGATCCGTATTTACCGGCATTAATTTCTGGATGTAACGCACCCCTGCCACTTCCCCACAGTTTGCCCTAAAAGGCTTTCTGAGGGGCACAAAAGCAGAGGGTCAAAAGTGAGTTGACCCCGGCCAGAATGTACAATTATTGCAAAGAGGTGGTACACCAGCAGCTGTCGAAACCCCACCAAAGCACTCCCAAAAGCCGAAGGATGACTAATACGCCGGCCGACTTTGGGCAGGAAGAATTATGGCCCTCCCGAGCAGCTGCAATAATTGTCTTGCCATTGTCCCCCTGCCACCCCCTACAAGTGCCCATTGTGGCCGTGGAGTAAAGTGATTTTATGCTCGGGCTGATGCTGTTTGCGCCCAGCTGCCCGAGCACTGACACACGAGCCTGCAGAGGGGGGACCCGCGTCTGCTAGACGGGGCTGCGACATACCAGACCTTTTACATAAGTCAAACAGGAACAAATGACTCTTTATCAGCCCCTTCTCCCTTTGAAGTGGCGGCTGCTTATAGGCCCTTACAGCTTTTCCTCCTTAGCCCGAGCAAACATCCTCCTTTTGATATGCTACATGCTCATTATCTCTGCCCCATTTAATGATTTTTGATTGAAGGGTGGCAGCGCAGTTGCCAAGAGGGTAGTTAGAGAGGCTCCACGCAGTCAGGACAACAAGAAAGGCTTTCCTTGTGCAGCAGCCTAAATTTGGAGTTTCTTAACAGTGTGTTCTTGTTCTTAGCAGCAGATAAGGGCTGAGCATGAAATTCTTAATTAAGCAGTAAATAGAGAGTGGGGTGTCAGCAGATGCAGCCTGTAGCCATGGAGACCAAGTCTGATGGAGGAGGGAGCTGAGGCTCAACGCCGGCCCCGGGCTCGGGCATGACTGACAGCTGAAGAATCCCACAAAGCTTGTAAACGGGATTAATTAGTTGGCTAATTATTTCATATAGTTAAATGTAAATAAAATATTAAAAAAGAAAAATTTCTAAAAGGGCCAACTTGCAGATTTAGGCAAGAAGACGGCAGGAAGGCCAGACCTTCTAGCCTTGTCCTCTCTGAGTGGACTGGTGGGGTTTTAAGGCCAGAAGGGACCATTGTGGCAGCTTTCTCTGACCTCCTATGGAGCATGAATCTTGCCTCATGAGGTTTCTAATAGCTTCTCGCAGAGCCGGAGCATATTTCCCTGAAAAGACAGCCAAGCATCTTCTAAGGACCCTGAGTGATGGAAAGTCTACCACATGCCATGGATCTGCTCTGCTGGCTAATTATCCTCACCCTCTCAGCCTGCACAGCGGAGAGAAGGAGAGAAATCTCACACCAGGGCCAGGAATCTGCTTTGTTTCAAACTTTTACCCTACACCCACAGCATAGATATTAGGTACCCAACACTGAGTTATTGATCTCACTCCTATAAAAGTCCTCACAGAAAATGTTCACAGCATGAATTATGCATGTCAGGTGTTTTCATAAATTTCCCCTCGTGTATTTTGGATTATTGTTTCTCTCTCTATTAAAATGAGGAACCACAACAAGCTCTTTGTGTGATAAAAATCAAGATGAAAGTAATGCAAGAGAAGGGCAAGAAAGTGTGTGTGATGCAAGAGTGGCATATGCCAGCCAGACCACTTTTGTCCCAGTCTTCCCAAGACTCATCTCCTCTGTTTTTAACAGCAGAGGCCAAGCTACAGATGCCATCCTCTGAGCTTTCCCATGCTGCTCTGACAGTGCAAATCAGGATATGCAAACTGAAAAACAGTCACCTTTTATATTAGAAGGAACAAATTTACACTGTTAGTATGCAGAAATAATAAAACATTTTTCTTTTTTCAGTAAATACTTGACTTGATCTCTGGTAAGGTTTAGACACAACAGCTAAATTTACAGTAGCAAATTTACACTTGAACTGTGTCTAAATAGGGCCAGGACACAGACCCAAGACCAGGACCCCAATAATCTACGTGGTTATAATGCTGGCCAAATTCCTGGCACAGCTTTGGCCTAGAGCAGGCAGACTCCCAGGTGGTGACCAGTGCACCAGTACAGTTTGGGATTAAGCAAGCACAGGGATCTTTTATAGTTTGAAGCCCGGGTACATCCAGCCCATTTTTAGAGCTAAAATGTTAAACACAAGCTGTGCTGTGGCAGTTGCTGAAGAATCAGAGGTGAACACAGCAACTGAGATCCTCAGACTGAGGTTAAGTTTTGGGTTTCCCCAGTTCTCCACAAATGTGATTTTCCACACTGGTTGATTTTCACTGTTGCCAGACCAAGCTCAGTGGATTGCCTGCCCTCATTCCAGGCATGTTTTTCTCTCCATTGTCACAATGATTGTTCTAAAGGTATCCTACATGAGAAAGCCATTTGCATGCCATCTCAGTAGTGCAAAATCAAAGGGAATTTCATTACATTTAATGGAACAGAAGAGAAAAATTATCTGTTATAATGAAAATCATCATCTTTACTTTCCTGGTATGAGTCATGAAGGAGAAGCTAATCTTCTCAAAGACACCAAAATATATTTGTGATTTCTAGTTCTGCTGCTATTAATAAAGGCAACAATCATTATCCTAATTTTGACATATAGAGCTTAGATATTTATAAAATTATTTACTTTAGAATGGGTATTACAGAAAATGTCCATTTCTTCAAAAAAAAAAATTCCACCACACTCCATGATCTCATGTACAAAGTCACATAGGTAAAGATTTAAGGCATCTTTGGAAGTTTCCAACCCTAGAAAAAATTCTCTCCCAGTAATCTTACTGTCTTCAGTGGGCTCAGCCTAGCAAGATGAGCATGTTTTATTAATGATACCTGTGATGTAGGACCAGTTGACAGCAGAGGTCATTGGTGGAATTTAATGTCTTTACCACTCAAAAAAAGCCAACTCAAATACAACTGATGTCACATCACCCTCTATTTATGGCACATTCCTTCTGTTGCTAGGTCAAGCATCAGATAGATCAGTTAGGGATGGACCTGAGGTGCACTTAGCCATTTGACCAACATTTTGAAGGACCTCTCACTTATTGAGAGGCCATTGAAAGCTGGCCTTGAGCAGATTTTGGGTCTAAATTAAAGAGGCATCAGCTCTGACACCATTCCTGATCACAGATGTAGATTGCAACCCCCACACTGCACTTACCCAGGTAGGTGAACTTCCCCAGCTTGCTGTCGAGATGCCAATCACAGCTCCTGTGCTGGCCATAGGACGGTTCCAGCTGGAGTGGCTGTCCCCTCCTTGTCCCACAGGACACCACAGCCTCCAGATGGGCAGGAAGATCCTTGTGTTCCACCAGCAGGTAATTCCCAGCCTTGAAGTTGCTAAATGTCACTGAATACTGGAGAAGAGGAAACCAAAAGGAAACATGTCTGAGTCTGTGATTAGAGCTCCATGGAGTGCAGCATAAAGGGGTAAAGAGGGTCGTGCTCCTCACAGGTAAAATGTGTTGAAAACAGGAAAAGAGATGCAAAATTAAGCAGGAGGTGATGGTAAATGCAGAAAAAAATCAACTGCCCTCATCACCTTTAAAGGATGAGGAGAACCAATGTCTTCTGAAAACTGTGCTTCAACATGTCTTAAGGCAGTAAAAATCCTGTTGGTTCCTAAACACCACCCTGAAATTTCACCTAAGATATCCAAAATCATCAAGTGTCCATGGCCAGGCGGGATGGGGCTTGGAGCAACCTGGTCTAGTGGAAGGTGTCCCTGCCTATGGCAGGGGTTGGAACGGGATGAGCTTTAAGGTCCTTTCCAACACAAACCATTCCATGATTCCATGACCTTCCTGCTCCAGGTGATTACAGAGAACTTATCTCAGAACTTATCTGAGAGATAAGAGAAAGCTTATCAGTCATCTTATCTAAGCCTATAAATACAGAGAGACTTTCTCAGTGCACTTAACTCTATTTTATTTCTCTCTGTTCTTCCAAAGAGATGAAAACATGATTATCTCTTCCAGATACAATTTTGAAATTATAAAACCTTCCCATGTTACCTGGAGCTGTTTGCTGACCAAAGGGTTGTCAAATGTCAACGTGTAAGTCTCTTTATCCAGGAGAAGAACCATCCAGCCATACAGGTTTGATAAAGTATCAGGGACATAATTGACTGTGCTTGACTTATTCCTACTGTCAGTCACAGTTAAATTATAGGGAGTGTCAGGAGCCTCTTTTCTGCAGGAAAAGAAAAAAAAATTACATTTTTACATTGAACTCTGTTATTTTGCAACCTGTACAGTTCTATTTTTATTTGAATTACAGAAGCTGTGCTGGATCTCCCTTAGAATGTGTCTCCATTTTTTGTAATTCTTTATAAATGCCATAAGAAACAATATTTTGCCTGAATTGCTGTAAAAGGAGAGAGAAAAGGAGAGACAAAGCATGTAGGAGTAAAGGAAGAGGAAGAGAACAGAGCAGATGTAACAGCCAGGGTACCAACTTCTACATTGCCAGAGTATTTTCCTTCTGCCAGACTCATGGACCTCAAGTTCAAATTTTAGGAGGTGATGAGGTGATATTTAGGGTTCCTTCCAACCCAAACCATTCTGTGATTCTGTGATAATTCACTCCCATTTGAGTGATCAAAAGTTTCAATAAAAGTCCTGTGTAATTCAAAGAGCTGTTCTCTGTCTGCAGTCAAAGCTGGGGCTGCTGAGGATTGATTAAATCCTTCAGAAAAAGGGGGAACTTTTAGTGCAGCAGTTCTTATAAGCATCCAAATGAGAACTCAATCCCCTTTTTCGCTAGAACTTGGCACTCCTAATTTCTGACCAGTCTACTCAGGAGAAAAAACCCTTACTGAAGAGATCAACATTAGCACTGATACCATGAGGGGTCATAAACCCTTTAGATTTAAGGTTGCAGTAGACTCCTCTCAGTTTGGCATTTGAGCTGACAATAAGCTTAAAAAATCCCCTCTTTTAACCATCCCTTCAATATTTTTTTCTCAATATTTGAAGCATTATCTTACAACTACACATCTCAGCATATTATCTAACCTCTCAGGCTGGATATGGCTTACTAACCCAAGACAGCGCTAAAATTTATGTAATCCTGCAATTTGCCTGTATATGCAATTTTTGGTTGCTTTTTTTTCCCCCCAAGTGCTTTGGAGATGATGCAAAATCACCAGAGCAGTCATCCCAGATGTATTTTTCTTTTCTCTTTAAAATCAGTTCAGTGATTTTTTTTTTCTTTTTTTTGTTGTTGTTATTCTAGTGTCTGTCACTTTGTCAAATCACTTTCTGGTTACCCAGAAACATTCAGCTGAGAAACAGCAGTGGCAAAGCGAAGTGTGAATCAGCAAAGAATCACTCAACCAGAAGATATTGGCAGACCAATGAAACTGGAAGGAGTTTATAAGGCTTAAACAGCTTTTGTACCACTAATAAACCTCCTGTTATGGGCATTAACTGGACCAGGATATTAGGCTGCTAATTAAGCAAGTAAATGACAACAAGCACATTATTGCCACAGCTATCAGCACCTGCACAGGTATTCTAGCAGCAGAAGAACACCAATCACAATGCAAAACTCTCCTGCAGATCAGAGGGAGCCTTATGGAGTTGCAAAGATGCCCAATGTCACAGCAAGTGACAGAGACTCAGACCTAGGCTCTCTGCAGCATAAATTCACATGGTTTTACTCTTTATTTATTTTAATTTTTATCACCAGAGAGTTCTGAAGAGAACAGCTTGAATCACTTTTATGGGGAGACTCTCCCCAGTACTTCCAGGAGAAGTAAAGACAGAACTCCTGGAAGGGACAACCCTACTGGGATACAAGTCTGACCTGTTAGAAAGTTAGGTGGCAATTACACACTAGCCATGTAAATCCAATAGCTAGTGAATGGGAATGTGAATTCACAAATCAGCTGTGAATCCATTTATGTTGGAAACCAATATTTAGAAGACCCCAAATAAATATCCTAAACTGCATAGTGAACTTCCAGATGGCTACAGTTAAGTGAAATACATCTTTTCCTGTGTGTCGAATTATAACAGACAAGTTATAGAATCATAGAATCATTTAAGTTTGAAAAGACCTCTGAGATCATCGAGTCCAACCATTAACCCAACACTGCCGAGGCCACCTCTACACCATGTCCCAAAATGCCACATTTACATGTGTTTTAAATCCCTCCAGGCATGGAGACTTAACTATATTTAGAGATTTATGAGCACCACTGCCCCAAAAAGCTCATTTCAATGCCTGACCTCCTTTTCCATGGGGAAATTCTTTTTAATATTTAATCTAAACCTCTCTTGGCGCACCTTAGGGCCATGTACTCTTGTCCTTGTTCCCTAGGAGCAAAGCCTGACCACACCCCCACACTGCCCACCCCATGGCTGTCCCCTCCTGTCAGGAGTTGTGCAGAGCCACAAGGTCCCCCCTGAGCCTCCTTTTCTCCAGGCTGAGCCCCTTTCCCAGCTCCCTCTGCCCCTCCTGGTGCTCCAGCCCCTTCCCCAGCTCTGTTCCCTTCCCTGGATACACTCCAGTCTCTCAGTGTCCCTCTTGTCCCAGAGCTGTCCCCAGCACTGGAGGTGCCCCAGCAGTGCCAGCACAGGGGACAGCACTGCCCTGGCCCTGCTGCCACCCCAGAGCTGGCACAGCCCAGGTGCCTTTGGCCTCTTGCCCACCTGAGCACACCTGGCTCATGTTCATGACCCAGGAAGGAAAAGGAGCAGGAGATGCCTTATGGCCTGGAATGTCTAGGGTTTTCTTGACTTGTAATATTGTGTCCTTGTCTTTTACATGAGTTGCTTGAGGTTTTGCCACCCATAAATTCATTTCCAACTCCTGACAGGGTGCCCACCACCAAACCAAAAATTTGGGGAACCTAGAAAACTTCTCAGCCCAGTGTACAAGTTAACTGGTACAAGGACACAATAAGCCTGAGATACACCCCCTTGAAAGGATGTCAGTGTGTTGTTTCTTCACCTCCATGCCAAAAAGGCACCAAAATGGAAGTACCCTACTAATGGAATTACCAGCCACAATTAGCACCATTTCCATTTGCCCTAAATAGCCAGTGATTTCACTGTGCCCTAAATAGCCACCAATCTACCTCTCTTTAATGCTAATGAAGTAGAAGAGCGCTGGCACACAGGAGTATTTCTAATTCAGAGGATCCGAGGGAGCCTGCACGCATCATTAACATGGAGAGCTTCATTATCAGAGGAGAGCCTTCCCCTGAACTTCTCCTGGCTTTATTTGAAAGAAACTAGGAGGCAATGGTCTTAATGCAAAATTAACCCTCCCTTTAAACTGCTGGAAGCCTTTGCAAACTGTAAGGGGGAAAAAAAGGATGACTCATTGTGAAGGCTGTATTTTTTATATCGAAGCAGGTTTCAATTAAGGAGCAATTTGCTTTAGAAATATGGCAGGATTACAGGATAGGGCTTTACAGTCTGAGCCACAATTCACCAATTGTGACTGTATAAACTGTTATATAATTCAGCTCAAATGCATTGTGCAGAACTGCTCGACAGATATGGGCCACAAAGGATTTGTTAAGCCAATCAACAACATGGAGGAGAACAAATATTAACTCTCTTGTTTATGTTTACCAGTAACTTATTTATCCTAAGGGTCCATATCTGTTTGTATGAAGGCAGGCGCTCTGTTTAGCTCTAAATGCTTTCTGTTTGTGTAATAATCCATTATGATTATCCCTCTTCAAAAACAGGAAACAATTTAGCATTGAACTTCAAATGGGACACCAAATGTTTATATCAAGAGTCCATGTTTATTGTTGGCCAAAGGGAGGCTAATTCGGAATTATAACCATATCAAACACTTTACAGGTTTAATCTTGGGCCCCAGACCAGTTCACTTTATTTTAATTGCCAAGAACTAAGAATTTTCAGCTGTTTTCAGTAAATGTGAGTATCTTTGTTGAGATACCAAGCTCATTATTCAAATCTGTCTTTTATTATGAATCCTTAGTAGCAGTGATTTTTTTATTTTTTTTTCATGCATGAGTCTTTTAGGAAATAACCAGATCTTTGACCCTGATCTTGAGTCACTACCATGGGCTGAATTCTAAATAAAAGAAGAATTGAAATGGTTTCCCAGGAATAGAAAGGATTGTGACTGACAAGATGGATTCCTTCAGAGCAGAATTTCAGTTTGCTACCCCTGCCTTCCAAAATCCCCCATGTCCTTAAAACATTTCCCCAGATCCTACAGTTTACAAGCTGATATTTTCAGGAAAATTAAAATCAGACAGAAATCCTGAGCTGGAAAGTGGTTGGTAAACAAACAGGTAAAATGTCTGCAGTGTGAGCATGGCAAACACCAGAGGAGGACTGCTTTTTCACTCTGCTTTTCCCACATCAGGCAGAGCTCTGAAGAGTCCCTGGAAGTGTCCAAGGCCAGGTTGGACAGGGCTTGGAACAGCCTGGGGTAGTGGAGGGTGTCCTTGCCCATGGAAGGAGGTGGAATTAAATGATCTTTAAGGTCCCTTCTAACCCAAACCATACTGTGATTTTAGGATCAATATGTTGGTTATTACAGGGAGTCCCAGCTGATGCACCTGGCTCTGATCTATCCAGGCCGTAAGAAACATCCAACAGACTTGCCAGATTTCTCCTTGCCAGGATAGAAAGCTTAGGGCCAGCAAACGTTGGCTCAATGTTAAATTTATCTCCCTGCACTAAGAAATACCTCAGATGATGGTCAAGCTGAGAGAGAAGGCTTTAAGAAATATCTTTTCCTGCGTACTCATAACACTGTGCAGGATCGGTCTTTGCTGCCCATACCCCTGACTGCAGGGTGAATGGAAAGGTGTCTTCCACTGGGAAACAAATTTCTCTAGGTGGGATGTCTGAAATGCCAGAAACGCAGCAGAGTAAAAGCTGACTCTCTAAAGCTGAGCTGATGAGTTGGTAACTGAACAGTCAATAATTTAATACTTGCCTTCCATATTACATCGCAGGAGCCCTCGGAGGGTGGGTTGTGGGGACAAGTGACCATGTAAGCTGCCCCCTCTGTGAGGGCACACATGGCCAGAGAGTGACTGAGGACATTGAGAGAAGAATTGTGGTGGTCAGGGTGTTTCACAGCAGGGAGATGTTCAGCTGAAGGTTCAGCACCACAGAGAGTAAATATCAAAGGAAAGCAAATCTAGAGTAACCATCTGAAATTTCTTCACAATTCAAAGACACAGAAGTAGGGAAACACCAACCCATCAGCAGTGGCTGGGTTTGCAGCAGAAATGCTGTCAGAATGCAGGACATCCCTCTGGCTGTCCTGAGCAGCCAAGACCCCTGCCAGGGGTCTCAGAGACCCTGGCACAGAGCCCAAAATGCCTCTGGTTTTGATTAGGACCCATGGGGCAAGTTACCCACCTTGTATGAAGATCAGCAGGTCACAACAGTTTAAGTAGAATATTAGTGAAGTTATCACAGGGTGAAAAAGTAGATTTTAGGGTTTTTGGTATGGGAGTTCAGGAGGCAAGATGGAGGGAACTGGGTGTGTCCAGCCTTTCTGCTTCTTCTTCTTGGCCTCCATCTTCTGCTGTGATGTTGGCATTTCCAGATTGGTTTATCACCTATGTCTAACATAGGTGATAGGTATTGGAAAGTAATTGTAAATATTGTACACGTAGTTTTTAGTATAAAGACATAACACCACCCTGAGGGCAGGCAGAGTGCCTCTGACTGTCTTGCTGAGTGGACCTTGTCAGGCCAGGAGAAATTTTTTTACAGATAAGATAAAATAAACAACCTTGAGACCAAGAAATGAAGAGCTCTGACTCTTTCTTCAAGCACCAGGCTGGGAAAAGAGACTTTCTAACTTTTCTCAGGTCACTCTCACCAGCTAGAGACCCTGACAAAGTGCATCACACAGAGAGAATGTTAGAGCTGATATAGGAATGAAACCTAAAAAGTTAATCTTTTGCTTTGCAGCAGAAGAGGGAGACAATAAAAGGCTTGAACTACAGGACTGGTGCTGAGCAAGTCCAAGTAAAGCAAAGCAAAATCCACTGCTTCCCCAGTGAGAGAAGGAAAGCAAATTAGAAGGACCAAGAGGGAAACTCCCTTTTGGCAGGCGCAGCCACCACGTGTTTGGAGTACCCTTCGCCGCAAGGGGCTGCCAGGCTGCAGATTATTCTAATGCTCTCCTCTTGTAAAAATTATGCATAATGTGAAGAAACTTTGAAAGTACTTAATCATGTTATGACAATTTTTTAATGAAAATTTGTTTTAATATTAATAGAGATTCATAGTTCCATGATAATATGGGTAGCGGTGGCATTTGGAGCAGCCGTTTCTAGCCTGCAGCCATGCTGTGCTGTGCCATAGCACAAGCTGTGCTTCAGACTACTCAATAACTTTCTCACATGTAAATTTATAAAGACTTTTATAAGCTCCAATTACATTTTTAAAAGACATAAAACCCCTCTTTAAAGTGTGCTTACGTGACACATTAGTTTAACTTTCAACTGGACTTTGTGAAGAAGGGTTTTGTTACAACAGTGCTAGCTTGGAAATGGATCCTTATTTCCTTGGAAATTGTTGAGTGAAGTAGCTCAGGACAGAGAGTCACAAAATGTTCAAGATAGTAGTTCTCCTTCTCATAAAAGAGCTTCCATAGTTTTTCTCTAACAAAACACTCATTTTCTCCCATACACATCATTTATTTTGGGGAAAAGTGTCAATACAACACGAGCATCCTGGTAAATTAAACAGCACAAAGATAAGCAGTCAATTGCCCACATTGTATGATAAATAATTGAAATTGTTCCAGACATTGTTTTAGCTGACATGAAACATCCCTATCCCTGACAGCTCCCAGGCAGGGGATCTTTCCTAAAGGTTAGTGCTAATGCAACAACCCTGATGTTTTGGAGACTGAAATGGTTAAAAATATGGCCATGTCCAATCCTTGCCAGTTGCTCTCAGGGTCAGGGTATGATCCTGAGGTTGCTGAGATAGGGGTTGCCATACTAGGTCTCCCCTCTTAAAATCCATTATTTGCCTCAACCTTCAAGATTTTTGGAGCTGGAATCCCATTCCTGAAATTCAGGATAAGTGAAAAAAAAAACATTATCTCAAGCATCTCATGCTTTTTTTTTTTTGAGGAGCACAGAAAATTCTTGTGGCAGACCTGACAGGTCTCATATACCATAGCCTGGTAAAGGATGATACAAAGATTTCTTCCAGAGAGATTTTTAACCCTTTTCTTGTCTGAAACTAAAGATAGCCAAGCAACAGTTCTTTTGTCTTTTCATTGAGGTGAGATAGATCCAAGAGGAACTTGTTAGGAATTTTTTTCCTTCATTCACCTATCTTTATTCTCTTTAGTCAACCTCTGCCAATTGCTCCTAGTCATGTTTTGCTGTATTAATCCTAAACTATTCCTTTTTTATTGCAAACACTCTCCAAACACATCTGGATAAAATTCACCCATTCTCCTTCTCCCACCCCCTTCATCCTCTGGTCATGTTTATTGACTTTTACTCTTCATCCCCTCCAGCTCCTTTTATTCCCCATCCTGGTCCTCTCCCAGGTTCCTTTTGGAGCTCTATCTATATGAACAAAGCCTCCCTGACTCACCACCCTCATTTGGCTGGTTCTGACAGTATTTCAACTTCACATGACAGTGATTTGGCTGCTAGGAGCTGCTGAGGAGAGAGGATCTGGAAGCAGCACAGAGAGGATGCTCACGGTCCCTGAGGTTACTCGGCTGAGTACACAGGAGGCCAGGCTAACAGCTGGCTTCTTCTTCTCAGACTGCCAAGGATCTTTGACATAAATTTACTCCCAGATCATGCAGAGGAATAATAAAGAAGCTAAAAAAATACTTGCTTGAAATAAAACCTTAATTGAGACGTCATTGATATGGCTAATCATTGAATCCTGGAATTATTTAGATTGGAAGGGACCTTAAAGCTCTCCCCTGCCATGGGGAGAGACACATTCTACTAGATCATGTTGCACCAACCCCTGTCTAACTTAGTCTTGAGCACTTCCAGGGAAATTCTCATGCAGTTTAGGTCTGGTTATTTAGGTCTGGTTAAGTCTTCCAGAGTTAACAGCAATGGTGCAGATGAACTGTTTGTGCTTGTTCCTTACCTACCTTTTGATGCCAGGAGAAACAAGGCGTATTAAATATCTTAACTGACATGAATTATTAACAATTACATCCTGGCAGTGCCTAAAAGGATCCAAATCACTCTACAGACAACATTTAGAGAAGCTCCATCCACCCACACAGCATCAGCCCAAAGATCTTGCAGTCCATTTCATCAAGGTAAACAGAGACTAGAAAGGGAATTAATTTCCCCAAGACCTCATGGTTAACTGCTTAGGAAAGATACCAAGCACAGTTTTATTTTGCCTTCTACCCAGTACTCTTTTAGTTACATATGAATGACTCCAAGCTCTTAAATTTTTGCAGACTTTTGGTTTCATTACGAAACACAGTAATCACATACAAAGCCACCAGGTAACTCAAAATCTTAGTTTTCTCCTTCAATGGAAAAGCTGATTAGTTTTTTTCCTGTTTGGGAAGGGGTTGAGGTTTTCCCCCTTCTACTTCTAAAACATTAATTATGAGCTAAACATGAATAATTAACAGCCCTCTGACAGAGCACTTCAGGATTTCTGCCTGTGTACTACTAACCTGAGACAGCAAAAAATGGATAATTGTTCAGATTTTTACTTCAAAAGGAGAGTGAAATACTGAGCAGGAGACTGGGAAGGGAAGATGAGCATGGGAAGAAAAGCAGGGGTGATGTTTAGATATCTAAAATTCTTTTTCACCCTTTTTCTTATGTCAGAAATTTGGAAGTGTCCTCCCTGGGTGATAGAAGTGTTGGCAGTTCTTGGACAGCATTCCTTCACCGGATCCCCTCAGCTGCCAGCTGGTGAAAGGGAGGGAAAATTCCAGCTTGGGGAGACAAGTGAACTGGGATAGAACTGGGAGGTGTACAGCCACCAAAGCTGATGGGAACAAACTGGCTGTACCCCAGGACTGGATTATTATTAGAGCTCTTTTTAATTTCCCAACCTATCAAATACTTCAGTGTGAGTGGCAGATCTGACACAGCATCTCCAGGACACCCTTGTCCTTCTGCCATGTGTGGTATTTTCTGGGGTCCCCGTGGCAGGAAGGAAATGATGAATCTGACTCCATGTTCTTAGAAGGCTAATTTATTATTTTATGTTACTATATAATATTAAAGAATGCTATACTAAAACTATACTAAAGACTAGAGAAAGGATATTTACAGAAGGTTTAACAAGATAATAATGAAAAACCCATTACTCTCTCCAAAGTCCTGACACAGCTGGACCATGATTGGTCATTAAGTCAAAATAATTCACATGAAACCAATCAAATGACCACCTGTTAGATAAACAATCTCCAAACCACATTCCAAAGCAGCAAAGCAGAGGAGAAGCAAATGAGATAATATTGTTTTCCTTTTTCTCTGAGGCTTCTCAGCTTCCCAGGAGAAGAATCCTGGGCAAGGGGATTTTTCCAGAAAATATGACAGTGACAGCCATGGTGTGACCGGCCATGGGAGACAGCAGAGCAGATTAAGAGAGATGCCACTGCTCAGGCTTTAGACCTAATTTAGGACCAAGCAGAGAGGCAGCAGTCCTGGCACTGAGTTCAGACCAGCAGCAATCTCAGAATAGCACATAGAAGCAAAACCCACGCTGTATTTTGGGAGGTGGAGCAATTACTTACAAATGAAGATCCATACGGTGGAAAACAAGGTCACTGTCACAGACACTGCCACCAGAAGCTTGGCTGAAGTTGGCACTGGCTGTGCAAGATGCTGCCAGGATATCTGTGGAAGGCAGGATGTGACTTCCCTTCTGTCCCGTGGTGGAGCCATCAAGATCCTCAAGGATGGCAGAGTGAGGAAAGGGGAAGGACACTTGGAAAGGGGAATTGGTGAAGGTCAGATGTTCAGCTGTCACTGTAAACCCACCTGTGGGTGACAAGCAGCACATCAAAAAAAAAACAAAATGGTCACCTCATGTGATGGGCCTGAAGACAGCTCTCTGGAGGAAAAGAGACCAACCTCATTCCACCTTGCCTTTGGAAAAATGTCTGATGGGTCAACAAAAATGGGGAGATCCAGGAAAATAAATGGAGATGGTTGTAGGAATAGCTATTGCTGTGCCAGACCAAACCTGCCCAGTACCCTGCTGTGACTGTGGCACAGACTGGCCTGATCAGGTGCTGCTCCTGGCTCTACCAGCATCTCCTCAGTGACTCCAAACATTTATTCACAGGCCCCACAGCCAAAAATTACAGTGACTCTTATAGATCCTGTCTGCCTTTGTTTTAGAGGTGAGTACATGGTGTAAATGCACTTGACGCTTTTGCGTATGGGCAGCACCTAGCAGAATAAAGTCTAGGCTGAAAAGTGAGTCTGGAGAATTTTTTCACTAGTGAAACAAAGATAGCTACAAAAAAGATGAATATTCATGCAGGCTAAAGTTTATGAGCACGTTAATATTTACAGAAATGTCAGAAAATCGTTGCCCCATGGACTGTAACAAGTGAGCTTTGGCAGGAGTGCCATACAATGCACGGGTTACTATAAGACTGTCATATTCCCAGTTTTAGCCTGACTAAGCCAGATTTGACTATTCCCCCTGTCCTTTGATCTCATCTCCTGAAATCCTCTTCTATGTTATTGTAGGACAGTCTTCATTTATATATAAATACATTTTATTACAATACAAAAGGCAATTGCAGTTGGAACATTCTTCAAAGAGCCTTTGAGTACCTCTTCAAAGCTCAGAAGGATGCTTAGTTTACACATTATCTTAAGCAAATTCACCTCAGGTTTGGGCTGGTAAGCAGTTTGGTGGAATTCTGTGAGGCGGTGTCACAACTTTTAAAGAAATCATCACTCTTGAAATTTTACCTCTCAGAATGAAGATGCAGAAACAAGGCAGTGTATAAAACCCATTTCCACTGAGAAAACTGTATCAGTGCAAAAATCGGGCCAGGTTTGTCTTAAAATAAATGCAATATGTGGCTTCAACTGAGTGATGAAGCCATATCCAGAAAGACTGGGGAGAACCTGAAATCTCAGCCTGCGCAGAGGAATTATCAATGGTCATCTGTGGAAAATATGAACTTGTAATGGCAGGGGGAAGCTAGGGATTTGGGAATCCTGAGAAACAAATATAAATCAGACTCACCCTGCCCTTGGTAACAGCCAGAACAAGTCCTGATCGCTGTGCAAGTGTTCACATCAAAGTTCCTGAAAGCTGTATTGGAGATGAGGAGCTGGTATCTTTTGGGAGCCCTTAGTCCTGCAGACATACAGATCCTGTCCTGAAATGAAGAAATGAAGGAAACATCATCATGTGAGTCATGGAGTCCTGGAATAGTCTGGATTGGAAAGGACCATAAAAGTCACCTCATTCCAACCCCCTGACATGGCAGGGACATCTTCCAAAAGACCAGGTTGCTTCAAGTCCTGTCTAACCTGGCCATGAGCATTTCCAGAAATGGAGTATCCAAGATGCAGCAGCTGGGAATGCAAGAATGTGACTGCCCATAATTGTGGAGTTTAAAGGACAGATGTAAACCATTGTTTGGCAAATTCTGACAACACCCATCCAATTCCCCACTTGAAGCAGGTGGTGGCATCATTCTTAAGGGCAGCTTATTGGCTTTTGTTTGAGTTGTTTCATGGTAGTTATGGTTGGACATTCCCTAGGGAGAAACAATCCACCTAAAAGCCACAGTGAGTGGATTTTTACATCTCCATTTCACTTTGCCTTTTTTGTTCAGCAAGTGGGAGTTTTTCCTACTCTGCAAAGATGACCATTCTTATTTCTGTTCTAAGAAAAATCTGAGCACTGAAATTCAAAGGGGTTTTGTGTGAATTGGCATGGGGACACACTTAAACCAGGCTCTCTGAAAAGCTCTAGAGGACTTCAGGGTCTATTAGAACTTAAAAAGACAGAAAGGAAGAACAAAAGCCATGGGAGATGAAAAACACAATCAACAAACTGGATTTTGGGGTGATTGTAGTCCACAGCAGAGTGGAAGTGTACAACCCTCTGCCCAACTCTCTTGGAAACAGGCTGGAAATAAAGATATACTTAGAGTTAGTGAGCAGCCTGGAGGAAGAAGGGCTGGCAGGAGTCTGTGATCCTGTTTCTGAGGCCAATGAATACTTGTAGAATATATCTCAGAAGCCATAGTAAAGAATCAATCAAGAAATCCACCCTATGGGAAAGCACCTGCAATTGAAAAGAAAGAATGTAATGGGCTCTTATAAGTACGTTATTACTTCAATAAGAAGGTGCTATCTTTAATCTTTGTAAGACACAGTGGTTCCATCAGCTGTTTTATTCTGAGGTCAAAACATCAGGAGTGATAGTCCTGGCCCTTGGGCCCTCCTATTCCAAGTCACTGCTAAGCAGAAATCCCTGGTTTCTGGTTAACAAATTGCTCAGAAAGTATCTATTGGCTTTTTTCTTACACTTCTGGTTCTTCCATCCCACCCAATTTTCTATATTTTAAAAATTAATTAATTTCATTTAAATAAATAGCAAATAGACCAGTGTGAGACAATAATTCCTCCCTTGTGTGTCTCAGAACTTCTGCTTTTTCCAGGAAGAAATGCTTCTCCTTAAATGGTCCCACAAAGACAGAGCTGCTTAATGAGAACACGGAGGGGGCTTTCTGAATATCTTTGAAGTTAAAAAAAATCTTTCACTTGGCTTTTGCCAGTCCTGGATTTATCCCTGTCACTAATATTTCAATAGTCAAAGCCCCAACTTTTCAATGCCCTGATATTTCAAGAAAACAACCTTGTTTTAAAAACACTTTTTTCCAAAAAGTGGAAGGGCTAACAGAGAGGAATATCCAAGGTTCCCATTAAATTAATGTAATAAATTTTTAATTTATATTAAATAGACATCATTATTAAAGGGAGAATTACATACATTAAGATGTAAATTATGACAAGGAGGCTCTTATCATGAGATAATCAAAGATAATCCCCCCCTGAGGTACTGACAGAAACAAGGCACAGTGTGACTGTCTCTAAATCTCTCAGCAAGTACAACACTGGAGTCCTTCCATGGATCCTGCAAAGCAAAAACAAAAACATCCACCCCTTGGTGTCAGAGAAATTCACTGGGACATCACTGGGACACTGAAAGGCTGGACAGGTGAAGCCAGAATTTTATCTGAACCATCTACTTAAAGTAGACCTGCTAAGGAGGTTCCTTTCTGTGAGCTTCTAAAGAAAACTCATTTAAAATACTTTTTTTTTTTTTTTATTTTTCTGACAGTCAGAGAGAAAATTAATTTAATGAACAACAATAGAAAACTGAGCAGGGAAAAAAAAAAAGACCTCAAAATCATGAACAAGCATCTGCGGCCAGTTGTAACTAAAATTCCATTGTTATCCATGTTATTAATCTGTTAACAACCTGGTAGCACCCAAAGGATTTTGTCCAGCTACCTAAAGAAATAGTGGAAGAAGAACATATTTACTGCATAAATAAAATTACATTTTGTCAGTATTTTTCATTCTCAAGTAAAAAAGTAACACTTTGTGTTCCAGGTGGACCAATGATGCTGGGAGAGAGCAGAGGAAACCAAAGAGTTAACAAGGATAGAAGCCAAAGCTGGTGTTCCCCCTCAGAATTCTCAAATCACTAAACTAAACCCACTTGTGCATATTTAAATGGTGCTAAATGCAAGAGGTGTATAGGAATTTGTGTTAGAAAAGCTTGATTAAAGAAAAATTATGATGCCTCTCAAAAAGTCTGATCTGGTGAAATTCCAAGATTTTTCTGAAACCATATCAATACTGGAAAAAAATATGAGTAGGAAAAAAATTTGAACTTGTCCTGCTAAGATTCTTCAGCTTTTTTTGTTTGTGATTTTGTTTTCACTTTTGAATGTTGTTTTAGAAAGAATATATAGGATTATGCCTTACAGTGTGAAATTTTATAGTAGTTTCTAATGAAAACAGAAAAAACAGAGTCCTTGTTTCAAATTTGCTAAAAAAAATTCTTAAAAGCTTCCATGCTGAAAGGGAAAGATGTTGGGAAAAAACCCCAAAAACCTGTAGAATTATTTTGGTTGGAAAAGCCCTCTAAGACCATGGAGTCCAACCATCAACCCAACACTGCCAAGGCCAACACTAAAAAATGTACTGAAGTGCCAACATTTACATGGTTTTTAAAACCCTCCAAGTAATTCCATTACTTCCCTAGGCTGTCTGTCCCAACACTTGAAAACCTTTCAGTGAAGATATTTTCCCCAAAATCCAGTCTAAACCTTTACGGATGCAACTTGAGGGCATTCCCTTATAATCTGTTTAAAATCCAAGCTTTTCCCAATCTGCCATGGAACAGGGGCTGTTCTCCAGGTTGCTTCCTAATTTCTCCAAATTCCTATTCAAACGTTGCTGTGAGACCTAAGAGACATTGAAATTTCTTGCAGTTCTTACCTTTTGCCCAAGGTGTCCATTTAAAACGCTTTCAGACACAGAGGTGTTTCCCAGGCTTTGCACAATGTCAATGCCAAAATCTTTGCAAGCAGAAATCCAGAAATGCTGGAGCTCAAGGTTCCTGCTACTGAAAATCTATATGAAAGGAAAATAAAATAATAATAATAGACATCATCATGAAATAATAGAATGGTTTAGCTTAGAAGGAGCCTTAAAGAATATTTCATTCCAACTCCTGCCATGGGCACTGACACCTTCCACTATCCCAGGTTGCTCCCAGCCCCATCCAACCCAGCCTTGAACACTTCTGGAATGGGGCACCTAAAAGAAAGAAGATTGTTTCTAAAGGGAGCCCATGGAAAGAAGCAGAATAAGCTTAGTTATTTGTGTATTCTAGGTCAGTCACATACAAAGAAATCACAGGTTATGCAGAGAACACAAACAACAATAACAAACCTGAAAATCATCCTTTTTCTACTTTTCATACAAATAGCCTTTCCAGAAAGGGAACACATCAGCCTGAAAAATCATGCTGATAAATTGGATACCTTCAGAGGAAGAGTCATAGAGATAGGTAAAGCTATAAAACCTTATAGAGAAACACATACAAACTGTTCATGTCATCAGACAGGAATTAACAGGATCACAAGCTCCAAATTGTGAGTATGGGGAAAAATATGACATAATAAAGGATGCTTGGCTTTTAAAAATCAGATTAATTAACAGTGAGTCATATTAGCTGGAGAACAAAGCTAGACAAATTCAAATAAATAAAAAGAGCAAAATTTTAATAAGAATAAAAAATAATCCCATGGAAACCATCAGTTCTATAAAGGTAATATATCTACCTATTGCAATCTTCATGAACAGCTCAGATATACTTGGAGATTTTTTTATTTGGCAACATGATCTAATGGAAGGTATCCCTGCTCATGGGATGAGATGGATTTTAAGGTCCCTTTCAACCCAAACCATTCTAAAATTCCATGATTGCAGTGGCAGACAGATGCTAGATGATTACAGAGAACACCAGCCGGTGAAAGTAGCACTGATTCTGCAGCAAAAAGAATTCACACAAATCAAATTTCTGCATCTTTCATTAAAATAGGAGCTTCCTGGTGAGAGACATGGACGTAGAAGCACAAGAGTTTTTAGTCAATCAAGCTTTTTGACAATCAGGTGTGGAGGTGAGATACTTGGAAAGATCCTGAGCATCACAGCAGGCAGTGGGGACAAACCTACCTGTGCTCCCCCTTGGCAGCTCCAGGCTGTGAAATTGTTGAACTGAACATGACTGTCTGGCAAATACCCTGGGTATACCAGCAATCCTTGCCTGTTTGGGAGAGAAAGCCATGGAGACTGTTCCTTTACATGGCATGGACTGGTGAGCAGATTTTTCTATTCATCATGTTGATATCTAAAACCTTAAATCTGTAATAGTTGTCTGCATGAGACTTCATTTCTTAAAAGTCAAAAGTTATCAGTGTTAGATCTATCAGAGCTGAAAAGGAGTGTGCAGTGCTACTGAGAGGTTCTCACTGCTAAACACCCCTCCCATGCTTATTAGTTTTCAGCCAGCATCACCTTCAGGTAAGCCTGACATGAATCTGGACAGGTAAGGCTCTTCTTTATCTTGGATTCAGCTAACTTGGATTACAGCCCAAATGTATGCATTCCTGAATGCAGCACTAGGTTTGACCTTCTCAGAGATTTAAAATCCAGATTAATATCCATTGAGATTATTATTATCCATCGAGATTTTGAGATTAACTCAAAATTCAGGTCACCTTCACCACTGATTTTCAGTACAATCTCATTTTTTAATATTCTTTCTCCAATACATTTTCTTTTTTAGGGAAGAACTGGTTAAAACTTTTTCAATAGCTCTTCCTGGACCCTAAAGGAACAATTGCTCTATGAAATGTCACAGAACCTTGGAACCAGGGAGTGTTGGAAGGGACTTTAGAGATCATCTCGTTCCACCACCCTGCCATGGACAGGGACACTTCCCACAAAGATCCTGGAGACAACTTTGCTTGCAAGAGACAAAGACCTGAAAGGGTTCAAAACTGGGGGAAAAGTCCTGAAAAGAGGGGCAAGGCCTTTTCTGCCCACCACTGCAATTATAGAAGAAGGCACAACCATTCCCTGAAGGAAAATCTCCTTAACCAAACTCCCCAAGTACCTTGTGCAGGAGTGAGCTGTGTTCTCACTGAAGGACAGGAGAGGCACTTTGGATGGTCCCTCAGGGGAGAGATGAAAGAAATAGCCATACCCAGCACCACACACTGTGTTGCCCTGTAGAGAGGAGCATGTGACTATGAAAATAATATCAGCACAGATGTCTGGAAATTAAAATTAATTTAAGAAACACACAAATTAAAATCCCAGTTGATGTCCATTCAAATTCTGGTAAACTGGCTGGTGGAGACTTGTACCTCATTTCTGTGTCCCTAGTCTTGTTCTGTTTTCACTTTGACCTTGGACCAGTTATAAACATACTTGTTTTCAAACCAGACAAGGAGGATTGACCAAGCAATAGAGACAAATGGCAGAAAAATGCTGTTGTGACAAATTGTCAAGAAGTAGTTAAGAAAAAAATGTGTTGAAAACTTATGTCTATAAACTCCTTTCAATATATGAAATTGTCAGGGAGAAAAAGTAAATCACAAATTAATCACAAAGGTAAATCACAAACTAATCAAGTTTATTGGTTTGTTTCTCAGTCTCGATATTTCTCTTATCTCCCAAAGCAAACACGGGATAAGGAAGAAAGGAAATATTTGCATTGAAAGAGTGAGACTCCTAAAAGTCAAGAGAAAGCAAAGAACAACATCTTCAGGATATGTGGATATGTCAGTGACTGAACAATTAAACTTCCTTACACCTGTGGTAAATTATGTGGTTTGGATAATTTTTTACAGGGTAAGTGAATACTCATAGGAAGATGTGTTGTAAGTTATTTTCATTTAATATATCTTAAAGAAATTGCATCCTAAACTCTGCACTTGAGTTACTTTATTTGTGTTGCAAATAATAAAATAATAAAAATAAGTGGACATAAGGTCTGACTGGCCTTAAAATTAGGAGTTTGGTACTTAGAGAATATGCATCAAGTAGGTTATATGAGTTGTATTTGGTATGTTCTGAACTTTTCTACTCTAGGACAAAAAACCTGCTCTTGCCAGCTTAATTTGGAGAGCAGCCAAGCCTAGTTGGGTGTGAGTTGTGTCCATATAGCAATGTCTTCATGTGTGCACCTGTGCATGATCCCTCTCACCTGCCTTAGGTGTGTGAAAATTTGAAGTCCAGGCTGGTAGATTTTAGCTTCCTTTTTAGGAAAAAAAAAAAATAATAAGGCATAGGCACGTGCAGAAGGCAATGCTTTTAGTCTAATCTTAGACAAAATTAATTGCTCTCTAGAGGTATGTGGCTCTCTGAGGGGGGGTCCAAGATGGCCTTTCTTGCAGCTCTAAGGAGGGCTTGTTCTCTAAGATCAGGTCTGACGCCACCACTCCCATTCATAGGTCACTGGACACTGTTAAAATACTAATGACTTTTTGGTCCCTGATGGTCCAAATCAAAGCTGAGCCTGGTGACCTCGAGGTGAAACCCTCCATACACCAATTACTTTCTTCTGGCCCGTCCAAGTGTGCTCCCTGCAGTCCTGATCCCTGACATCTGTCAAGGAATAAAGTGCTGAGACCCAGAGCTCTGCTTTCTCTATCCCCTGGTAAAACTGCTGCTTTTTCTGAAAGTGCAGCCACAGACCCTTTTTCTTTAACAAAACACTTCTGCAGTCCAGTCACATCATTTCCAGGATATTTTACTTGCGACTCCAACCGTGCGTTCTACAGATGATTCATAAGGAAAAGAAAAAAAAACCTGCATATTTATTCAGCCAGCTCGTGGCTGCAGGGCAGGGGTTTTAGGCAAGCAAGGAATTTTGTGTGGAAATCAATTCTTTGTGGAAGTCAGTATATTACGAATGTCCGTGCAACCAAAATTCCAGAGAGAAATTACCTCCCTGAGCATGCCAAAAACCTGGAGGTATGCACTGCAAGTCACTAAAATCAAGTGCCTGACGGTTTAAGTGTCTCTTAACTGTTACAACTCTGCTGGTGTAAATATTTCATTAATTTCTTTCACATAGCTGGGACTCAAACTGTTGACCTTAAAGATGACATTAAAGCCTGGACAGTGTTCCCAGCACCACTCCCACAGTTTGAGAGTTGGGCAGGATGTGAGCAGAACTCACAATGTGCCTGCTTTGGTGTGGGCCCACTTTGCAGGAAAGGGCTTGGAAAAGATCTCAGCAGGGATGGAACAGTGGGAAAACAGTGCCAGAGAGATGCAGCTTCACCTCTTTGGCGCTGTGGAGAATGGCAGGATTGGGTGACATGAAGAAACAAATGCGTTTACCAGCAGTGTGACAATCAGTCACTCCTCTGACACACAGACACCAGCTGAGCTCCACCCCGTTCATTCATCTGAGCTGTTTCCCACTCCCCAACACCAAGGCAGGAAAGGAAAGGGAGGTTCTTGCTGGATTTCCTAAACCCAGTCCATATGTTGTTATGCATGAGCACTGCATGCTGGCTCTGGCGTTTCAGGGCATTGAATGTTTATGGGTTGGAACAACAAAAAGACCAAAACTCACCAGGGTCAAGAGAGACAACATAAAAAGATAAAAACCTACTTTTCGAATTATTTTTCCTGAGCACAAAAAGAAAACCAAGGACATAGGATGGATGTTTCAGTGAGAAAAAAGCCAACATCACAGAGGAGCATCTTCAGTTCCTTGTACTGATAGCATGTAAAAAAACCCAAAAAACAGCCTGCAAATGATATTGTCCATGACTCTAAAAAGTGATAACCTGGGCTTACACATTGTGTTTAAAAAAATTATGCTAACCTTGTAATAATCATTTTGCACTCATACTGTCTGAGTATAAAATTTAGTCTAACAGCCTGATTCACCAGCGCACTTAAGAGCTTAAGTCAAATGGAAACCAGCGGAATTGGGTCTCCAAATGTCTTTGTAGGCTCAGGTTTGAGTGACTGCTCTGTCCCAATTTCCACACCGTTTAGGCCACCACTGAATTTCAAGGAAATTTAAGCTCTTCAGCCACCGATGCAAATTTAAGCTCCCAAGTAAATTGCCTAGTTATGAAAACATTACTGCAGGTCTCACTGTGGAAAGGCTTAACCCATCATGCACAGAAGATGTTACACAGCTTGGACCTAGAGCTCTCTACAGTCCCTGCCTTAAAGATTGCAGCCAAGTTAAAACCAGTAACCAAAAGATGGAAATCTGAAAATAAACAAAAAGCAAACACAAAACCAATAAACAAAAAGACTGACAAACGCCTAAAATTAAATTCTAAACTGGGAAAGCTTCTATTGCATGTTCCGGCCTGAGAACCAGGCAGGTGGAAGATGAGTCTTTCTCATTACATTCTTCAAATTTCCCCAACGAACTAAGATTATAAATACCTAAAAAGCTTGAGTCATTTGATCTGAGAATTTTCATGAGAGAAAAGGTGTTGAGACTACAGCATCGTAATGCTGGTGCTGCACCAGCACCCCTGGAATTTAGTGATTATTATTGCACTAAGGAAAAGCCACTTGTTCTTTTACCAGGGAGAAATGTGACCTTTTTCTCTTAATATCCCTGTGCTTTGCTGCCTGCCTGTGCACTGCATGGTCCTGTTGTACAGTAGGAGCAGTTAATAACAATTTTAAGCTGGGCAACTTCTTTGAGTTTTCTTTTTGCTGCTGTGACTCCTCAAATATTCCACTCCTCAGGATGATGAAGGTCATCAGCAACCATCTGAGGGCCATCTGTTACCCTGCCTGGAGCAGAACACCTCTGGAGAGCAGAAGGGACCCCCTGATATTGGGGTACCCAGCCACAGATGTAGCTCTTTTTATCTGCAAACTCACGTGAGCAGAGGGGGATAAATAAATGCGCTGAAAACCCAGCGCAGGCAGCTCCCAGGAACCCGAGGAGGTAATTGCAGCAAACCTTTTCAAAAGCTGAGCCACTGGCAATGGAGGGAACAGCTCCAGGGTAAGTCAGTGCATGACAGTACAAAACTCTGTGCTTAGTGGAGCTGAAATTCTCATGATTCTGCCCGGTTGTTGTATTTTAAAACCATATTTGATGGCCTTAAAAATGGTAAATATGGCCTCGAGGGAATTGCAGAAAAGTTCTCTCCTCCTTTCTCAGTGCTCCTGTCTTCATAAAAACACAGGAAATGTGTTGGTCTCTTTTTCACCTTCAAATTTAGGTGTAAATCTTTCCCCATGAAGCAGAAACCCCAGAGGTGATTAGGTCTTCACAAACAGTAATTGGTTTGGTTACTGGGGGTTAACAATAGAACAGGTTAGGATTATTTTTAAATGAAAATATGCATTTTTCACTACTGAAAGTGTGGTAAGAAAGGTCAGTTTCAATGTAATTTCTTAAAATAGCTGGGAAGGAAAAGTGGTTTGAAGTGGATGAAAATAATGTTTTTCCACGAAACACATAAAAGTGATTCTTTATTCTGAAATGTAAGACTGAAAAAGAGTATGAACTAAGAGAAAGCATCAGAGAATTAGTGAATAAAAGTATTTTTTCTGAGCTCAACTTTTTGATGTGTGGCTGTTCTCTTTAAAAACCTGGTGCTTTATAACCATTTAAAATTTAGAACCTTCCTTTCTTTCAAAATCAATGTCATTTTCACAGGACAGGGAACATATTCTCTTTCTCATCCTGGAATGCAAATCTTCAGCTGTATGGGAAATGTGATTTTAAATTCAGACAGAGGTGTAATTGATGCTGCTGAATTTTAGTGTTTTTGTAGTCAGTCCATTAAAATTGAAAGGTTTTTTTTAATAATGGCAGAAATTCTAGAGAAGCTGAGACTAAACTTTTTCCAAGTTTTCTGAATCTGTGAGCATTGTAAAATAAAACAACATTTTAAAGTACCTCAGGATGAATTCTCTCACTGTAATATTCCATTCCACTCAAACACAGCAAAACTCTCAGTAATAAATTTACCCAGGAACATAATTTATTTTGTAATATGCACTTGTTTCAATATCCCATCACAAGCACAAGTTCTGACAGCTCAGCCAAGAAACAAATATTGTGTATGTGATCTCCCAGATAAATGAAGCTCTGTGTCTTTCTGATACCTTTGATTAGAAAAGAAATGTTATGTCTTATACCAGAACTTCTTACCCTGATGTGGCTGGCAGGAGCCCTGACATAGATCCCTGCTGGTGACAGTGACTCAATATTGGATAAACCATCACTTACAGAAAGGCCTATCACTATGTTGTTACTGATTTTGTTCTCCTCTTCCGGTCCCTCACCTTTAAAAGAAAAAGATACGAAGAGAAAAAAAAAAAGGTTAAAAAAGTAGAAAATAAGAGGAAGAAAAAATAAATATAAACATAAATGTACATATAGCTGGAAACCCTCTATTATCATGAGTCTCATTTCAATATACACAACTCCAGGTGTTATATTCACATCTATTTCCCTGTACGAGGTATTATATGTGACTATACCACAAGTCATATATTCTGGACTGCAAGTTTATGATAAAAATAAATAAAATATGTATTATAAAGCAGATTTACAGTTGAGAAAAGAGACTCAGAGTGATTCAGAATGGGAAAGAGGCTCACCTATGCACACACAGGCATGCTCCTGGCAGTACTTGAATTCAAAGTCTTCTTCATCTCCTGTCTCCATTCACTGCCCTACTTACATGTAAGAAAATTTCTAAACAGGCTGAAAAACACCTGGTGCACCTCTGCACAAAACTGGGGGTTTGCCCCCCTAAGCAATGGAGTAGGAGAAGAGAAAGGGAAAAATCAATCAAGCAATTGATTAGACAACACAGACCTCTTGGGGAGCCCCAGATCTAGTTGCAGTATAGAAAATGGAAGAAGAAAATAATTTTTTTTTTTTTTTAACTACATGTTAAAAACAATGGGCCAACCAATGGCAAGGAGTGGACAGTCCCATACAAGCCAAGTCCAGACAAGGACACATGGATAGGATAAGGGGAAATGGCCTCAGATTGCTCTGTGAGAGGTTTAGGATGTCAGGAAAGATTCTTCACCTAAAGGGTGGTCAGGCATTGGAACAGGCTGATCCAGGAAAGTGGTGGAGTCACCATCCCTGGGAGTGTTTGCAGCCATGGAGATATGGAACTTGGGACATTGGCAGGGTTAGTTTAATGGTTCAACTTCCAGAACCAGGAAGATCTTGAAGGTTTTTTCCAACCTTAATGACTCCATGATTCTATGATCAGCACTGCTGCTCTTTTGGAAGCAGAACAAAAAGTGGAATCCTGTGTTGGAATTCCTGTGCAATCTATGCATAGACCATTCTCTCTGGCCTACATTAACAGCAAATAACATCCATCTAGTTTTCTTTATCCAAATCACATCCATCTAGTTGTTTTTATCCAAAAGAAGTAATTATCTTCAAATATACCTGCTCAAATTTCTATTAATAATACAGATCCTTTCCCAAATCATTACTACCCCAAATATAAGCCACTTCACAAGAAAACCTGTGCACTTTGGTTTTTGGGATAGCAATAAATACTTTTAGCCTTCCCTTAGTATTTTGAGGGAATCAGCTCTCTCAATTTTTTCCAGTCTCTATGTACTACAAACAATGCTTCTACCAGAGCATGAAAAAGATCCTAAAGAAGTCCTTTTGACAGCCATAGAGGATTTTGAGGTTTTGACTTTCAAGCTCAGACCTTGTGTGTCAATAATTTTAAGCAGTGACATTTTGTGATGGTCTTGCAAACCCTCTGAAAATAAGGATTTTAGGTGAAATCACTGAGAGAATCCAATTCCAGAGCTGCAAAGAGCCGGCTGTAATCAATATTCCTTCATGGGCAACAAAATTATATAGAAATTAATCCATCAGACCCTCTAGAGCTGCTGACAGTGAAGCCATTAAAAACATCTTGAGGATAAGGTGTATTCAGGCTGAAACTTCAGCTCAGCTCAGAGTCCTTTAACTCAGACACAGATCCCAACACGAATGAGCCAAGGGATGCCAGCAGCTTGGAGGTCCTGTTCTGCTTCCCCATGGCTGCAAGGGCTCTGTAAATCAGCTTGGGCAAGTCCTTGCATCTCTGTGAGCCAGCTCTCTTCATCTGCAAGGTGTGTATAACCACATTGGGTTTATAATCTTCCCTGTTTAAATCATTATATATCACTCCTCATTATGTTTATACACACAACCCAGCAGAGGGATTTGCTGTGGGTGGGGAACTGCAGGAACAGAACTGAAGGCTTTCTTTTTTTCCCCTCTGTTTATGTCATAATTGGTCATTTTTATCCCATCTCTTATGGAAAACAAAAATCGAGCTATATCTTTAGGTATTCAGGAAATGTGAGATCCCAGCAGAAGATGCTTGAAGTCAGTCTCCTGATGGTTAGTTAGGAGAAATATTTTGTTGTTTAACATTTTTGTTGCTCCAAGCTCCAATTTATTTAAGTGCTAAATCCTCTGGTTAACTTTTAACATATGCTTTCATTCCATTATCTTCAACATCAAATGACTTAAGTTAAAGGTAATATTCTCTTAGATGCTTCATCGAGTTGTGGTCTTAAATATGGCATAATGACACTTTTCCAAAGACAGATTAATCAATCACCTAAAAAAAAATCTAGTATTTTTTCACTGAAAAATAGTTGATCCCGATCAAGTGAAGACTGATCTGAAGAAAAAGAGCTGGCCAAATGGAAAGAGCTGCTAGGAGTTGTGTGTGGAATTGTGGGAGCTTTATTCCAAATTCACTGACACCAGAAATTGCAGAAGATGTGATTAAAGTTCTCAGAGTTCAGTTAAGGGTCTGAAAGCATTTCCAAGCAAATGAGAATCAGCAGAAGCTGCTGTTGTATGTAGTGTGGATATTTGCCTGCTTCACTTACCCAGGAGGACCCCATGGCCTGAAATGTTGTAGAAGACATTGCTGTCCACAGTGAGGTTGGAAATCCCTCTCAGATGGAGGCCTTGGCCAAAGGAGTCCAGAACACAACAACCACGGATGTAAGAGTCTGGGAGGAAGGGAGTGGTGTGAGCACAAATCACCCTGAAGATTGAGGGGAGGTGTTTTACAGCCCTCCTCTAGCCAGGCATGGTGACCTTCCCATCATCCAGACCCTGGCCAGGGCTGCCTTCTGCCACCAGGGAGCCCTGAGCCTCCTTTAGTGATGAAGATGGCACAGGTCCCTTCCAAACCAAACCAAACCAAACCAAACCAAACCAAACCAAACCAAACCAAACCAAACCAAACCAAACCAAACCAAACCAAACCAAACCAAACCAAATAATTTGGTTATTCTGTGAGAGGTGCAAATGTACCTTCGGTAGGGAAAATCCATTCAGCATCCTTAAAACATTCTTTGAGCCCACCTAACTTGCCCCTACCACCATCAGTCTTCAGAGCTCTCACTGCCACTTCCACAGAGGTGGATTTGGCATTTAACAGTGACAAAGGCAAAAGAACTTAATTTGTTCCTTAACCTCTGGGTGATAAAATTAAATGTTGGCCCCTGCAACTAGCCAGCCCTGAGTCATTGGGCTGGCTAGTTGAAGGGGCTCCCTCATAGTGTCTTGGTGCATTTTTGGGCTCCCTCATAGTGTCTTGGTGCATTCATTTCCAGAGCTACTCTCTTCTACATGAAAAGGGCAGTGTAGCATTAAAAAAATATTATTTTAGGGAGAAGCAGAGATACAAAGGAAATGAAGCAGGTGAAACCACTCTGTCACTTGATCTTAGACTAGAGATGAGGGGATTTTTTCACATTTAACAATCCAATTTGCCAACTGACTGAAGAGCCAAGCAGGTTTTGAGGGTGGGCAGGAGAAGGTGGGTATGTCCAGTGCAGGGAGCTCACCTGCCATCCAGGTGTTGCCAGTGACAGTCAGGGCACTGCAGTGATGCTGGAACGCTTGTCCCACGTGGCGGAATTGGATCCCCTGCAGCTGGAGCCGGCTCGCCTGGCCCTGGAAGGCCTCCACCAACACCACGGCCCCCAGGTCCCGAGAGCCCAGCTGCCTCTCACTTCTCTTGTACAAACACCCGGGGTGACCTAGGGCACAACCCAGGGACAGCTGTGAGTGGCACCTTCTCTGTGGGGTGGGATGTCCAGGGGGAGATCATCCCCCTGACCCAGTGAGACTTCAGATCCAGCAGGGATCTGAAACATGGGCCCAAAGGCAACACAGGCAAACATTTTTGATGTTCCTCAAAATACGTTTGGTTCTTTCCCTAAAAGTTGGGACATTTTGGAGGGAAATATATCAAAACAACCAGGAATCTGTAGTTTTATTATCTTGGACACCTCCTTGGAGTTAATTTTAGATAATTGTATGCACGAGCAAGAGGGATTTGACACTGATTTCCCTTAAATGAGGTTCTTGAAAAGGAGATTGGGCATGGATGTATAGAACTAAACTGAAATGAGGCATTCTGTTTTTGTTTTTGTTTTTTTAAACTCTGCTCTCCTGATGTTCCCTGCAGATGGATGGGGAACTGTTGCTACCCAGTTTCAAGACAAGAATAGAGATTAGGAAGAAATTCTTCCATGTGAAATTCTTCATTGTGAGGGTGGTGAGACTCTGGCCCAGGGTGCCCAGAGAAGCTGTGGATACCTCTGGATCCCTGGAAGTGTCCAAGTCCGGGCTGGACAGAGATTGGAACAACTTGGGATAGTGGAAAATATCCCTGCCCATGGCAGAAGGGTGGAATGTGATGATCTTTAATTTCCCTTCCAACTCAACCATTCTTGAATCCCATGATATGACAAAAAATTAAATCACAGGGCTGGGTAAAATTCCTGAAAGGCCCTTCCATGGGTGTGAGATATTTTGCTATGAGATTCAGACTATGAATGTGTTACTTGGGTTTGTTCAGTGGAAGGGCAGAGGGGATCTCAAATTCCAGCACTACCTGCTGATGCCCAGTAATGCTCATTTTTCTTTTAAAGAAGGTAAATTAACCACAAAAAACACTCTTCACTCCTCTTCTGGTGACTCCTCTGAGAAATCCTCCTATCCTTTAACTCAAATAAAAACCTCAAACAGTTAGTGCATTTCAGAGCCTATATTTATGAGTTCCACATGAAATGGACCATAAATCCATGAGTAATATAAGCAGCTGGCTGCTGGATATCAAATGAAGTCTTGTGTCACAGTCTGAAAGCCCAAGGCACTTTTTTTTAAAGGAAACCTTACACCTGGGTTGCCAGATAACCTAACTCTCCTCACATTATAATCACTGTGTCTGATTCTGCTTCTTGAATAGATGGTGTAAATCAGGAATCCACCTGTCAAACTCCATGGCATTTCATACAGGTAAAACTAAAGGAGAACTGAGATATTTAACATTTTTTCACCATTGATACTTTATGCATCACCTGTTATTTTTTCCTTGGCAACCCTAAACACTAAACAACGTCTCAATATTTTACGCTAAAGAGTACAAACAGCATTGGGCTGTTTTGTTTTTCCTCCTTCTTAAAGTGACTAAATAGTAAACACAATTAAAAATTTAATATTTTATGTACACTGAAACATGTTTTCAGAAGATACTCTCTTTTCTACACCCTTAGGCTCAGGCAAAACTAAAGGGTCTTTCCCAAGATGGCTTGAAACAACAATGTGAAAATAATACATCTGAGATATTACAATGAAGTGCAGTTCAACTCCCAAGACTTCACACTTCAATGTCAAACAATGTTTGGAAAGACAAACTCTCTTTTCTGGCATTGGAATTATCTCAAAGTTCTCCTAGGAAGAAAGAGTTCTAATACACAGCGAGGCTGCCACAATGGGATTTTAATGGAGCAGTTTTCCTCCCCAGTACATTTCTGTGAGCAAAGACTTCCTCACCTGCATTTGCACACTGCCTGAGGTGGGACATCCTCTCCAGTGTGACATTTCCTTGAACAACCACCCTTCTGCTGATCAGTGCCACCACAGCACTGGAAGGCAGACCTTGGCCATTGCCCCATTCCTCTCCAGCACTGTGGGGGTACCTAACAAAAGATAAAAAATATCATCTGCACCTGCCAGATGGAGAGAATTACATTATTATTTCTTGATTTTTATGTTCATTACCATAGCCTCTCAAATTCTGAGCTGGTTTCAGTCCTTTTCTCAGCAGGGACAGTGGCACAATCAGTGCTAGATAGGCTTTTCCTTGTCTGATATTTGCTTTCATCTTTTTGTTTCACAAGCTCTCAACCCTTCCTTAGATTATGTATATAATATTATATTGTGTTGTGTTATTAGGAAAAGGCTTTTCATCCAGAGGGTGGTTGGGTGCTGTAACAGGCCCCTCAGGGAAGTAGTTACAACCCCAAGGCTGCCAGAGCTCAAAAACACATTTGGATGACATTTCTAGGCACATGGTGGAGATTTTGGAATTTCCCTTTGCAGGACCAAGAACTGGATTCAATGATTCTTGTGGGTCCCTTCCAATTGAGGATGTTCTGTGATTCTATAAGATTTACAACAATATATTTCAGCCTTTGAATTCTCTTCCCAAAACAGGTTTGGGTGAAAACCATCAGGACTTTTTTCCTCAAGCCCAAATTATTTCTAAAAATAATACCCTTAATCTTCCTGGGCATTGGAGTTAGGTTGCCTCTAGATAGATAATGTGAGAAGTGCAGTTTTCAGTCTGTCCAAGACATGCATGCACAGTAGATGAAGAAAGTGTAGGGCAGTGAAATTAACACTCACTGGAAATATAGAAGCAAATTTCCATTGTGAAAAAATTCACTTTGCATGTATTATTTAAGAAAATCAGTCAAGAAGAGAGGATTTTTTTGACAAAAGTCATACATTTCTTCTGAAAAATATGCACTTTCTCAAGGAATTGAATATACAGGAAATTTCTTTGTCGTTCCTATACTGACACCACTGGACTTTACTGGCCATCAGTGTTTTCTGCTTCAAAGGTTTTCTGAGTTCCAAGGGGATGATACAGAATTTAAACATAGAATTTAAACATTCAGGATTGAACGTCCACTACCTTTAGTGGGAGTGAGGAACTGAAATATCACTGGCCACCTTTATTAAAGGGATTTATATAGTTATTATGTGCCACAGGGAACGGCAAATCCTGACTTTGATCAAATTTTCTCCTTGTTTAGCTCTCTGCTATAAAAATCTCCTGGAAGGATACCTGAGTGGTGATCTGAGGTGCAGCTCTGTGTTGTTCATAGACTGGATTACAGCCATTTCCTCCTGCTGCTGTGCATCTCCAAGGCCTGAACTTCCCACCAGGATTTCATCACCAGGTTGCCAATCAACAGGTTCCTGGAGCACCAACCGTGTGTCGCTGGCATTAGCTGATGATTTCAAGTGTGTGAAAACTACTTTGGGCATCCAGCCTGAAAAAAACAAGGGGGAAAAAAAAGTTAAAAAGTAAGCCATTCAACTTAAAAAAAAAACCAAAGAGGAGTAGCATTGTCCTGGTTCAAGGCTGGGTTGGACAGGGCTCAGAACAACCTGGTCTAATGAGAGGTGTCCCTGCTGATCACAGAGGACTGCAATTAGATGATCTTTAAGGATCCTTCCAACCAAAACCATTCAATAATTCAATGATTCTATGAAATCTGTGTGTAACAAGCCCTAGCAATGAAAAATCTTGCCCTATAACCCTCCTTTCTTCACATAATGAAGTTTGCTTTAACTTTTGACATTTCTCTCTCAGGCTTTGGAAAAGATTGGGTCCGGTGAGGTCCAACACGCTGAACACCAGCAGGGGAGAGTGTGTGCCTCACACATCCACCTTTGGAATACTTTTATTCCCTCCCTTGCAGTAGATCATCATTTACCTTTAGCCCACAGCAAGGTACTGAACTCCTTGGTCATACTGCAGGAAAGTAATTATAGCAGAAATCTCTGAGTGTAGAGGTTGCATCCAATAAATCATTTCCAAATTATTTTAAGCAAACTTCTTTGTCCATATCCTGTTTCACTTTCTTGTTCCTTATACTCCAGTGTCTTAATTACTTATATAATAGTGTCTCAACTATTTCCTTAATGAAGATGGAAATAAGAAATAGCACCTTCAAGACAACAAATTCACAACAGAATCACAGAAGAATAAAATCTTTATACTCTTTTATCTTGAAGTTTACGTGAGCACCTGCTCTGTGTGTCAATGACCTGAGATAATTCTGTATCATTACATTTTCTTAAATCAAACTTGAAATTTCTCAACTTCCAGCTAAGAAAATCTCCCAGACATTTCAAACTCTTTTAGAAGGCATCAAACATCTCCTGCTGTTCAGCTCAGCCCTGTGAGGTGCATCTGGCTTTCTATGGCCTATTCTGGGCTCCTCAGGTCAAAAGAGCCATGGAGCTCTTGGAGTCCAGTGCAGGGTGATGAAGATGATGAAAATGATGAAGGGACTGGAGCATCTCCCTGATGAGGAAAGGCTGAGGGAGCTGGGGCTGCTCAGCCTGGAGAGGAGGCACAGCTGAGAGGGGCCCTCAGCCCTGGGTGTCCCTGTGTGCAGGGAGGGGCAGAGCAGGGCCCAGGCTCTGCTCCAGGGCCCAGCAGTGGCACCAGAGCCACGGGCAGGGACTGAGCCCAGCAAGTTCCACCTGGACAGGAGGAAGAACTTCTTCCCTGTGCAGTGACCGAGCACTGTCCAGAGAGGCTGTGGAGTCTCCCTCACTGGGGATATTCCAGAACTGCCTGGATACAATCCTATGCCCTGTGCTCTGGGATGGCCCTGCTGGACCAGGTGAGCCAATGTGGTCCCCTCCAACCTGACCCATCCTGGGATTCTGGGAAACCAATTCAGAAGCTGAAATGCAGTAGGACACATAGGGCACTGGAGATGCCAATGGAACCAGACTGCAATGACTCTGTAGCAGCCCCAGACCATGTGGACCCTGCATCCTCAGCACCTACATCATTCACCCTACAGCTCTGCTTCTATAGGGCCACGCTGCTTTTTAATGCAGACCTAGACAAAACCCACCTTTCACCATTCACAGACATCAAAAACCTCATCCTCAATACAGCTCAAAAAACCCTCTTAACACCCTCCTATGTGCATTCTTTTACCAGCAGCACTCTTCATTTTTATTCATTTACCTTCCTTCTTTCACTGAGCGATTCTCGTGAATTTTTAGGGCTGGCATAAAAGCCCAGGACTGGCAGCAGCCATCTGCATGTGGAGCACTGCACAATTTCTCTCCAGCTCTGGACATTTTGTTTCTGGTGTTGATTTGTGTGCCTGTGTTAATGTGTGTTCTCATGCATCTGTGTCCAGACACACAACTGACCCCTGTGGAGTTCATCTGTCACCCACACTCCACAGCAGCACTGCTGGGCAACAGCTCTTGTCACTGAGGAGTGGGAAACACCATTCTGCATTCAAAGCATGCTCCAATGGAAAAGGCTTTTTTCAAGTTTTTTTCCACTTTCGAGCTCTGACTCAAAATTTTTTACCAAAAATATTCTCAATTATTTGGGTTTTTTCTTTCTAAAAGAATATTCAAGGCATCCAACATTCGCGCATTTCCTTTATATCCTTGTTCTTGTTTTTCACCTCTTACTGTGTTCAGCTACCTGTCTCCCATTCCACAGTTTGTTGTATTCTTTTCCCTGATCTAGGCAGGGTGGGATATTTCTCTGCATGTTCAAAATCTACTCCCATTTTCCAGTAAATTCGGTATATTTTTGTTAGGGAAAACCAAACCAAACAAACCAACAGATCTAGTAGATCCCACTTTCACAGAATCATAAATTCATTAAGATTAAAAAAAGACCTGTGAGGCCATCAAGTCCAATCATTAACTCAGCTCTTTCCTGTCTACCACCAACCATGTACCTAAGCACCACATTGATCCATTTTCTTGCTTCCCATTTATATTCCCACATACAACACCTCCAGGTCAGAATCTCCTCTGCTTCCAGCAGCACAAGTGACACACAGGATATGGTCAGTGACACCTTTCTGGTGTCAATGAGGGACCATAACTGAGGCTTCTTTGCCTTAATTATAATATATTCCCACTGAAAACAACTCTATTTTGATTAAAACATGCAAAATTAATAAAATAACCTCCAGTGCCTGGGTTTGGGCTGTGCAACAGGTAAATAAATTACCTGTTTGAGGGGAAAACGTTTAAAAGACCAACAGCTGTGGTATATTTAAATTATTTCTTCCCCCAAAATGTACTGAGCAGAAACACTCCAAATGCTGAAAAATAGATGAATCTGTATAACTCCTTAATTATTGAACTCATTTTTAATAATTAACTAAGTACGAGTTAAAAAAAAAAACCCCATCTTGAGATCTAAAGCAGAAGTGACTTCATGTTAAAGGTACAGGACAGAGCCTTCAGACACAAAAAGCTGTTGCAGGCAATACAAAAATTGAGTACTTTAGTAAATGAATTAACAGAACACCCTTAAATATGGAGCAGAGAAGAATGGTGCAGCCTAGAAATGCAAGGGATTTGAAAATTAATTCCAAATTAATTAATCACAGATCTTAAGACTGGGAATATCTTGGCATCATGACTCTGGTTATGCTTCCTGTTAGAAGCATAATGTGAAGTTGCAGTCTTCTTGTATGGACCTGGTAAAATTATTAAGAATGAAACAATTTTGATGTGTACAATGCCACTCTTGAGGAAAAAGAGTATAAATTTAATTTCTTATGGCCTCTAACACAAAACATTTCATAAATCAGTGTGGGATGGTATGTCACTTACCTAGCTGGTTTCACCCTGTCCTAAGTAATCATAGATACCAATAGTTACTGATAGAACAAGGAGAAAGAGCTTTAAACTATGAGAGGAGACATTTAAATCAAATATTAGGAAGAAATTCCTAAGTTAGAGGGAGGTCAGGCCCTGGCACAGGTTGACCAGAGAAGCTGTGGCTGCCCCTGTATCCCTGGAAGTGTCCAAGGCCAGGTTGGATGAGGCTTGGAGCAACCTGGGATATTGGAAAGTGCCCCTGCCCATGGCAGAGGGTTGGAATTAAATGAGGTTTGAGCTCCTTTCCAACTCAAACCACTCCATGATTCTAGGTAGCTCAACAGGAGATGTGAATTTGACATTTACAGAAATATCTCCAAGTCACATCAAAACTGAGCAAACCAGCAAATTGTGTCAGGGCACACACCTCCAGGGTCACAGGAAAATCTGTCCACAGAATGTAAAACATGCACTGGACTCAGTAGTGTAGGTTTAAACAAATTAGGCCATTATTTACAATCCTTTGATTACAAAAGACATGAGTATCATTTCCTCTTCCAGCTGCACAGTGGGTTGCTGAAGGGGCACTGAAAACTTCATTTGGGTGTTTGAAATCCATCTCTGGTCACCCAGCTTTGAAAGCAGCAGCTACTACAGTTGGAAACACTGAAATAAAGCGGTTTGAAAGAAATTACTACAGAGTAAGGAGAGGGGGTCTGAGAATTTACATGACAAGATGACAAGGTGCTTTCAGCGAAAACAGATGTCCTTGACCTGAAAACAAGACTTTTTGGAGTACATGTTGTTACCTAACTTTAGACACCCTGGGAACCTCCTAACCAAAACTGACACCAGGCAGTGTGAGCCCCATCCAGAGTCAGGCAGAGCTGGAAAATAGGGTTTATACATGGGAGTGTTGGTACAAACTGGAATCTTTTAATGGTTTTAATAGAACTGGTTCCAGTCCTAAGCCTGCCATGGATCTGTTGGTATTTCTCCCAAAAGTTGTTTAAATGTTTTTTTAAAATTTCCCCTTTTTGTCATAGGGCAGCAAGGTTTGAACCCTTCTCCTCTGACACCCAGGACCATGCTGCATCTCATTTTTGCTTCTTTTTACCAACAATTAATTAACTCAGTTGTGAACACACAGTTGTTTAGGGTGTTGACAAACTATAAAGCTCTTTTACACCTTCTGACTGTTTATTAGCATTTTAAAGTTGAGGTAATGAGATCGCTTTATTCCACAAAAGGAATTTACGAGAACTGCAGGGCTCAGACACAAAATCTACTTACTGGGAATGTACAAATTACAGTGCAGATAATTTGTCAATCTGTTGTAGCTATACTGTAAATCTTTAGTGTAAATGGGAATAGGAGCTTTCAGTTTCCAGGAACAAAGTGAAAAGAAAACTGTTTTCCTTCCCCGCAAAAAAAAAAAAGCAAAACAAAACAAACAAAAAAAAAAGGAATTTTTCAAGAGAAGGTAATAATATAATTCAATGGACTACAATTGTTTTTATTTTTTTTTAAAGAATATAAAACCCCTGACCTATGGCAGGGAGTTGAAACTAGAAAACTTTTAAGGTCTCTTCCAGCCCAAACCAATCGGTGACTCTATGATTGTCTCTGGTAATAAAATACAACACACTTTCCCACAGCATTTCTGGTTTCAGACTATCATAGAAATATAGCTTCCTCTCCATTGTCATAATCCCTTATTATCATTCCCTTTTCCTGACCCAAAATGCACTTCCTAATCAAACTTAACTTGACTATTTCTAAAATTTTCAAATGCCAAAGTGATGACTGGCAGTACTGCCATTGGAAACTGGTGCTTCAGGAAAAAGATGAGTTTTTTGAAATGTATTTTTGATCCACGGCAAAGACATTTTGCTGCTGTTGCTTCAGTTAATAAAACAAACCATAAAAATAATAATGGATTAAATTCTTCAAGTTAAAAGGAATAGAAAATCTTTTCCGGGAAGCCTTTTTAGTCAGGATAGGACACAGGCGTGCTGCTACAACTCTCTGTGGCCAAATGGATCTTCAAGTGGCAGATCCTTTATTGAGGACTAGGAAAAAATATTTTATGAACCCGGAATTTATACTTTTTTTCTTAAAAATGTCATGGCTACATCAGCTCTTGCAGTGACTACTCCAGTCACTGGCCATAAGGGGTTTGTTTTAAAAAGGGAATCAAAAAAGAATGAAAGCTACTTTCCTGTCTTTTCAAATGTGTTAAAAAACATTTGCTTGAACTGTGAGCTGTCAACTCTGTCAGCCACTGCACTGAGCTTTTCATCCCCATCCCGGGTGAAATGGAAGGTCCTTTCTGATTTATACCTGCTTTTTAACCCTTAGGATTTATAATTGTTAACCCTTGGGACACCCAAGAGTTTATCAGCTCTTTGACAAGAAGCTGCGGCAGGACCACACTGGGTATTTTACTTGGGCTCAAAATCATAGTTTGGAATCAGAGTCAGAGGATGGTTTGGGGTGGAGGAGACCTTTAGAAGTCATCTAGTCCAGCTCCTTTCCTCCTGCTGAAGGAGCAGGAGCACCAGCTGGATCAGGTTGCTCAGAGCTCCATCCAAACTGATCTTGAATCTTACCTCAGTGAGCAAAAATGAAAACTGACATCACCCAGACCAGAGGACAAACGGAATAACTTTTATGTTCTCCACTGGGAGATATCCTTGAAAACGACCTAGTCCTGCTGAATGTTTCCTGTTCATGAAACTGCACTTTTAACTTAAAGCATTTCCACCTGAATACCTTTAACAGCACCTGCAGAAAGCAAGGATTATCATGTTCTTTTCCTGGAAGTGCTCAAGGTGAGGTTGGATTGAGCTTGGAGAACCTGGTCTAGTGGAAAATGGATTTGCAATGATATGAGTTTAAGGACCCTTCCAACAAAAACCATTCCATGATAATAGGATCTCACTGAGGATTGTTGCCCTTTTCTAACAATTTACATTGCAAAAAATGTACCTTCCCTGCATGCTGTCCCAGAAATGCACAAATATCCACACGTTCCCTTTAATCAGAGATTCCTCAGTCACTTGCTAAGTCACATCAGTCCTGAAAACAAGGGGAAAGATGTAATATAATGCCATTGCATAAACCAAAACCCATGTTCCACACCTAGAATGAGCTCACAGCCAAAGATGCTGTGGAGGAAAAGTTCTTTAGACAGATCCAGGAACAAAGAGCTCCAGCTGTGGCAGCCAAGGACAGGGGATCCTGCAGGGAGCTGCAGACATGATCTAGAGACACTTTGTGTGATTGCCAGATCATTTCCTGTGCTGCTGTGGAGTGAGACATGGCATCTCTCCCTGCAGGAGTGGCAATGTGGAGCAGCACAACCATTGCCAGGCTAAGATCAGCTCCCTGTGTCCCCAAAATGTGGAGGAGGAGAATTCAGCACCAGGAAAAGTGAGGGTGAGCCCAAAGGGAGGGTCCCTGCCTGGCTCAGCCTGCAGCTCTGGGCAAAGCCAGGGCTGAATCCAGGCCCCTCAATTTACCAAACTTCTCAGAACCACAGAATCACTCAGGTTTGAAAAGACCTCCAAGATTGAGTCCAACCTGTGACCAAGCCCTGCCTTGTCAACTAAACAGGAGCACTGAGTGCCACGTCCAGTTTTTTCTTGAAGACTTCCACCACCTAACTGGGAAGCCCAAACTTCTTAGCTTTTCTCCTATCCAGGGTGGAAATTAACCCTGAATTTGCTGCTGGGTGTTCTCTTCCTTCAGCCAATAACCTGGGTTTTGTTGGCACCAGAATTGGAAGCAGTATTTTGATGTTGTATTCAAAAGTTTGAAGGAGGAAATTATTTAATAAAATTTATTAAATAATTTAATAAATAATTAAACAATTAAATATATAATATGCCTCCATATTTGTAACAACCCATAGACCTGCACTTGATCAGGAATCACAAGGAAATTATATATAGGTATATTAGCTATGGTCTATATATGTATTCTAGTCTATCCTATTTTATTGTATTCTCTTCCTGTATGTAGTGTGTATTGTATTATATTGTACTAATATCTTTACTATCTATCTATCTATCTATATATATATATATATAATATAATTCTATATATTATATTATATTATATTATATTATATTATATTATATTATATTATATTATATTATATTATATTATATTATATTATATTATATTATATTTTTATAATTATATATAGATTTATAATTTATCATTATATTAAATTCTATGTATATATATAATATATTCTGTATTCTTATATATATCTTTATGATATAATATATATTAGTGTCCATCTCTTTGTCCCCTTTGCATCCTGTTTTTCCCGGTAAGATCAGCACCAAAACACAAATCAGCTGATTTAAGCTTAAATCAAAGACAATAGATGCATTTCCGCTAGAAAGAAGGGCAAACTGTGAAAGACACAGCAGCTTGCCCTGAACCCAACTCTTTTTTTTTTCTCCCCCCATCTGCTAGGTCTTTAAAATCTAATGGTCATCTTATATTTGTGAATAAGAAAGTGAAGGCACAAGTCATTGTACATTAGTTACTCCATGGGAAGTGCCTAAGTGCAGTTTCTTACCCCTGGTGAACACGAGGGGATTCAAGGCAGCTCAGCCTTCTGTTCCAGAGCCATCTGCTTTAATGCATCATGTTAAAGTCAAGGTCTTAGAGGGGAAAAACACTGTCACAGGAGGAAAAAATACTCCTGAGCCCCCACACAGAATAACTGGCATTTAAGGAAAACCAACATATGGAAGCAAGCTCAGAAATCAGGAAGTTCAGGTAGTGAAAAATAACATTTACTGAATACATGCATTTCAGTAGAATAAAAAATAATTTTTTCCTCTAACAGATCTCTGCACCCTATCTTGAATCCCCCTGCTACATATTTTTTTCCTCTTATTTTTTTTCCCCTGGGAAGCTTTTCTTTTTAATATGTGAGTAAAGCAGAGCAAATTCTCTCATGTTGTCTATGATCTCTTAATCTCAAACTCAGCACAGATACATAACACTGCCTAATGGAGGCAAAGCAAGAGGCATTTGATTAAATGTTTGATCTCTGGAGGAATGCACAGGCTTTGTAGAGCACAGTGAACAGCTCACAAATATTTTGTGTTTTATTATTGATTAAAAGCAATTAAAATTAATAATTGGTTCAACTGATAAAAAAATACTTTTTTTTTTCCTGAGCTAACCCTGAAAAAGTATCAGATTGCTGTGGCTGCAGAGAAATCTGGGATAGAAGGCATGCAGATTTATCTCTAAAATATCATTTTCTCCATTGCAAATGCAGGGACATTCCTGTCAGTAGGATTGGCCATGATTTCAGAGCACTCTAGTGACTATTGACACCTCTGTTTAAATTATCCTGATTACAAATAAGTTGTTAAACCAAAACTGTCAGGACATTGTTTTTTTCTTTACCACACACCTTTTATAGTTTGGACAAGGTGAATGTAAATGTTTTTAATCTGAAGTGTAACATTTTTCATCTAAGTGAGGGGAATTCATATTTTTAGTCAAAATTCAGGGAAGAGGCTCATGGACTCACAGAATCTCAGGAGGTTTTGTGTTGGAAGAGACCTTAAAGATCACCTAGTTCTTAACCTCTGCCATGGGAGGAACACCTTCCACTAGAATAGGTTGTTCATAGCTCATATTCTTTCCCACCAGAGGGCTAACACAAAGTTTTAGATAAATGCCTAAAAAAGAAGGCTGGTCTATTTTGGAATGAGTGACAGTCTGTTTCATGGGGATGCAATGGAATAATGACATAGCTGCACAGGACTGCTGAAGATAAAAATATATATTTAAAATATTTCAGTTTGTGGCAACATCTCTGCTCTGGAGCCAGGCTGGGAGAGCTGTGGGTGTTCAGCCTTGAGAAGAGAAGGCTCCAGGGAGAGCTCAGAGCCCCTTCCAGGGCCTAAAGAGGCTCCAGGAGAGCTGGAGAGGGACCTGGGACAAGGTTGTGGAAGGACAGGACAAGAATAAATGGTCTTAAGCTGAAGAAGGGTAGGTTTAGATGGGATATTGGGGAGGAATTCTTCCCTATGCGGGTGCTGAGGCCCTGGCACAGAGTGCCCAGAGAAGCTGTGGCTGCCCCTGGGTCCCTGGAAGTGTCCAAGGCCAGGGTGGATGGAGCTTGGAGCAACCTGGGATGGTGGAAGGTGTCCCTGCCCCTGGTTGGAGGTGGAACTGGATGGTCATTAAGGCCTCTTCCAACCCAAACTATTCCAGGATTCCAATATAAGAGTGTTAGGACCACAAGATCAGGCTGTCACAAGGACAGTTTGGGTGCTTTTTGTTCTGACGCAGCATCTCCACTCTGCACGCAGTTCCTGCCCCTCATTCAGCATCCACTGGTGCCTCCAGCTTCCCTGGGAAGGACAAAGGCACAAGAACAGCCAAGGCCACCAGGCTGAACTCCTCTCCCGGAGCTTGTCAGGAGAGTTTCTCAGGGAATAGAGCGCAAACGGAGCTGAAGACAGTGATAAATTTCCCTTCTGAACAATCAATAAAACTCTCTCAGCCCTGCTCAGGCCCCTACTGCCATAATTACATTGTCAAAAAGTGGAGTTGCCCTGGCTGGCTGAAGCCCCCTCTCCAAGTGACGGGTGACTGACAGGCAGTTTATGGGTGGCACGCTCTGACTGGCAGGGGAGTTGCCAAAGCCAAAGGCAACAGTGAAATTTCCCAGTCTGCTACAAGCACAGGAGCAGAGGACTGCCACTCATGAGGGAATTGTGGGAAACCCTTAGTCATATTAACATATCAAAGTGAGGAGCTGACAGCGCTTACTAAACAATCTGAACTCAACCAGAGCTGCAGAGCATCCCCCAGCACTCCCAGCCTGAAAGAGGAAAGGAATTAAAATATGCTCGGCCCTGTCTTTGCCAAGACAGCCAGGAATTTGGAAACCTGCTTATTTAATGATTTTGATCTGAGATAACATATATATTCGTGTGTATAAATGTATCTCACAAATGGGTATTGCAAAGCATGTCAGCCTCTTTCACATATATATATTTATATGAAAGGAGCTGTCATGCTTTACAATTTGTTCTCTACCACAGACCAGACTGATGCTAAATTGAAGACAGAACAGCAGATTTTTTTTTCCATGTAAGCAATATGAACCCAGTAAAAGACCCCACTACTTTCTGTCATGTTCAGAAGCAGGCTTCTACTGCTTCTATGTTAAATTGCAAATTACATGGTTTGAATGAGCAATAATTGCAGCCATGCAATGGGGCTGCGCGTTGAGCAGAGCTTAAAAGTGACTTCATAGCTACTCTGGATATGTTGAATAAGAAATTGATATGATTTCTTGAATAAGAATTGATTTTGAGTAATAATAATAAAATAAGAGTTGGCATTGTTCAGCCTCAAGAAGAGAAGGATCAGGGAGGACTTAAACCCCCTTCCAGTGCCTAAAAGGGCTCCAGGAGAGCAGGAGAGGGACTGGGGACAAAGGCCTGGAGGGACAGGACCAGGGAAATGGCTTCAAACTGACAGAGGGCAGAGTTAGATGGGATATTGGGAAGAATTTCTTCCCTGTGAGGGTGGGGAGGCCCTGGCACAGGGTGCCCAGAGAAGCTGTGGCTGCCCCTGGATCCCTGGAAGTGTCCAAGGCCAGGCAGGATGGGATCCTGAGCAACCTGAGATAGAGGAAAACATCCTTGCCCATGGAATGGGGGTGGACTAGATGGCTTTAACATCCCTTCCCACAAAAGCCTTTCAATAATCCAACAATTTATTTAAAAAATTGAAACCAAGAGTTTTTTCCACTAAGGGTCAAGCCCCATTTGACTCTGTATATCTCCATCCAGGTAATATTTGGATTGCAGACCTCATCCTCTTGTTTTCCTGGGAATTGAAGACTCACTGAGAATTATGGCACTGAGTAAAATGGATAAATTATCATTGAGAAAAGACTCGAGGTACTGATGTGGATGCCTGGGTTTGCCGCCCTCCATCACATTGTCCAGGTAAGACTGCAAAATGTGCTCTGCCCTGTTTGTCTTCAATTTTGTGGGTGTTGGAGTCACCAAGACAGAGTTGATACAGGCTTGGAATGGAAAGCAGCAGCAGCACAGGAGGCACAGCTGCCAAGAGTTGCTACTGGTTTTTCCTACATTGCTAGAAACAAAAAGCATGGAAAAGTGAAGGCTCATGCTGTAAAGGGCTGACAATCTAAGGACAAAATCCTGGCTTACAGGGGTCAAACCAAGAAGAGAAGGACACTTTAAAGTGGCAGAAGACGCAAAAAGTGAGGCAGCAAAAAGCTGCTATGAGGCAAATTCAAATCTCAATACTTTTCTTTAAAAAAGGGGGAAAAAATGGATGATTAACCAAATTAATCCCCTGGAAAAAGCCTCTAAGGAAGAAGCTGGTTTCTGTCTCCCTTGACATCCTCAAAGACCAAGCCTTTCTGGAAGGCAAGCTTTAATCTAAGGGGAATTTCTGAGCCCAGGGCTGGGATAACTGTGTGAAACTCAATGGCCAGTGACAGTCAATTCAGCCAAGATGCTCTAATAGCCCTCCTTCACAGAGACCCTTCAGGAAATGGGGTAGAAACACTCTGCAAAGCCACTTCACTGAAATTATTGAAGCCTTTTACAGGCAGTAAATAATTGAGCCTTGCTGTGTCTCAATAAAGGGATCAAGAGCACCTGACATGGTGCTGAGGTGCAGCCCCACCTCTCCTGCCCTGCCAGGAGCTCCTTCCTCAGCCCTTGCTCATCTCTCCTGATTCACAAAACCATCTTCTCACTGACTCCCCTCCTAACCCAACCTCTCCCAGCCTTGCTCAGTTCCTGTAAGCTGGCAGGATGATAGAACAGAGGCACAACTCCCTCCCTGCCTGTGCTCTGATGGTATCCTCGGTGCCTGACATCACTTTTGTCCCAAAGCCACATGTCTCTGTGCTCAGACAGCAACATTTCCTCCTGGAGGGCACAGGGTGGAAGTTCAAGACCTGCTGGAGGGTGTGAACATCACCAACAGGAAGGTTGACACACAAGAACAGGAGGAAGGGAGATGAGACATTCAGATGGTTTTTCTTTTTCTTTTTTTTCCTCCTCTATGAGATGTAGAGCTTTTAAAAATAGCCCAGTAGAGAAGAACTTGAGAAATGTGCACCAATGTTCTGAATCATACTGAGTTTGGACTTGAATTCCATGTCCAAACTCCTGCACCAAGAAATGGCCATTCTATACCCATATTTCATAGTCTTCAAGAAAAGCTCCATATCTAAATTTTTCTATGCCACAATATAAGAATGGTGTGGAGTTGTTGGGATGGGTCCAGAAGGGGCCATGAAGATGTTCTGTGGGCTGGAGCCCCTTGCTCTGGAGCCAGGCTGGGAGAGCTGGGAATTTTCACCCGGAGAAGAGAAGGCTCCAGGGAGAGCTCAGAGCCCCTTCCAGGGCCTAAAGGGGCTCCAGGAGAGCTGGAGCGGGACTGGGGACAAGGGATGGAGGGACAGGACACAGGGAATGGCTGCACACTGCCAGAGGGCAGGGATGGATGGGATATTGGGAAGAAATTGTTCCCTGTGAGGGTGGTGAGGCCCTGGAAGAGGTTTCCCAGAGAAAATGTGGCTGCCCCTGGATCCCTGGAAGTGTCCAAGGCCAGGTTGGACAGAGCTTGGAACAATCTGGGGTAATGGAAGGTGTCCCTGCCCATGGCATAGCTGTTGGAACTAGATAGGTCTCTTCCAACCCAACCCATTCCACGATTCCACGAGAATCATGACCAAAGTTTTGTCAATTTATTTTTCTTCCAAAAACCGTTTTTTTGTGTGTTTTCTTTGTTTCTTGTTTTTCATTTTTACAAGAAAAGAAATGAACTCACCATGAATGGAAAGGGTCCCATTTCTCACTGCCAGGAATTTAACTCCATATGGAAGTAATGGTGGAGAGTGGAGGCTTCCATAGAGATAGATGTGTGCTTTGTGATGGAAAGGGGCCTCAGGGGATCCCACCTGGAGCTCTCCTCCATCAGATACCAGGATGTAATGAGCATGCAATTCTACAGGTCCTGGTCCAATAAACAGGAGTTTGCCACCTGAAGACAAGACAAAGAGAAAATACAATCATATATTCAGTCAGTCATTCTCTCACAGCCAAAAGAACTGGAAGAGGTAAGTAAACAAAGGGGTTTGCATTAAAATTAAAAAGTAAACGCTAAAATGTTATTGAATTCTGTAAAATTTCCACCTTGCTGTTTATTTCTCTCCATGGATTTATCAACCCTTTAAAGACCCAGTTAATCCAGTCCATTTTTTGATTCTACAATGGTCTGCATTTCTAGACTTGAGCAAGGCCAGTCAGCCTGGGCAGACTCTCCAACCACAGCTAAAGGAAGCTGGGTTTGGAAACACCCAATTTTAACCAACTAAGTCACTTAAGGTTGAAAAGGGATATTTCTACTTAATTTGTATTATGTTACTTTTTAGGTTACAAACTACTTGTAACTTGGAGAGGGGAGAGGAAAACTGCTTTGGAACATAAGAATTGGCAACTTGTTTAGATCAGTGGTTGATTTAATCCTGCAAACTCTTCCAGCTGCTGTTCAAAACCAGATGCTTCCAAATGCAGTGTGAGACACGTCTCCCTCTTAGCTGGCTGTGGGTTGATCTCCCCATCCCATAAAAATCTCATTTTAATCCCTAATTAGAGGTTAGCTTCACCTCAAAGTATACGGTTTCAACTGCTTGCCAACATTTTCCTCCTACTGACTATTAGTATAACTGGATAAGATTTGCCAGTAATAGAGAACTGGTCTTTGGAATTTTTGTGAAATTTGGTCTCAACAACTTCTTGAACCAATGAAGTCTGTGGGTTAAATGCATAGTGCATGAAAAACCATTTCCATCCAATTTTTTTTGACTCAAGCTCTTCAGTTCTGTCAAATGCCTCCCTTGTTCTTGCCCCTCATGAGCTGAAAATCCCAGTCAGTCACCTCAGATTATTTCATGATCTCCTTCCATATTTCCTCTCCTGTGAAGGATGCTGCCACTTTCTCTACAATGGATGAGGACACAGTGGACTCTCATTCATTTTGTCACACTGGACATGGGATGTGCCTTCCTAAGTCAAGCCAAGTTTCCATAAGCGAATAGAGAAATTCCCGAAGTCTGGAAGCTCCACACCTCTTACAAAGGGTCTACCCTGCTCCCTCCCTACCCTGCTTGAGTGAAGTAGCTGATAATTGTACTAGCTCATCCCACAACCAGTTTGCTACTGGTGGGAGAAGTTTTTAATGGTGATCCCTCTACCCATTACCCACTTGTCTCTCCTGCCTCACAAATTCTTCCCTGTGAGGGTGGGGAGGCCCTGGCACAGGTTGCCCAGAGAAGCTGTGGCTGCCCAACTCTGGAAGTGCCAAAGGCCAGGCTGGATGGGGCTTGGAGCAACCTGGGATGGTGGAAAGTGTCCCTGCCCCTGGCAGGAGGTGCAACCAGATCATCAGGTGATTCTTAAGGTCCCTTCCAACCCAAAACATTCCATGATTCCATGATTACACTGCAAATTCTTAGCAAGAAGAAGGGAGACCAGATATCTGGGTTAATTGCAGTATTAAAAAAAAAAAAAAAAAAAAAAAAAAAAAAAAAAAAAAAAGAGAGAGAAGTTCTAATATAAAAATATAAAAAACAGATTAAGAACTCTCTTGATCATTGCTTGCCATTGCTCAAATTCTGCTTATCCTGATTTCCTTTTTTATTCTCACATGGAGGGGTTTTCCTTGTTTCATTGATTTCCTGAGCTTATAACAAAGTCTTATAACTTAGTCCTCATTTCTTAGGCTTATAAAAATAGTATTTGAATAGGGACTATTCATTAAGTATTTTCTTTCCAAATTTCATTGCTTTACATAATTTCTTACAGAACGTGCTTAAGGAAGGAAGAGATAAATCCCACATTTTCTTGCTTATAACCACTGGGAACCACAGGTTTGCTCTCAAAAACATCAACTCTCCTATGTGTAAATTGTCTCTTTCCCTAGACATACTTTTCTAGCTACAAATATATTAGTGTTGAACCTTTTTACAGAGAGTCTTTGCAAATTATACTGCATGGATTGTGAAGAAGCAGTAGAAATTACAGCTTGTTTCATGTAAAATGACACAAGATATCTGATTCCAGCAGCAGTTTTAAAGCTGGAATGAGACTGGACCTGTTGATTTTAGGAATGTGTATTCTGAAAGAATATTTAAAGTTTTCATTCTATTAACATTATTTGGCAATAAATGGACTGCTGGTCCATCTTCATCTTGTGATATAATTTACCATCCTGTTTCTTCTCATACTGAGAACAGATATATTTATTAAATACTTTTGCTTTATAGCAACAGTGTTAATAATTTTATCACCACAATCTATAAATGGAACTGTAAATCACTGTGATTTATTTCACTCCTAACATAAAAAAGACATCTTCCCTAAGGTCTTTATTGACTTTCTATGCTCTATTCTCAGTGAAATACAGTAATTTCTGTTTCCACTTCTCTTCATACAATTTTTAATAAGTATTTTAATTGCTGCCATGCTGTACCATTGAACCAAGAGGGCTGGAAGACAGTTGTCTTATCCTTGATTCCAAAATCACAATGCTGTCTCAAACAAGATTTCCCAAGCTTCAGTCACATATTGCCTATTCAAAATTTTCAGTTGATTGAAGATTTTCTGCATCTTTTGTGGATTTCTGAGTGTCTGAGAAGCTTGGATGCTGCTGACTGCTCTGGGTGCAAGTAGGAGCAATAGCCCCACCTCATCCCAGGAGCAGCAGGAATTCCAGCAGGATCTGTGCATGCCTGGCCTTCAAGTTTGACCCTTCCAGAGGGAAATCAGAGTCACTGGGATTGACAAAAGCCTTTAAGATCACAGAGTCCAACCATTAACTCAGTACTGCCAAGTCCACCACTAAACCATGTCTCCAAGCATTTTTTGAACACTTCCAGGGATGGTGAATCAGCCACCACCCTGAGAAGTCTGTTAAACTCTTGGTCCTCCCTTTTGGTTAATAATTTCTTCGTAATATCCAATTTAAACCTCCTCTGGTGCAGCTTGAACACCAGAAGCCCTCATTTTAGGAAGAAATTCTTCCCTGTGAGAGTGGTGAGGAGTTAGAACAGGCTTCCCAGAGAAGCTGTGCCTGCCCCATCCCTGGAGATGCTCAAGGCCAGCTTGGATGGGGCTTTAAGCAACCTGGTCTAGCTTAAGGTGTCCTGTCCACAGCAGGGGGGTTGGAACAAGATGGTTTTTAAGGTTCCTTACAATCAAACCATCCTATGATTGTGGAATTTGCTGTATGTGACTTTTTTACTTTCCCTTAAAAACAGCAGTCAGACACAAAATTTAACCCTGAAAAGCAGCAGATCAGCTTCACTCATGGTCATTCCACAATGCTGTTGTCCCCTGGATCTTTGCAAAGCTTCTGAAAACTTCCCAGGACAAATCTAAATGGTGCTCAGTCTTTGGGAGAAAATACAGTGAAAAAGTAAAGTTCAGCTGCTGAGGATGAAAGAAGAGCAGCACCAGAGAACAGAAAAGAAAGCATTAGGAGGGACTCATTTAACCATTTATCAAGCCTATGTGTAAAACAAACTCTGGCTAAACTCACAAATTCTTCTGCCCAAAAATTGCATATTGTCTCTCTACACCTCTGTGGTTTTTCTTGGGTCAGAATAAATATACAGCTGCTGCTTTACAAGGTTGTCTTCTCCTTTTTTTAAAAAGAAAATAAAAGTTATGCTTCCTTCTTTTATTGCACTTGACCCCTTCCCTGAAAGCAGAAAGCAGGAATATTGCTCAACGGAGCCTTTGGCTGTGACCCTCAAATTGTTTGTTATGGCTGCACAGGAAAGCAAAGTCCTACACATGACCTTGAGGGTGATTTTATAAAAATCAATCAACCACTGTTATGATGGCCTCCCCACCAAGCAAAATAAATACAATTAAGCCCGTAATCACTTCTGTACAGTAATGTGCAAATTCAATGGGTCTCTTTAGGTGGAGTGAGGGAGAGAGGGGAGAAATATGTTGAGGCTATTTGATACTTTGTGAGAACATCAGAAGCACCATTCTTCTCAATTAACCCAGCAATTAGCCTCCACCTCTGCACAAACAGAAAAGAAATCTTTCTTTATCTGTCTTTACCAAAGGGGGGGAAAAGAGGAGGAAAAGAAAGAATAAAAACAAGGCAATTCCACACGTCCCACAGGAGGGGAGAAGCAGCCAGACCAAATAATTTTAAAAAATTTAAAGTAAACAAAACTAATAATAAGGTGGGAGGTTTAATCTGCTGAAAGAATAATTAATTACAGCACCACTGGTTTTGTGAAAAGAGATTTACCTCCTGAAGTCCCTGGGAAATGGTGGAGGACATGGTCAAAAACAAAGGATTTGGAAAGGGAACGTATTAACAATTCTCTCTGTCAGGTGTCCTGGACTCAC